>NC_137584.1:45790305-46331073 GCF_963210335.1 Falco punctatus | reverse complement strand
TTTGGAATGTGGAAGAGAAGAGTGTAAGTAAAGCAAAACTGTTTGTCAAAAACTTCGTAAGCAGGTGTTTTATCAGTCCCACAAAGCTCAGCATGCTTGGGCTTTGTTTGGGAGCTTGGATCATTCTGTGAAAGAAAAGGATCGATTCCTCTCCTAAGAAGTGCAGGTGCTTGCCTGCTGCTACCCTTGAGTGTGTGGGTTGCTGACGTATCAGCTTTGAAACTTGAATTTCTGCAGAAAATGAGCAAAGATTATGTGTAACACAAAGTGGGTAACATTTTCTACTTAAGGCCAAGAATTTGAAACCTTAATCTAGTGAGATTGACAATAAGAAAATTCTTGCAGCTCTACATCTGGAGGAAGTAGATCAGAAAAATCAACCTGTGAATGGTTGTTTGAAAGGCACTAATATAACAGAAAATGTGTTAGGAAAAAAGTATCATTCTGTTCTAGTCCATTCAAGTCAAAACTATTCAAAACCTATGTTTGCAGAACTTTGCAAGAGGCAAGATTTGTAAGCAACTTTTTAATGCTTTGTGTTTCTAGCAGCTAGCAATTTTCCTGAAGGAAGAGGTATATTGATTGATTTAATTGCTAAAATATGTTGATATTGAAATGACAAACCTGTTATGATAGTTGGGTGCTCTTTGCTGACCAAAGGCATATCTTTTTTTATGAATATATTTATAGTTATTTAACAGTTTTTGTGATATATTTTTAGTACTGTGGTTAAATAAAAATGGAGTCCAGATACAAAGAGGAAAAGTCTTAATCTTATCAGTAGGCAGAATATGTGAAATTAAATGGTGTATTGAATAGATGATACTAAGATTCACAGGAGTTCACAGGAGGATTTTCATTAAAGTAAATGAAAACACAGAACATTTGTTTCCAGACGTGAACAATTTCTGGATTCAAGTTTGCTTTTTCTGTTTCAGACCTGAAATGTTCCTCATTTCCTGTCTGTTTTGGGGCGGGTCAGTATGACAGCTGGCCTACAAAAAGATACTAGTTCTCCCTTCAAATCTTGCCTGTAGCACACTTGGGATGCTATGGCCGTAACTACAGTACTGATCCATAGGTATTACTGAAGACTAGCTGACTAACTCCTGTTGATTTTTGTGAGCTGGGCACCTCTACCCACTGGAGTACTCTGAAAAAATCTTGGTTTGTTGTACACGCTTAAGTACCTTTGAAAATTTGATACCACGTTTTTCCTGTCAGTGCTAGTACCTTTAGTTGGTCCCTTGCTAGCTTTATCTATAAAAGCGGAGGAAAACTGCCGTTTTCTGCTCGTTGAAATCATAGTCAAAGTTTTAACTTCCAAACGACTTGCTCAAATAGAGGTGTTATGCACATGTTTTAATGAACTGAAGCAAAAAAGAAAATCAAACTGTAGAACAGAAACTGAAAGTAATTCAGTAAAACAAAACTTAGAGAATTGCTGTGAGTGGACAAACTTGCTTTTTAAAAGTACTCCAGAATGACTGTTAGGAGAAGAAAAAACACTTTAAACTAGCAGATACAGACTGATCATTAATAGAAATTTAAAATGTAAAATAGTGCTTTAAAATATCTGAATAGGGAGGTTGTAGAGCAACAGCTTCCCCACCAAAAATAACACAGGCAAAAAGCAAAACTAGCTTTGAGGTGGAGTTTCATCTTTTTCTTAAAAGGAAATTGTGTGACGTGATTGCCTGTAATAGCAAGAGTTTGTATTTAGTGAATCCAGAACATCTCTTCTCATTAAGTGTGCCGTGTGACAGGTAGTCAGTCCCTTCTGTAAAATTAGGCTGGGCCTAGAAGAAACTCAAGTTAGTGGAAGCCTTTGTATTACTTTTAACTAGATAAAAGAAAGCTGCCACTGAAATACAATTTCTCGTTATCCAGAGCAATGGGAGAACTTTGGAAGTACGCATATTACAAGACACATGAATTTCACAGAATTGATTGCGGTCTGTAAAGCTTTGTTAAATCTTGCTCTGTACTGGCCCTGGGAAGCCTGAGCTGGTTGTAGTTCTGGAAGGGAATGTTAGTCTATTAACAGCGTAATTACTACTGTATTAGTAATGATTTCACAAAGCCAGCTAGAGCACCTCAGTTCAATTGAACACACTCTTGAAGTTTGGCATGCTGCATTATGGATTGGCTATTAACTCTGGCATTATTTTAGCGGGGTTTGCATTGCTGAACTGTCCCTGGACACAGCATAGCTGGTTGGCCAAACTGGCTGGTCTAACAGCAGACCCTTCCTTGCTTAAAAAATCAAAACAATTTTTCATACCCTTTTTTATCACAAGACTTGAAATATATGGCAGGTACTAGTCACACTAATATTAAATTCAGGATTATGAAACAAGCAGTTGCAGCTGTAGGGTTGGGGAGGGGGGTTAGTGAAAAATGTTAACGTGTCTTACATAGCCAGTATAGCCAAATTTCTTGAAAGCAAGTAAGAAAGCTAGCACTGCGAAGCAAATCCTTCTTGCAGGTGATCCAACAGATATTTTTTTAGAGTATTTAACTGGAGAATACGCTTCATGAACAATTTACTAGCATACAGTTTTGCACTAAAAGGTAAACTATTATCCATTGTTTTGAAGACAGTGTTTTAGGTATGACTTAGTAGAAGATTTACCTCTTTAAAGAATTTATGTATCAGAAGTGTATTGTGGTAGTGAGGGGTTTTTTGACTGTTATGTAACTAAATGCCTTTACAAACCTGTAGGTGAGTGCTTTTATTTTTTGGTTCAGAATTTGAGCTAATTGCAGAATGATTTTTATGAGAGGAGCCTTGTAGCACATAGAAAAAACCAAGGATGAGGGATCCTAAGACAGATGTCAGAGGAGAAAGTTTTGTGAAGGAAAAGAGTTCTTTCTTCCTTCATCAGGTTTTAGTGTGCTTGAGAATAAAATGACAATGAGATTACTTCTCCAAGTAAAATTGCACATTTAACTGTTTACAGGGTTGATTGTGGGCAGCTGAAAGCATTTTTACAGATTTCTGTAGCAGTAAAGGATTTCTGTAAAACAACCCAACCTCTGGTAGCTGAAACCAAACTATTGATTTTATCAGCAAACTAGTAATTTTGGCAGAGACAGCCACCTGATGTACTTATCCTAAAGATTCATTCCCACACTCGGGTATCTGCCAAAATCTTGAACAGCTCATTGTTAAATGACATCTTAGTCTTTACAGATTTCGTGTTCATAGCCACAAATTCTTCCACGCAGCTACAGATAGCTTCAGAAGTAAACTGTTAATTATCACTTAATTCCTTAGCAAACCTATTAATTGTTATTTAAATAACTTCAGCATGAAGAGTTATCATCAACCTATTAGACACGAGATCTTTGTAGAGTGATAGTATAGTGCGTGGTAACTGTTCCTGTGCATGCAATGGTCTTTTTTTCATAGATGAAGAATATCATGCAAGTACTAGAACAGCATGAAATCCAGCCGTACGAAGTTGCACTAGTCTATTGGGAGAATGAAGAGATGAACTATAGAATAGGAGAGTAAGTATCTTCAGGCACTCTTTATATAAAAGCTAATAGACACCTAAGACAAATTCAAGTGAAAGCATGAAAGCATCTAGTAAGAATATACGTGTTCTAACTCTTTCCCCTCCCACCCCACCCCACCACCACCCCCGCCCCGAATGATTAAAATAAGGAAAGGAGAAAACAATATGTCCAAATTGACAAATTTTGCTGTACTGCTAAACTTGCATTTATGCAGTGGCCTTTGTGACTTGGTTATATAGTAGATTTTGTAAATTACAAAGCTCCCTACCCATACACCTGAACATTCTACAGCAGTCCCAAACAGAAACTATGTACCTTAAAAAAAAAAAAAACCAAACCAAAAAAACAAATAAGCATTATTGAGACAAGCCTGATTTTAAAGAGGATTCTCTGTGTAAGCTTTCCTCAGTGGCCTCTAGGTCCATATAAAGGATGTAACTCAGCACATCACTTCACTTCCTAGGAAAACCATAACTTGAATACTGTGGAACAATAAACCTGGCAAGTTGTCTCGCCTTGTAAAATAGTGTTTTTTCATCATGAGGAGCAAATAATCTGTATGGAAATATTTCTCAATGTAAATGATTATATAAATTATCTGTCACTTTCCAACAGCACCAAGAAACATCTCCTAGACAGGACACTATTAACGCTAGGAGCTGAGCTAATGAGGTTGATCTTATTTAAGGTAACCTGATATGAGGGCAGGTTTTTCTTCCTGGCCATTTGAAAACTGGATGTACTATCCAATTGTGTAATTTGTGATTCCTGATATATTCCATTGTGTTAATCCAAGTTTCATAGTGAGATTGACATGCTAAATAGAACGACTCTCATGCCTCTTTTTCTTTGCTCCTGGCCCACTATGCAAAATAGAGGTTTTGGGGAAAGTAATATCATAGCAGGGAGGGAGCGACATTCATAAAAGTGGCAGAAGAAAAGGCAAACAGAAACAGAAAGATAATACAGGAGCTTGAGAGCAAGAGAGAGGCCAGCATCCTGCTTACTCTAAATTAACTGTGTATATAGTCATGCTGTAGTTACCATCATAGCGTGCTGCAGTTTCATTTAAACCTAGAAAACCTGGTCATGATACTAGACTGAGTAACTAATTTTTAGTGATTTATTTTGGTTACTGTCAGGTTGAGTGTGAGTAAAACGCAAGGATGGGGATGACATCCATAAAGATATGGCATACTTTATATAAACAAACAACCTTTCTTGCGTTGTTGATTGTTCTTTAAGTGTTCCTTTGGTGGTGGCTTAGTCAATGAAGATGTTTCAATCCTGTTTTAACAGAGGTCAGTCAAAGCTTCATAAAGGAGAAATCTTATTAAATTCTGAGCTGGATAGTGATGAAGTTGTTCTGCAGAAATTTGCCTTTTCAAATGCCCTTTGCCTTTCTGGTAAGTTAATATTGTTTGTAATATCAGCCTATGCTACAGATCTTGTGAAATGTCATTGTAAGTGGGACCTGTACAGTGACAGATTGGAGAAGACTCAGTGTCTGGTTTAGGCAAACTGCAAAGATTGATTGTGATTCCGTGGGAGGATTCATTTTCAAAGTTTTTACCTTGTTTTCTATAAATTGGAATTATTAAATGGAAATCACCTTAAAGATGAACAAAGCACATTAAGAAACATACTTTGCAGAAGATACTCATTCTGCTGAACATTCTGTTCCCCACCCTTGAGAACTATTCTAGGACAGCAATGAGCATAAAGTTCAGTACTTGAAACCTGTCAATAATCTTAGGTAATTAATCCTGACATCATCTCCTCTAACAGAAAAAGCAAGATGTCAGCTGAAGAAGTAATGTAGAGCAGTGATTCCCAGCTGGGGAGGTGTACTGGTATCACAGGTGTGGACCAGAGCCACAGATAGTGTTTTCCAGGCTTACTAGCCGTGGCAGGAGATAGCAAGGGGCACTGGGAAGAAGCCAGGCTCAGCAGCAGTGCTGCTGCTTGAGGAAATGCCCTCTCTGCTGCTTCAGACCGCAAATGAGGTAGAAAGTGGCAGTACAATCTAGCAGCAGTAAGGCTGTCTTTGAAAAGACCTTTAAAGGACATTAGTTCTGTCCACCCCTACTGCTTTTAGGGTAAATTACAAGATTCTTGCAGTGTTTGGGAAGTGCACCTTTAAACACAGAATGCATATTTTTGAACTGATACTCCACTTGATCAAGGAGTACAGCATAACTAAATGGTTCTTGACTGTCAAAGGAAGAACTACTGAGAAAAAAAACTTATGTTCTCTATAGCTTTCCTATTCATAAAGCAAATGCATGGAAGAGTAGTGCCACATAACTAAGCAAGTGATTTATTTCGGGGATATAATTGGTACCAGTTTATGTTAGTGTGAAACATGCACATGAAGGAAAACAGTTCAATAATGTTCAATAAAAATAAAGGATGCAAGTATAGTTGAAGTCAAATTCATGACACAGTGGAAAACAGCCTCTGTCAAATAATCGGTGATAGTTGAAATGCCTATTGGCTTTTTGTCAGGGCCTAAATTAAATGTCAGTTAAGACACTGGCTTGATTTAGGCCTCTCTGTTCAAAAGATGATTGTGAAAAATGCTTGGCATTGGATTTACTATCAGTGTCCTGACTAGATGATAATATTGATTACTACCACAATGGAGTTCATTTTGACAATTAAATCTTTCCTGATTAATTTTTCTGAGTGAATAGGGTTAACGTTTGATCTGTTGCTACCTTATTCTTGTCTGGGAATCTGTGGACTAAAGAACAAAGGCCTGAGTTGTATAATCTTCCTGTAGAAACATCTTTCCAGGCTCAAGCTGAGGCATAGTAGAATTTATGTTGCCATGGCCTGTGCTGAACAGCTTCTATAGATGTTAACATCTTCAGTGAACAGTATATTCACCAAAAAACAAAATGGGAGTTTGCTTAAGTTTGAACTGAACTTCAGCAAGTACAGGTGGTGTATCTACGCAAGCCAACTTGGTTTGAGCATGCTGCGTCAAACACTGGACAAATGGAGAGTGAGGGTTCTGGGGGACACTAGAAATGCAGCAGAGTCTCTTTGAGTGGCAGCACATGAAGTGAGCGTGATGGCTCATTATCGCCAGCCTCCTTGGAACGTACTTTGCAAAAGCTTTGAACATACAGTAGAGCACTTAACAAACATGTAACTTTTGAGCTGAAGCAAAAACTCTCCAGGATCTGAACTGATCATTTGGAGAAGAGCTGCGCTGTGTGCAGTGCTGTGTCCGTGCCCAGCCTGGATTTGTTTGTACATGTAGAGGCATTGATTGTATAATACTAACGGTAGCTTGCTGCAAATAATGTTCGTATGTATCAACATGTCTTGAAGCAGCATGTCAGCAGATTCAAAGTTACTTGAAAGCATATCTGCATCTCAGTGTTCTGCTTTTGTCACCTCTGTGTTGCAGTAAAGCTGGCTATTTGGGAATCATTGTTGGATAACTTCGTGGAATCTATCCAGTCAATACCTGAGGTGAGGTCTTGTTTGTAGCTCTCCTCTCCTTTTCTAATGTGCTTTGTAAAAGATCAGTCCAGATACAGCTGAGGATATGGGAAAAGCAACTGAATGCTTAATGCATTTGATGAAGCCAATGTTGAGAAGCTCAGAACACTTGCACAGTGGTGGGACAAGAAATCATCAGTCTTTAAAGGGTTGGGAGCGGGGATCTGCTGGAATAATGTTTCCCATGTTGTGCCACTGTCACTGCTACTGTTGAATGTGTACACATAACAGGACAAGCAGCATTTAAAAACCTGGCCAAACACAATGTCTGGCAGCTTGCGCTGAAAGTAATGTGCTTTAACTTGCATAAAATGAAGAGGTTTGAGTGACTTAAAAAGAGTTTTTCCTGAGACTTAATTAAAATACAAAGCCCATATGATGTCACATATAAAATGAGATTAATAGAGTTCAAAAGAGAAACTATAATTGTTATTTTTTTTATTTGTTGTAAGGAAAGAGGCTGTAAAAAGGCTAAGTAGTGGCAAGGTGAAAGAGCACCGTCATGGCTTAAAAATAACAATAGTAGGAAGAAAAACCAAATGATATCTCGTTCAGGAAATGATTCATAGAAAATACCCCAGGATTTTGTATAGGTACCGATGATGTACTCAATGATTTATTGAAAAACCTGTTTGAACAGTTGCATGGTGATATTCTTATAAAGCTAGATAAGTAAGGCACTAAGCAAATAAAACTCCAATGTTACTGTGATAGGCATTAATTTTTTATTACGATATGCATCCAGATTTTAACTCATATACATACATCAGGCTCTAAAACTCCATACTTCTTAACTACTGGTACATGCTACTTGATCCAACAATAAAAAACTTGTTACTTTGCAGATACTAAAGTCACGAAGGAAGGTAAAACTGTCTCATGCAGATGTAATGCAGAAAATTGGAGAACTCTTCGCATTAAGGTAACTTTCCTGGTTACACCCAAGACACTGTATTACACAAACTTAATTTTTAAGTTATGCATGATCCAAAGACCAGAATACACACTAAACATGGTGGGGTGGGTGAGGATTCCTTCAACCTTCTGTTGGCTGGAGACTGTGTGTGCTGTTTACGGTGGTCAGAGGACCCACTGGCTCACCACTCACACTGTGGTGTCTGTTAGAAGGACATTAAGCAGCATATTGTGAATGCCCACATTCTGCACCCTTTTCCCTCCCTAGGTCCAGGAACACATCTCATCGCCAGTAATTACAGTAGATACTGGAGTATGCAAAGGATACCAGGAGGAAGGACAGGGGTAGGCAGAACTGTTAACTACAGACTAGAGTTAGTAAAGCTTTTCTGTGAGTTCTGTTCTTCCCTTAACTTAGTCAGAAACCACTGCTACATTGTAAAAATTTATTGGGGGTTTTTCCCCTCTCAAGTGAAGTTTGGCCATTGAGAACACAGAGCATTATAAACTTTTTTTACAAAACTCAAAAATCAGTGAAGAGGTAAATTTAAAAAGTGATTACTGTTTTAAACACTGGATTTTATATCCTTATTTGAAGGACTGTTCTGTAATGAACAGTGATGTTCTAAGTGTCCAAAGATTTATGTGAGCAGTAGGTTGCAAGTGGGAGATTTTAGGTCTTAGCCTTTATAACGTTGAAACTTTAGCCTGGTCCTGGAAGGTGTGCTGCGCTCACATACCCAGCATGCAGTACTAGTCACACTTGGGAGTTCTGAGATACAGTCAAGTTGTTAAGGAGCTCCCCAGCAACTTTCATTCGGGTACGACTTCAGCTTCAGTGAGTTACTAGCATAGTCAAGGATGAACTGCAGAAGCCAAGGAAGGTGAGGAGTTGAGGAGGCAACACTGCCACAGGTAAAAGTCATTTATGCTCAAAAGTATTACACAGTACAGTATTCTTATAAAAGTTTCAGATGTGACCAATTTTAAACAATGACTACTATTGTATTTTTATGATGAAAGGAGATTGTTTTCATACTTTTTTATTTAAAATTACAGGAAACTTTTCCTGTTTTTTTTAACTGCTATGTAAATATTTGCTCCTATATTCACCAAAAGGAAGTTTGAACTACAGTAGTACCCATTCTTTTTAGACACCGTATAAATCTGAGTTCAGATCTGCTAATAACTCCTGATTTCTACTGGGATAGAGAAAAATTGGAAGAGCTCTATGACAAGACTTGTCAGTTCCTCAACATTAATCGCAGAGTTAAGGTAGGTGTCTTACTGTTAGGAGAATTTTCCACTCAGATCAGCTGTCTTTGGCTCAGCACAGTTACAGACTGCTCCAGGAATGAATGTTTGAATTGTAGAAACTGAATAAAGAATAATAGGATCCTATATACTATCCCCTTTTCCACGTTTGTAACCCACTCACATCTTCTATCCAGTTCAGGTTAACAACGCTGCCTCACATTAATGGATTGTGTATTTCCCAAGCCACTAAATTAGGCTTTAAGTAGTTGTAAGAAGAGGAGATTTAATTCTTCTTCTGAAACGCGTGCAAGAAAACAAGTCAAAAAAAGATGTGAAGCAGTCTTCTTACTGACATGATCATTCAGGTCAGTTCATTGAAGGACGACATGATGCTTACTGCTGAACCAGAGTAAGAAGCACTAAAACTACCTCTTCCAGTGGTACAGCAACCGTAAATATTTAGTTACTTTCAAGGCATTCCAATAAGCTGCATCTTTTGCTTGTGCCCGTTTCCATGAGTAGATATCAGCCAGAAGCAGTTTAATACCTGCAGATGCATATCTAAATTTCTATTATTTTTGTGAACTTCTTGAAATAACAGGCTCATTTATATTGAAATTTCTGTTGCTTGTGCATGTTGCCTTACAGGACTTTCTGTTCTGTTCTTTCGCAGAAAGGTGTCAACACCTTTCTGGTTCTGCTCAGTGAAGCCCTTCTGTGGATTGTGTTCCTTTATTTAGTGGTCTTATTCCCCTTACAGAATCCAGATTTGCCATACATTTGGAATCTCTTGCAGGTAATGAATGAAAAGCTTCAGCACTGCATGGACCTGACAGATCTAATGCGAAATCACCTGAATGAAAAGCACGCTCTGCGCCTCGAGTGGATGATAGTCATACTCATCACCATAGAGGTTGGTAGTGGTGGGGTTTTTCCCCACTATCACACTGAAAATGTTGGAACAGGTGCAATTTATATGCTTCACAATTTGAGAATTAGGATTATTTTATTAATGTAATGTAATGTACTGTATAAGGGGATTAGTCTTCAGTTCTTTGCAAGTAACTTTAGAATTGCAGCTATAATTATTTTTCAGATTACGTTGTTTACAGTATAAGCTGTTCTAAGGATTATTAAATCAAATAAAAATTCGTATCAATGTGTTTGCCATTCCACAGGTTCTGTTTGAACTTGCAAGGGTTGTTTTCTGATGACAGAAGAAACTCAAGACTGACAAAACCTGAAAATTCTTGTCTATCAGATGCTTCTGGAAAATAGTTGAATTGTGTCCCTTGATAAATATGTACATCTTCTTATTCAAATTAAAAAACAATAAATCAGTCTGTGAACATGATTACCAGCTGCTGTACTAGTGATTTTAGAGAAGTCTT
The DNA here is from genome assembly GCF_963210335.1 of Falco punctatus. Classification (NCBI taxonomy): domain Eukaryota; kingdom Metazoa; phylum Chordata; class Aves; order Falconiformes; family Falconidae; genus Falco; species Falco punctatus. Next base: position 46,320,469 of record NC_137584.1, on the reverse strand, counting down.
AATCTACAGATTTGCTAGTGTAAAGCTTGAGATACTCATGACATATTTCTAGGGGAGGTTTTTCTAGTGAGTAGGCCCATATGTCTGCAGGACTGATGCAGGGAGAGATGTAGCTTTGTCTTCATAATGAGCAAAGACAGAAGGATGAATCCCTTCTGTGCTGACTGTTCATTTGGTGAAGGACTCTACTGCCTTGTCCCCTGGACAGTTAAAAAGATGCCAAGTACTTTGCTACTTCATGCACTTCTGAGCAATGATGAAGATTCTGCTTGTTTTCCCCAGCTCCTTCTTAGATAGCTGTGACACTGTCCCAAGCTTGGAAACAACGTTATTACTTGTTCTCCTGAAGTTACCTGGCATGACTTTAATATACATGGCAGGTGTACTTAATGTTGCACAAAAGGTGTTTACATACTTGTATGGGAATACATTTATTATAGAAAGTATTTATATGAAAGGGGAACTAGCTGGACTTTATCTGAGGTCACATGAAGCTACAGCAGAATGATAAACTAAAGTAAGGTTCACAAAATTTCTCTTCTACCTTATAATACCTGAGTAATAGAAGTAAAAAAACTTTAAAAGTTTCCTTTTAAAAAAAAAAAAAAAAATCCACTCCTAGCCTACATAAGTCTGTAGATGGCTATTTTTAGAATGTTATCACTTGCTCCTGTAAGGGAATCTTCTTTCCCAGCAACTTCACTCGCTAAACGTGTTTTCAGGAACTACTACACAACTGCTGTCTTACCACCTTTTTCAAACTCTGGTTGGTCCAGTGTCTTGCTTCAGGAACATAACTTAAGAATTTTGTTAAAAGCTCCTGAAGTCTCATTAACAAGCCACAATGACTGAATTCAGGCTAGAAGTGCAACTGTGTTTCTTGTAGCTTACTGTTCTCTCTTCACCTGAAAACTATTTCTGAGTGTGATATTAGACTCCTGTTGAATACATCAGACACACGTGATGGGAAAGGCAATAAAATGAGGGAGAGCTAGCCAAAACATCCAACTGCTAACCCATCCTTTTGCCCTACATTGTGTTACGAGTGCCATGGGAGCAGGAGCCTCTTAAGAAGCAACAGCTCTTCTTAAAGAGTAGGCTTTCTCCTCAGAATCAGAACGGGTTGTACCTGGAGATCTTGGTTCTGGAAAAGCTCAACTACTACTTTTCTGAACTGCTGAGAAGGTCTGAACCACCAGCTCCACTCAGGAAAGTGCCATCAGCAGAACAGCTGGGTGACAGTCTCTCACAGTACACTGCAGAACAGCTCCTCAGCACTGATCTGACTTACACAGGGTTATCAGAGAAATAGTACATTAGATTCTTTATGCAGCAGAAGAAACTTGCCAATTGGCACTTAATTCCAGTGACAAAGAATTAGGTTACATTTTAATTGTAATTTTTCTGGCAAACATTTTTCACCCCTTTAGACAAAGAGGCTTTTCCTGACCACATCTGAGCGTAACACCTATGCTCAAGAACGTAAGTTCTCATTCATCTCATGTTTAATGTTTCAGTATTTCAGTATTTCAGCTAGATTGCTGAAATGTAAATTGGCAGGCCAACTGCATCTGTCAGGAAAAGTGGTTTTAACAGAGCCATTTGAGGACTCCTAGATGCTCTTTAAAAGCATAAAATATCTAGGCTTGATTATTTTAAGTGTTCTGTCCTGGGACTGTATTTAAGAGTTACCAAGTCAAACACTTAAAACAAGAGAAACACAGTTACTTCTGAAAGCTTAAATCAGGTTATATCCGCACATAGAATAGTAGCTATAAAGCCACACACTCTTCCCGCCAAGCCCCCAGCTCCACTTAGTGCGCTGAGTGGCTACTCAGTTTTGCAGCCGCAGTTAAGCCTTACCTGTGCGTTAAAACTTTGTATCCACTTTTTTTTCCACACACTACCCATTGGCAGCTGCATCAAAGTATGAGCAGCTAACCCCACCATCCTAGAAAGTGAGAATACTCTCACGATGTTGAACACAGGAGAACCAATACCACGATGGGAAGTTGAGTGCGTCAGGAACCCAACTGTAGCTTTCACAGCACATTGTATGTGGCGAGCAGAGCCCTCCTGCAGCCAGACAGCACTTGGGAACCTCCTCCCCCCACCTGCAATCTTTGTTTCTGCTTCAAGCTGGAGATAGGGGGGGACCCTGTGCAGCTGTGCACATGGCCTGACCCGGAGGAAGCTTTATGGCAGAGGCAAGGTGAGACTCCAGCTCCAGAAGGAACACAAAACTGCTGTAGCTGTGAGAACTACATCTTTCATCTGCCTCGGCCACCATGCACCTTCATTGAATAATCAAAGAGGAATCCTGGTATATCCAGAATGCTACAATTTTAACCTTTTTAACAAAATTAAGACTGAATGGCAAAATTCTGTTCATATGGAACCTTGTTAGACCATCCTTTATAAGGATTCGAACTGTGCAGACTGCTCTGTGCTTTTTTTCCATCAGATGAGATAAAGGATAACTTCCAGACAATTTTCTTTCAATTTTGGCAGATACGCTAAAAAGCTTTTGTAAGAGCAGCTATTTGTAAAATGGCAAAGAACACTGGGAGCTGGGACTCCAGACTTCCCGTCCCATTTCTGTGGGGTAACAGCTCTGGTGGCAGCAGAGCCAGCCCCTGCTCCCAACTGCCGCTCAGCACATCAGCCCTGCTCTGGACGTGCATACATGGCACCTCCCTACAGGTCTCTGCAAAACTAACATATGTTCAGTGCAGGCAGCACATCCGAGCTTCTGTGAGAAGGATGACATTCTCGCCAATGTCAAACGCCTGTCTGAAACAAAAATACAAGATAACTAAAACATGTAAGAGACTCTTCTTCCCCATCCCACCTTAGTCCTAGGAACTGAACAAACTTCAGTTCAAAGTTTCGTAAGGTGGGGAAAAAGCCAGATAGATAGTTTGTGCACACCTGTATGAGTTTACTTACTGATAGCTAAGTAACAAAGTTGCCTTTGTAAAGGACTGTACTGGACATTACAAGACACAAATGGATGTCCTTGGCACCAATAATGGCTGTAGCGAACCTTTTCCAATTTCTGGACCCTTCACATGTAGACAAATTTAGAAATTGCAAAGGGCACTGGTGTACTGGTCGCTTTCCCTAGACCATCAAGATACTGTCCAAGGAAAGTCTACAGGCTGGAACTACTGATCGGTGATGTACTACCTTCCTTCACCAGATGGCATTTAAACAACTGCCAAGAGTCTCATTATCCTTGTCTGCAGACTGGTTTGTGACACTAGTATGACAACTACCAGAAAGAAATGCAGAGTCTGAGGTAGCCAGATGCAGTAAGTGATACACATGGGGTTTCAAAACCAAAACCACTGCCCAAAACGTTTGTCATCTTGGAAGAGGGGGGGTGGGGGGAGGAGCAGCAGCAGGGGAAAAAAGCCTAGCTATCTCTCTTAACTATCTAGGAGGGGAGAAAAGTGTCTTGAATTGTATATAGCCCCAGCTGAGAAAAGGCTTTTTAAGAGACGGTAACTCTTTACAATCAGCAGGAAAGCAAAGATCTCCGTCAACCTTAGAAAATTAGTTTGCTGTAGCTATACACTGTATGAGGTAACCTGTTTCTCCTGATCCCTCAAGTGCCTGCTAGTGACATTCTTCTTGACATTGCCTGTGCACTCTCTACTACACATAAAACACAAGTGGCTGAATCTCAGAAAACTAAGCAATTCCAACAATCTGGGGTCCTCCAAAGTTTTTAACAGAGTAAGAGCTGGACAGACCTAGTCACACTGAAGAAACAGAACAAAAAATCCCCTCTCCTTGCACACGTAGCATGACAACCACCCACATTTCTGATTCTTTAAACAAACTTTATTAAACTTAAAACAAGGACAAGCATTTTTTTCCTTCACTCCATTTTCAGCTGGTGAAGGCATCTCAGCTACAACTAGTATCACCATTTCTCTGTTAGTGTTCATTCACTCGCCCGTTTATGTTGGTCTTCAAGCCTCAGCCACTCAGGAAATAAGTTTTCCAAACTGGTGAAATATGACTACTGAACGAGGCAACTGCCAGGTACTGATGCCTCCCATATACTACTTAACACTTCCCTAACTAAGCTGACAAACTCTCTATTAATTCAAAGCTGTTTATTAAGTACCTCCTAAGCATAAAGTCACCATTTAGATGATATTACACAGTAATGTGAATGCAGTATCAACACTGTTTCCCTTAACGCTTCTTTCTCTACAGGACACCCCACCTGCAAGGGCTTTAAGAAGTCAGTACAGTTGTAGTTTGAAAACTTTTTCCTAAGGAAAACAAAACATACAAGCACATATATTACTGTAAATTTATAGTCATGCTCCACTAAAAATGTCACTCCAACCAAGAAGGTGTAGTCATTTTTGACCTTTCCCAGTTAAAAGCGGGCAGGGCCCATGTAACTGGCTAGTCTGGGGGCTAAGGCAAAGGCAGAAAGTAGAGGGCTAATCTGCACTGCAGAAGCTGTGTCAGTTCAGTTACGCTAACAATTCCTGATGGAGATGAAACTCCTAACCAGGAAAATTCTCTACATACAGTTAAACCATCTCTTTAGATGACATAAATTATACTAACAAAAGGATATATTCCCTTCCTCCAGCCCCAGTCTAAACTGCTGCTGCTCATTACCTGTTGATAAAGGCTTGTTCATTAGGTGTAGAAGCAATTCCTAAATAATGTACTGATACCAGAAAAACAGCCAAGCCTACAAAATGGCAAAGATCTATTTCTTCATTTTTTCACCTTACACAGCCTACACAAGAAGTGGCTTACACACCGCAGTTCTCCTTCACCTCTAGGCCAACCAGACCTACTTGCAACAAAAACGCAAAAGCTCATATCTGCTTGGGGGCTGACCACTCACATCATGAATGTTCCTCAACAGCCTCCCCGTGGCAAGGAAGCCAAGGTAAGAAAAAGCAGAGCCACTCCACAACTGCTGCTGTACCCATGTGTCAGGGTTTTTTCTGGGGAATCACTTTTATGTGCTTCCTGCTTCCAATGCTATGTGAAAAATGAGCAAGTTTCGGACCGTGTGTGAAACATTCTAACAGGGAGGGAGGATATAGCCCTGGATGAAAAGGTCAGAGACTATCAGAGGTACAATATTTGCTCATCTAGTGAGGAGCTGTTGCAGCTGTCATGCTTCCCACTGAGCCTTCTCACCAACATAAATCAGAAGTGGAAGTGTAAGAAATGGCAGCTGTGCTAATAAAACAGATTTACAGCAATGATATAAACTCACGTTTTACTACAGTTGTGTACCAGCATGGAAGCTGTGCCCCACACCTTCAGGGAAGGTTTCTCGTCCATTACCTGGGACATACAACTCCCAGATCCCCACAGCTTCGGCAGAGCCAGCAACAGTCCCACAGGAACTGGACAGCAGTGCTGCAGAGACCATGAGCGAAGAGTTCTTCAGAACGAGGAATCTGCTCTTTTATTTTTTGAAAATGCTGAGAAATCTAAAAACTTAGTCAAAATCTTAGCAGTCTGACTCTGAGCAACATCACTAGAGCTGTGAAGGTTTTGATTATAATGATTAAAAAAATCCGCTATTCCACTCCAGATTTCAACTGAACTCTACCAAAAAGACATATTTACAGCACCTGGGTCTGGATCAAGTTCCTCCCACTGCTCAACTGAATTTTTATGCAGATTAGCAGACACTTTCGTCATCCTATTAACACTTAAATCATCAGCAGAATGCTCATTTACAATGTAAAATACAATCCTACCAGACAACATTCTACCTTTAATCTGGGTATGTGCAAACAAAAGCAAACCCAAGAACTTAGGGACTGATCCCATCATCAACAGCAACACAACTAAGAATGCTCTCAGGTGTGTAGCAACTGTCTGAATCAGTCTGAAGAGTCTTTTAAAAAAAAAAGTCTTAAAACTAGGAAAGACATCCTAAGCAAGTACCTCGAGAAACGTGGGGGGGGGGGAAGGGGGGAATCGGGGAATCAGCATATAAAAACCACAAGCACAATACCACTTAATGAGACAAGGATAAATTTTAATAACAATTTCAGCTGCATGGATTGTAACTGTTAGAAAAAAAACCACCCAAACTCAAAAAGATGAGGTGGAAGTAAAATTTTAGATTCACATCTTAAATTGAGTGTCCAAAATGCAACAGATTAACTGCTTATCGCTCCCTGTGACACAGATTGCATGTCTCAGGTGTAAGCCAGCACCAAAGGCGTGAAGTTCAGCAGTATTAAACTGGACACAGAAACCTTTCTACAGATTCCAATGGGCCTTGAATCAGACTGGATACTTTTAAATTAAGAACTGCATTATTGCTGGGTTAAGTATTGGGGTCCAAGTAACTAAGTTAATTCTTCTCCAGTTTCAGAGATAGCACAGAGGAGAATCCCACACGAATGCCAACACAGTGCAACCCAAGTGCAACACAGAAGAGGAAAAAACAGGCCACAAAGCCTACCGTGTATCTGCCAGAAACACACTGGTTTTCCTAAATAGCCTACTTAATTAAATTAAAAATTATAACACTTTCACTACCTTCCATGAGACTAAGACAAAGCATCTACTATTAAGCAACCTGAGTTCAAATGTCCACCTACTCTCCTTACTGTGTATTTAGTTCGCAGAGCTGAAATGCAAGGGAAACGTACAGGGGAAAATACGCCAAGGAGACTGGTTAAATACACTCTACAAACTTTTGCCATGCACTCACATAACAGAACTCAGAGAGCCATTAAAAACACATCCTTTGTAGGGAGCGCATCACAGGTACTCAAGGCGGGTCCTGAAGATGCAGTTCTCATCAGCTACTTTATTCAAAATACTGCAACAGCAGCAAGCAGTCTAACAGCTTTCAGCTCCACTAAAATTAAAAATAAGTTGTTGGGTTTTAGGTTGGTTTTTCTAGGACTAAACTAGTTAGTTTTCCAGTGCAGCTTAACTTGGATAAATCAATTAATATTCATGAGCTATATAAAGCAAACAGTCCCAAACTGTGTCTATCAAGACTTCCATTAACTTTCAGCAGCAGACGGCAGAGTGAGACTCACATAAAACGGGTCTAGTCCGTGATCAATTCAGATCCTGTAAAAATAACAATAGCCTGGAATGACTGCAATTCATCTACAAACAGACAAGATACAAGACTCCTCCTCCCCCTATCACCACACCTGCTGTCAAGACACTAAATTAAGAGTTTGGTAGAACATCTTATTTAATGACTGTGGAAACATCACCCCAGCCACAGCCAGCCCCCTAAAAGCTTGCTTAGTGAACTACCTTGAAAAAGGTAATAATAATAGGGACCTAACTCAAACTGTTGACGCTGTAGCATATGCTGTTACTAACAAACAACATAAAGTATACTTTAGGATAGCAGGCACAAGCCCCCGGGGCAGGGGGTGTAAAGTAACCCTCCTTGAACTATTGCTGGCCACATATCTTCCCACAAGGTTTTTGACAACAATGCAGTTTCTCTCTGAAAACGGTTTTGTCCACACCACTGCTCCAGTTAGCCGAAGTCATCTTACAACAAGGTGCAGATCTGGCCATGCCCGGACCAATTCTCTGACTCCAAGAAATCAGCTCAAGCCCAGCGCAGGGCTCACCCATCCATTTCTTTAGGGACTTGCCGGTCTCTTGCAGCAGACTGCCTCCCTGCTCCGCACTAACAACCCAGAGTTAATAACTTCTGCAAGACCAACAATTTTTTCACGTATTGGGGTGTCCATTGGTGCATTTATTTATGCAGTTTTATAAGCCCCCATGAATTCTTACAGCGCCTTAGATTTGGACAAAACGAGGCCTTGTCACAGCCGCCTTCCCTCTGCGCTCCCCCACGACTGGATCCGCCGTTGTGCAAAGCTGCAGATGGGATTTTTATGGAAGGCAGCTACACCTCCCCCTTACAAACCCGAGCTCAGATAGCCCGTCCACCTGAACAGACAAAAAAGCAAACCCAGCCTTTCCACTTTTGTACCCTGAATCTCTCCTTTTGACAAGTGAACTTGTCACCTCTCATCAAACAGCTCCGCCGCAGCACAGCCAGGATGGTTCTACAAAGACCCTCCGAAGCCCCACGCCAGCAGGGCCGGCCCCGCCGCCTCCCCGTGCCACGGCACCGAATTCAGCCCTGACCGTGACACCCGGGGCCAAGCCGGGGGGATGCGGACGAGGCCACCGCTCACAAAGTTCGTGCCCGAGAGCCTAGGCCGCTCCCACACACAGTCCTCTGCTCCCCCGTCACCGGGGCCCTGGCGGCTCCGCGGGAACGGGGGCGCACCTGCAGGCACCCCGCGTCCGCCAACCCCCGCCTCGCCTGGCCGCCGAGCGCCGCTGGCAGGAGCCACCCGGTGCCCCCCAGCGTCGAGGCCGGGCGCCCCCGGCGGCACCGGGCGCGCTGGCAGCGGGCAGCCCCCGCCGCCGCGGCGAGGCCGGCAGGGCGCCTGGAAGGCTGCGGCGAGCGCAGCGCCGCCCCGGCCCGGCCCCGCACGCTGCCGCGGCCCCGAGCGAGGCCCGCCGGGGCGCCGACAGCGGCCCGGCCCGTTATTCCGCGGCCCGGCCGGCGGAGGGGGCGCTGGCAGCGAGCGGCGTGGCCGCCCCCGCCCGGCGGCGAGCGGCGCCAGGGGAAGGGGGGGCTGCACCGGCCCCCACCCCCCGGGAGTTTTAAAGGGGCAGCGCGCCCGCCGCGGGACCCGCGCCCCGCTCCGCCGGGGGCGACGGCCCTCGGCCCCGGGGGTGCCCGGCAGGAGGGCGGCGGCGGGGCCGGTCCCGCCGGTGCGGCCCGCGCTGCGCGCGGCGGGCGGGGAAGGGAGGGGCGGGCGGGGGCTGGGTGGCTCCTGCTGCTGCTGCTGCCGCCACAGCGCTCGCCGCCTCCCCTCCCCCCCGGCGGGGGCTCCTCGCTGCAGCCTCTGTGCTCCGCTCTCGGTCATGTGACCCTAACGTAACCGGACAGGAAAAGCCGCCGCCGCCGCCGCCGCGCTGACTCCGTTGTTGCTGCTGCTGCTGGGCGCGGAGACGGCGGCGGCCCGCCCGGCACCGAGCGCCTCGGCGGCCCGCGCCCCCCAGGTGAGCACCGGCCGCGCCGCGCCCCGCGGGGGATCCCGGCGCCGCCCGCACGTGCGCCCGGCCCGGCCGCACCGGCCGCGGCCCGGGCTGAGGCGGCGGCGGCGGCGGGCGGGCGGGCGCGGGGGCGCGGCGGGGCCTGCTCGGCCCTACCTCCTCATTGTGTGCGAGGGGTGCCCGGCCGCGGGGTCCGGCCGCGCCGCGGCGGGCCGAGGGGGCGCGGAGGAGGAGGAGGGCCGCGCCTGGCGCCGCTGGGGCTGCCTGGCCTCCTGACAAACCCCCGCCGGGCCGGGCCGGGCGGCTCCATCCGGGACACAGCCCGGGGGGGGGGGGGATGGGCCCGCGCCGAGGGGAGGGCCGGGCCGGGCCGGGGGGGTGGGCCGCGCCGGGGGAGGGAGGGGGCCGGGGGAGGGAGCGGGGGTTGGGGGGCCGGTGTCGCCCGGCGCCGGGCTCGGCCCGGCCGGTGGGGCCCGCGCACCCGCCCGCCCGCAGCGGGGCGGCCCCCCCTCCGGCGGCATCCGGCGCAGGGAAGGGCGGGGGAGCAGGGCGCCGCGCGGCGCGGGAGGGGGCGGCCCCGCCTGTCTCTCCTCGCAGGCTGGGCGGCCCTGGCGGCGGCGGCAGCAGCAGCGGCGGTTCCCGTCTCGCGCGCCCTGGCGGCTCCGCTCGCGCTGCGTCTCGCGCCGTCTCCGTCCGTCCGTGCGCGCGTGGCGTGCGCGGGGGGGCGGCGGGGGGGAGGCGGGCGGAGAGAGGAGAGGAGGGGCGGGGCGCAGCCAGTGAGAGCGGCGCGCGGCCACCCGGCCTTCCGCCCCGGCGGCCAATGGGAGGGCGCCGTCACCTCTGCCACAGAGGCCGAGCGTGACTCCGGGGACGGGGGGGACGGGGCGGGGGGGAGGAGGCGGGGGAGAGGGCGGGCGGCAGGCCACGCCCCCCCGCCGCGCACTAAGACGCCGGCAGGCGGCGGGTGCTCCCGAGCGGCGCGCGCGCCCCACTTTCCCTCCGCCCCGTCCCCGCTGCCGGCGCGCGCGCGCGGTCCCGTTGCGGCGGGCGGGGCCGGCCCGGGCCCCAGCGCGGGTCTCCGGCAGCCGCGCGGCGCGGGGGCGTTGGGGCGCTCCTGTGAGTGGCCGGGGAGCGGCGGTGGCGGGAGGTGCGGTGTCCGCCGCGCCGGAGCTGGGCCGGCAGCTGTTCCCTGTCAGCGCGGCCGGCTGCCCCGGGGCCCTTCCCTCGCCCTCCTCTCCCCTCCCTCGCCGCCGCTGCCTGTCCGCGGCCTGAGTCCCCGCTTCCGCGGCGCGGGACCGGCGCTTCCTCAGCCTCGGCCCGGCTCGCGCCCGCCGCGTTTCCCGGGTGGTCCCGGGATAACGGCTCCGCTTTCGGGGGGGCTCGGCCTCGCGCGGCTTCTCACCCGCCGCCGAGCAAACGGAGAAACTGCCGAAGCTGCGGTAAAGCCGGGCCGGGCCGGGCCAGCCTGTCCCCGCACAGCGACAGGGCTGTCCCTGCAGGCTTTCGGGGCACGAGGAGGACTTTATGCAGTTGTCGAATTGGTCAGCGCTGAAACATGGCATTGCTGATGTTAACTGTCATTTTATGTAGCTACGGGTAAAGCTCCCGCGAGTATGCACACTTACACTTACAGAGTGCTTTCCTCACTCTTTTCCTCTTGCTGTGCAATTTCCTTGGAGCGTAATTCTTCTAGTGCTTTGGGTTCAAAGCACTTAAATATCTTTAAAATATACACAAAAACATAGCATCGCGCACGTGTCCAAACAGCGCATCGTTTTGCAAAAAGATTAATTCGGGTCTCTGACAAAGGGTAACAGCTTCAGCTGCCACAGTGACTGCTGTTTGGGTAAGGGAGAAACTATAAGCTAAACAAACTTAGGATGATAATAACTACAAAGAATGCCTTTCTGGCTTGGAGTCCCCAACATCAATGGTTTGCTCTGCCTGGCAAGTTTTGCTGTCCAAGTACAAACCAGACTTGGCACTGATGAATGATGAATTAAAAAAGTGTGGCGCACAGAATAACCTAAAGTAAAGCTAAAACCCCCACCCCACCCCCAAACATCTAGCATGTTTTCTGTAACATCACAAAGTTTACCTGCATGGGGCACTGCAGGATTAAATAACAGTGAGCATTATTTTTGTTACTGCCGACAGGAGTATTCCCTCCTTTGGAGTGAGGGAGAGGATTTTAGCATACTGTTTGTACAAATGTAATTAGCCAACAGTAATTTACAAAGGAGAGGATGGACCTGAAGAGAGGTGAAGCCTGATATTTTGTTGTTATTATTATTACTATTAACTGTAAGGAAATAATCAACTGTATCTTAAATTGCATTTCTCTCTTTGCCCTTACACCCCTGACTCAAACGAGTTCTGATCTCATGTGAATGCAAAGGAATGCATTTGGTCAATCTGGTTACTGGCTGAAATACGAGGGCATTCCTCACTGTCCAGCAAGTAGCAATACTTGTTTCTCCAATGACTAAACATATTGGCATTGTGGAATAATACACTTTCATCCTCTTTCCCAAAAAGCCACGGTCTTACTGTATAGAAGAAACAAGCTGTTTGCATCTTACCTAAAATTTCATTAACTTCCAATTACATTTGGAGGAAAAAAGCCCCTAAGACTTCTTATAAATCTACTGCTTTTGATCTGCTTTTCCGGTTTCACCTTCTCTTTCGTTTCTGTTCGTAGAGTATCTGCACTGTTCTGGGCATGACGTGCCCAGGAATTTTGTTCGCTTCTCTTGCTGTTTTACATGCCAGCGGACAGACCTACATTACTTCATACTTTCACTTTTTCTCCTCCAAGTTATATTTGTTTTGGTTAAGTTTGTATCCAGTTGTTGATCTTACAAGCCCTATATTCATCCATCCAACCATATGCAACTGTCCTAACATGTTTCCCTGGCTACTTTTTCCCCCCTAAGTTACCAATTTGTGCTCCCAAGGCTGCCCTCAAATCCTTGAGAAAATCCTTTATGGCTCTTGGGTAGTTCTTTGAGGGCAGCCTCCAGCAGCTGGTGAAAGGAAGTGCGGGGAGGGTGGGGGGCTGCAGGAGCCCTGGTTTAGGGGGGCACGGGCTGGTGCCATGTTTTGCTGTCAGTTATCATAACTCGTGCCGCTCTCACCCCTTGGTTTTCCTGATTTGCTAGGCGAGCGTGAGGCACTCAGGCACGCAGGCTCCTTACAGAATGCTGTTGTAGCTGATCTCAATAAATGATTAAGGAATTGTTGGGTGGAAAGATTGGCCTCTCCTGTTCCGATAGTCCAGAAAGCTCGCCGATATCTAGAATGAATACATTGTTTCAGCCTGGGAAGACTCAGGTATTTATCTGGTATATCCCAGCAGGGGGTATAACCATAGGAAGTGCTTAATTATTTAATGCTGAGTTTGGATTCAGCTGGATGGACACATACCTTTTAGGTAAAAGACATACAGAGACACTGAAAATTCAGGTTAAAAGTATGTAACTTGTCTTTTATTGGGTTCTGCTCTTGTCTCTCCCACCCACTTAGGTGAGGGGGAGGGAGATTTATTTTTCCTGTTCAAACAGAGTGGCAGCCAAAATACTTTGCTCTTTCCGTTAAAAATAGGTGGGTTTACTACTTATTAAAATTTCTTCCTCTCCTTTAGCTATTTATATTTCTGTATCTGAGTTGTTGTCCCTGCCCAACGCCTTTTCAGAACTCTTTAGTCCTGGCTCTCCTTTGCTCTTTAAGCCTCAGCAAATCACTCGCATCTTTGTGAATCGCATTGCCCATCATGAAACAGAGATCTTTGCCTATGTGTAAGATATCATCTATACAGTAGCTTGGGATTGAGGGGTGTTACTAAAGCATGATACACGGATATTAGAAGGAAATACCTGTTAAGAGACAGCTATGATGCATCTGTGCCTCTACTGTTAAGTTTTACATGGAAGTCGTTTGCTTTTCAGAGTGTAAAAAAATGGATTTGGCCAACCACGGACTTATTCTGCTGCAGCAACTAAATGCTCAGAGGGAGTTCGGTTTCCTGTGTGACTGCACAGTTGCCATTGGTGATGTCTACTTCAAGGCACACAAATCGGTCCTTGCTTCTTTCTCCAACTACTTCAAGATGTTGTTTGTTCATCAAACCAGGTAACTATAAAAAAGTTCAGTTTAAATGTTGTTCAATTAGGTAAGATAAGGAGGTCTAGCAACATTTTGAAACCTGAAAATGTTCTTTTTGCTGCTTGCTATGACATGAGGAAGATGGATAACTAGAATCTCACTTTAAAAAGAGCATGGAATTCCTAGAATTGAATATTTAAAGGATCCTGTCTTCAGTCTTGCACTTTCCTTCCCCCCGCTCACTGTCCTCTGCTCTGTCTTGACACTATTCTTGACGTTTCCGTAACATTGTATGCAGCCTAATAAGTATTTGCTAGGAGATTGTGAGAAATGGACTTATTAAAGAGGTTAAAGGGTTTAATTTTTTTTTTTTTTTTGGTTTACCAAAGCCAGTTAAATAATAAAATACTACATAGTGGTGGAAAATAAGGGGGTTTGTGTTTCTTCTTTTTTTTGTTTTTTCTTTTTTTTTTTTTGTTAGGCAACCTTGAAAAGATAACAAAAGTGTAAGACTGTTTTGAAGATTTTTTGGGGGGGGGTGTCTTTTATTTTTCCCAATTATTTGTATTGTCTCAAAATGTTTATGTTAAATGAGTGAAACTCTCAACTCTTTGGCTAATTGTTTCTAGCTAAAAGTAAACTTCAAGGACAGAAATGCAAATGAGACAGGACTGCAGGCAGATGTATCGGTCTCACAAGAGCATACAGACCTCTCTGGAAGACAGCACTGCAAAGTTTACTTTTGTGTAATACATTTGAATTCAAAAGCAGTCAGAGAGAGACCTGACAAAGGGTACACCTCAAGAAATGGAAGAATTGGCTATAATTTCCTCCTCAGCTTGGTAGCCTACTGCGATTAGAACATTCAGACTGCAGCATGCAGTTATGGCCGTTTTCTGTCTTTTGTTTAATGTTTGTTTCACACAAGAGCTACAAATAACTCTGAAAGTTAGAATCCCAGATCCTCTCCCATTAGTTAACTGGCCTAACCAAGATGTTCCTGATTTTCTTCCTTCTGTGAACCTTGCTGCTCTTCCTGCACAGAGATCCAGCTTCAACCAGAGGAGTGGTGGGTGTTTTAATCCCGACTATCCTAAAGGTTGATGCACAGGGCATGCTCTCCATTGGAGGATGATGTTGGTTTCAGTCCTGTTAGGCTGAAGAGGGAATCACAGCCAAAGTGTCTCCCTTTGCTGAGCACTAGTGAAGGGACTGTTAGGCTGACCAGGTGTACCACTGGTGCTACTGTTTCTTTTCTCCCTGTTCAAGGAAAGAAGCTACTGTTCTGCTTTGTAGGGAGCCTGGCCTCCACGGGTTAGATGTGCTCAGGCTACACCTGCTGCATCAGATCCTCAGGGGATTCACACCCTGCCCTGCATGGTTTCTGGATCATAAGACAAGGTGATACCACACATTTGCAGAACTGTAGCTGTAAACACTAGTAAGACATAGAAGCCAAACAGGCAAGTGACAGAGGAATTTGAGGTGTTTTCAGGGCTAAGTACTGAGAAAAGTCTAATGGATTGTGAATTTATGAGTCAGTGCTAGCAGGATTTAATTTAGCTACAGACGTCTTTGAATCCAACCAAAAAAAGGGGGAAAATATCTTTGCAATTTACAAAATTTATTAATACGTGACAACAAATTTATAATATAACAGCAGTTTAGAAAGGTATAGATTCATAGAAAGGGACAGCTTTGTTTTTCAAACCTGTTACTTCCCTGAGGAAAAAAATGGCATCTTTCTAGCCGGTAAGATTAGTTCTTTTGTGTTAAGGCATTTCCTTATATTTATTGCAGTTTCTGTCCTGAATTTAAGTATAGATGCCTCTGATTTTTATCAATGCTTGAATAACCTAGATCTGGTAAAAAAGATTCTCCTTATCTTTTATTGATCATTTTGTTTCATCTTTCAGTGAATGTGTACGTTTGAAAGCAACTGACATACAGCCAGATATCTTCAGTTATCTCTTGCATTTGATGTACACTGGGAAGATGGCACCACAACTCATTGACCCAGTTCGACTAGAACAGGGAATAAAGTTTCTGCATGCATATCCACTAATTCAAGAGGCCAGCCTTGCAAGTCAGGGAACTTTTTCTCACCCAGATCAAGTTTTTCCATTAGCATCTTCATTATATGGCATTCAGATTGCAGATCACCAGATAAGACATCCCACTAAGGTTACATCAGCGACTGACAAACTCGGGCGAGAACCGAGGCCACAGACATCACGGATGAACCAAGAGCAGGTTTCTGAAGGCTCGCAGCTCTCGCAGTTAGCTACAACTCTGCCACAAGTGACCCGGACGAATATATCCACTTCCGACCCATTGCCATCTTCTTTATCTCCAGAATTGGTATCTGCTGCTGGTAACAACTCACCTGCAGGAGAAGAGGCCAATATGGAAGCATCTTCTTCAGATGAACAGCCTGCCTCACTAACAATAGCACATGTCAAGCCAAGCATCATGAAAAGGAACGGAAGCTTCCCAAAATACTATGCCTGCCACCTCTGCGGTCGCCGGTTCAATTTGCGAAGTAGTTTGCGTGAGCACCTGCAGATCCACACAGGAGTTCCCTTCACATCTAGCCAGCAGGGAGAAAGTAATATTTCTTTGTCTCTGTGTAACAACACAGCTGATAAAGATGCCGTGGAAGTGCCTGAAGCAGGGATGATTAGTGACAGCGAGCTACAGCAGATCTCAGACTCCCCAATAATTGATGGGCAGCAGCAGTCGGAGACACCGCCCCCCTCTGATATTGCAGACATAGACAACTTGGAGCAGGCAGATCAAGAGAGGGAAGTAAAAAGACGGAAATACGAATGTTCCATCTGTGGTCGCAAATTTATTCAGAAAAGCCACTGGAGGGAGCACATGTACATACACACGGGGAAGCCCTTCAAGTGCAGCACTTGTGACAAAAGCTTTTGTAGGGCTAACCAGGCTGCCAGACACGTGTGCCTAAACCAGAGCATGGACACGTACACGATGGTGGACAAACAGACTCTGGAACTCTGTACTTTTGAGGAAGGCAGTCAAATGGACAACATGCTAGTACAGACCAACAAGCCCTACAAATGTAACTTGTGTGACAAAACGTTTTCAACTCCCAATGAAGTAGTTAAACATTCGTGCCAAAATCAAAACTCTGTCTTTACACTAGAAGAAGATCGCTCCATTCTGCTAGGTGGTGGGGACACAGAAGCCACAGAGACTGATAATGCAGTGTTAGCCTCCATCAAAAAGGAGCAGGAAGCAGTGTTGTTAGACTGAATGTGAAACCTATATGAATTTTTTAAAGTTTCTTTACTCATTTTTTATTAAATCAATTTTTTCCTCCCCTCACCTCTTACCTCACTCCTGCCATCTTTTCCACCAGCCTCCTTCCCACCCTTTGTCTTCAGCAACCAGAACTGTACTGGCACATTAGGAAATTGGACTTTGCCTCTCCCACCAAAACAAACAAAAAGCTCTTGCATCAAACCACAACATAATTGATTTTAATACAAAGGAACGTGTGAAAAAATAATCCAGCTAACTTTGTTGATAGTATTAGTTAATCCAAATTTAATAGATTTTAAACAAAATTTAGATTGCTTAAAAGTGTATTTAGATACAATGATGAGTGTAATAAGAAACAGTATCAGTTTGGTAAGCAAAGGAAATATATATATATATATATGTATGTGTGTATATATATATATTAGTTTCCCTGGTAAAAGGCATTTTGAGAAGATCTGGCAAATTAAACACCATGCTTTTTGCAAGTCCACATGCAAATTAAGATTATAACTTAAAACCATCAGAACTTTTCTCAATGAATGCAAAAATGTGTTCATTGAGTTAAAAAGAGCTGAGGGTGTTGGGTTTCTTTTAGCCTTATGTTTTGCTTCAAGTATGCCTTTGGGTATCTGTTTCAGAGAGCATCACTGAGTCAAGAAAAGTAGTTACTTAGTCAAATGTTGACTTAAGTAGCTGTAATAATAATGTGATGGCAATCTTTATATATATATATAAAATGCTGTATATGTATAAAGATTTTTATATATATATATGTGTATATATATATATAAAGTGTTTGTGTGTCTGTTTGGTACAGGTAAATAAATGCACACATCCTTTTTAAGTAACTGGCTGTCTACTCAGATTCAGCCCTGAAAGTCTTTTAGTTGTTTGACAAACCTAATCATTGCACAGGTTATTTTTAATTAAATTGAAAACGTCCTGAGCTGTGTGCATTTTTATTGGCCTGTTGAAGAGAAGCTATAGGTAAGTGTTGTCACCCAAGCTACAAAGGGAACTAGAGAAGTGACATACTGGTGAGCACTGTACCATCATTAGTGCAGCACGTGCATTTGTTCTTAGCTATAGGTTTGAGTCATTCTGGATGAAAGAAGAGAGAAAAGCTTTCTTGCCTTACTCGGGCAAAGAATGTCCATGATTTCATTTGGTCTAATGGCATGAGTTAAGAGGAAGAAAAAGTGGTGCAGAGACATCCTAGCAACAGGGGATGACAGGTGTTTTGAAGTGAATCCGTAGTGCTGGATGGCACATTCTGCTCTGTGAGAGTCCTGTTATTTTCAAAGCCAAGACAAAGTCTGCAAAAACTGAAAGGCTGAATTCTGTAGTTTTAGTTACTGCTGATGGTAGCACTGCATCTTTGTGTTAAAAATCAAGTTGCTGATTCTTACTATTTTATATAGATGCCCAGATATTTTGCTGGTAGCCTAAAAACCTAAACTGACAGCAGCAATGAAGCCCACCGAGTAATTACTGGGCCAACAGAAGGCATAAGCAGAGTAAGTGCCCCATAGTAAATGGAGACAGTGTGTGTTTTGGGGGGAGGGGCGGGAGAGGGCGAGTCACAAACCACAGCTCTTCTCTGTGTATACGTTTAAACTGAATATCATCTTTTTGTGTATAGTTAAGTTCTCAGATTTGTAAGTTTTTATACATCATTTCATTGAATAAAAACTGAATTAAATGGGATATGATTTATTGAGTTGAAGGCGAAAGGCTGTTGGTTTTCAATCCTCCTGAAAGAGCTTTACTGAATTGGTTTAAAAGCCAAGCGATGTATTCTGTTTATCAGACTAAAAGCTCCATCATAAATGTGAATAAGCTTTCTAAAGCTTAAATCAGTGGATTTAGCACAAAAAGTCACTACATATTCATTTTTTCTAGTCTATTATGGAATAATGATTGTAAGGTTTATTGTAAGTGCCATTGAGTTTATCATGTCTCTTGTATTAGAGTAACAGATTTTAAATCAATTGATTTTACTTGAAAGTATGAAAGTGTTTTAAGGTTAAAAAAATAACATCTTATAGAATTACTTTAGTGTTGCCCATTTTAAAACTTTTTTAGGATCTTCCATCTACCAATATGATTTCTTTAAATATGTTTTTTATTTCATCTCACTTAGTTTGGAATGCTCTCAGTGTAGGAAAACAAAATAATAAATATTTCCTAATTCAGGGTAAGGTCGGCTTTTGAGGTAGCTGTGGTTTAGGGGATAGTCACAAGTTCAGGTCCAAAATTACTACAGCTGCTAAAGGTGCTGCCACCTCAGCTATTAGTTACTGCTTAGTCAGATGCTCTTTTTCAGAGCTCCAGCTCTGCTCCAGTGCAGTACCAACAGTTTAGCTCAACTCCGCAGGTGGCTGGTTGTTATCAGAAGGGCACACATGGCCACACCATTTTTTGTGGGACATTCAGCAGCCCTGGGTCCCGACCTTACTCCTGTTCTCAGCTCTCTTTCTGCACTGTTTGGAGAACATGATGTTTGCTCAGTTAAATGTTGAATGGGCTCAAGTGAACTGATTCCACTGAAAAACAACCAGTCTTAAAAAATGCCTTTTTTCTGTCAAATCTGCTCCCTGTTTTATCTCTGCAGAGGGTTTTGGCTGACTCGCAGGTTGTGCAAGGGCAGAAATGAGCAGAGAGGAGGCTTACTGAAGCCAGTGCTGCTGCAAGCCAACATCACAGGGTGGAGAGGGTGCAAAGCAGTGTCTCCCACTTGGGCAGGTCTTTCGTCTGGTGGGCAGTGTGGCCTCACAAGCTGGTGTACTGCCAGAAAGAAGGGGCAGTGGAGGGCAGGGAACAAGCAGCTGGGGAAGAACTTGGTTATGACAGCATTGCTGGCTGCAAGAATGTGAAATTGCAGGCTCAGCAGAGATACTTTCACCTGTTAATATTTATTCTTAAGAAATAACATTGTCAGGTAAAGAGAAAAAAAATCACAATAAAGAGATTATTTTTATATGTGTTCAGCTATGATAATGGTTTATTTTAAATACCCTTTATTGTCAGATGCTTCACAGCGATGTTTTAAGTCATTGCCTCACACTGCTTGAGCAGTTTTGTTCCTCTACAATGAAATTAGGAGCAGTATATTCTGGTTATTAACAGCTGCATCCAGAGTTTGGGTAATTACAGCACAACTGTAGTTTTGTTCAAGCTTCTTTGTTAAATCCTATCTGAATTTTTATTACAGTTAGAGAGAACTTCAGGTTTTATCTTTCAACTTTTGACTCCGGAATTTGTGACCGAATCGCTCATTACTCATTCAGGCTGCTCACCTGATGAAGTTGTGAATTTTCTACCCAATGATAGAAGACAGCTTTGCAGGAACTACTGAATAATCAGTGAAAATCTGCCATCATTCAAGGCTGTGAGCTGGGCCTTCAGCCCCAGTGTATTTCCAAAGGAGTAACTTCAGAGCTGATTTCCTGGGCACGTCACTTGACGAGGCACCTCTACCTTGACTTCAGAAGTACCAAACACCTACAAATTTATCTGCTCAATAGAAATAACAGATGATTATCACTTCTGAAAGTGAAGTTTGCAGTCCTCCGCAATCAATATTTTTCCTCAGCTTTGTATCAAGTATCTTCTTGGTCACTTGTCTGATAATCATTCTGCTTCTGCAGGGGGAGAATTTATTAGAAGATACTAGTGTTCCAAACACTGAGTAGTTCAAACTGCTCCTGTTTTACACTGCAGGGCCTTAAGCTGCTATCTTGACACTTAGCAGATCTGTGTTCTGGCTCTTCAACTCCAAATCCCATAAAATAATAGCTTCAGTCACGAAAGGTAGTCATTTGCAAGAAAAAAAAAAAAAAGTAGATTTCTTTCCGTTTGCTTTAAGTAACATCTTTCACATTGCAAAATCTTTTATGTAATTAAAGGAAACCTGGTGAGACAAGAGCATGTGCTGTGGTGCCTGGTGGCATCACAATCCCTTGCAATGTTTTTTCCCAATATGCTTAACAGCAAGATTACCTTTTTTAGGTATTTTGCCTTTTTGGAGAGTAATACAGTTCTTTAGTTATCTTTGGCCCAAGCAACTGAAGACCAAAGTGATATATTCTTAACCAAGTTCAAGTATTTTCATTGGTTGTATTTCCACATCTTTTAAAAAGTAAACTAAGGGAGGGTTCATTTTGTAGTTCTGTCATTGACTCTTATTTATTGCTTCCTAGAAGTCGACAAATGTTTCCACATGGCAAGATACTTCATAGCTATGAATGATTAGGAGTATTTAGGCTACTTAAAGAAAACAAGTTCCATTTAACTTTCCTCCTTCGACACTGTGAATGTTACACTGTTAGTTACAGCAGCATACCTTTGTAATGAACTCTAGGTGATAGACTACCAGTGGTGATAAAGGCTGGCTGTTCAAAAAACCCAGCTGTTGTCCTACCTGAGGCAGTATGTTTCAATTTCTGCAGCTCTTGTTTTGTTCATTTCTTTTTGTTTGTAAAAATGCCTGTTGCTGTCACTGGATAATGAAAGCCCACTCATACCAAAACCAGAACAAAATGCAGAAAGCAGCAAGAAGTCTTTTGCAGCACACTTTGTCAATGTATATTTGCCAAATGATTGATGATCATCTCTAGAAGCAGGAGAAACTGACTGTCCTTAAATATGGGCTTCTATCAAGCCTGTCGTTAAAAAGGACATATTATAATGATACATAGCCAGAACCATGAAACACGCTTCCTCTGCAGTACAGCCTTGCTGCCATGCTGTCTATGCATCCATGCTTTTGAACAGATCAGGTTTGCCAAGATGCAGAGCTCGGTGCAGTCTTTGAGCAGCTGTCAGTAACTGTCGTCACTCCTTGCAGTGCCAGTATTTTAGCCCCTGTAACAAAGCAGCTGCCAGCAGGACCTCCTCATACTCAGTCTATGTCTATTGCCTTGACTAAAGCAGTTTTCCTGGAACCTAAGGAAATTTACTCAGAGGAGAGAAGCAGAGCCACAAAACACCAAGTTAGCACAAGTATGTACTTACTGTACTGCTCCGTAGAGTGTGGAGGAGCTAGCCCACCACTCCAGCATGCCCCAGCACACATCCACAGGGTGTCTCCAATCAGGCCGCTTTGAAGCAGTGCCAACACTTTCTAAGAGAGCTTCCTAATAAATCTGTGTTTCCTTCAATCCTGTCCCTTAATCTCTCAACCACATGGTTAAAGCATTTTCCATTTGCTTACTACTGTATTGTGTAATTCCAGTTTTAGCAGTGAATTAGTTTGTGGATCATCATGTTTCATTTGGGTCTCTAAAATTCACAGAGCAATGTACTATGTGAATCAAACTTTATTTTATGAGCTCATTAGGTAAAAATCAAATAAGGGCTCAATCCCCTTTCAACAAGCTAACCTAAATTCTCAATTCCTAATTTATTGCTTAAAAAATTCATATGCTCATTAACTCATAGAGTCACTAAGCCACATGCTTATGAGCAAGAGAGTTGCCAGGCTCATCCTTCCCTCCCATATCATGCTGCAAGTGTCCTCTCTATCACCCCACAAAACAGGACAGTCTCAGCAGCCTGGCTGCTGCTAGGTCTGATTCTCAAAGCTTTTTTGAATAATTTGGTATATTCCTGCCTTCCAGTTTGGAAGTTTGGTCTACACCTCTCCTGTGGCTTTTTGCAGTTTGTACCCAAGACTTTCAGGCTTATCAGAAACTACCAAACAGTTCCTTTTGCAAGGCTGCAGAGGCAGCAGACCTTATCTCTTTCTGGCCTTGGTATCCAGCGTACACGCTGCTCTCCCTGCGGCCGAAAGGCCACTGGTCCCAGCACACATCAGGCCTTTGCAGGAGCTGTGCCTTAGGGCAGCCCCTGTGGGTCTGGGCCCTGTTTCTGCTGTGGCTGTATCGTTTCCTGACGTGATTCAGACTGGCACCGAAGGAACAGCTAGCAATCTGGAAGTGAAGCTGCAGCTTCAATTGAGAGCCCACCGAAGCAGCTTAATCTTTCACACACGAAACTGGAAGTACGGTTCTGGTGCCTTTGAGGTGCAACCCGTGCGGACTTGTGAAACCCAGCGGAGCTTCCTTCTGGCGGAAAGGCCGGCGGTGACTTTGCAGAAGACAGCACTAGATGGTGCAGTCACACCAGTGCAGCCGCCCAGGCGGCCTGGCTCACTGGCTGGCTGCCCTGCACAGGCGCAGGCACTGCACACCTGAAGAGTGCGACAGCATGGCTGTACCCGTGTCTGTGGCAGCATGGCTGTACCGAGAGGCTGCCCTGGAAAGCCAAAGGGGGCTGGCAGGACTCTGGCAGCCCTGCCTTGCGGCACGCTGGCCCCAGAGAGCAGAGCCCTTTGCATAGTGGGCCACAGAGCACTCAAAAGCACCAAGTCCCAAGGCTTACAGTGGCAGGTACACACGGGGGGACCTTTTTGCATATTCGCTGACAAGAAAATTTATAATTTAAAATATTATTACATTTTACTTAGATATGTATATATATATAAAATACTATTGCATCTGCCATTCATGACTGACCAAGACCATTTCCCCTCAAAAGGAGCTGACTCCAAACTGGACAATTTTGTGGTGGCATAGTTAATCAGCCCATGCAAGTGCAGTCCCTGATGAGGGCAACCACACGCTTTTGGGCAGTGCGAACACTGACACTGGTCACAGCCTCTGTGCTGATGTTAAACCGTCAGCATGAGCTTCCCATCCCAGCAGGAGCAGATCTTCCGTGACTGCCCTACAAATTAAAGGCTAGAGAATGGGGAGGGCCTGTGGGCCAGGTCCTTCCACCCCACCAGCAGTACCTGGAGGACATGAAGGGGAACAGTCACTCAAAGCATGTGATTTGCATGCGCTGACCAGGAAAAGGTTGTGATGCCCCACCACCAAACCACCACCACTCCCGTTGCTGGTACACAGGCTTACACACACAGACACATACACTTAGTCATAATTGTTCAATAATAATGTTATTCTTTGATATGACTGCACTCTTTACACAGGATCTTTTTTGAAATCTCATTTTGGTGCATACACGAGACATCTTTGGCAATACTGATAAAGGAAAGAGACCCAGGATAAATCCTGTTTGTGTACAAAAGCTGAAAAAGCTCCTTCGGAGAAAACTCCACCCTCGTTCGCCGAGTTTATTAAAACTCAAAGTTTTCCTGCCCTACTCACTACTTTTCAACCAAGCTGTAGCACAATCTGCATTTCAAAAACCGTACCGCAGGTATGACTCGAGGGGTGTGCGCGTCGCTGTGCGCCACCCTCCTGCCATGTCCGAGGTGTGTAACGGACGCGTCCCGCCCCGCCGGCGGGGGCACAGCTGCGACCGGCTCCGAGCCGCCGGGCCTGAGCTCACCCGGCGCCACGGTCGCTCACCCTGCGACCCATCTGCCGCCAGCGCCCCCCGAGCCGGCGGGCCCCGGCGCGGCAGCGAGGCGGGCACAGGGCCGCGGGGCGGGAGGCCATAGCCCGCCGCAGGCTAGCACTCACGGCCCGGCGGCCCCGGTGCTTCGCGCGGGCGGGCAGGCAGGGCGCGGGGCCGCGGCCATAGAGGGCGGACGGGAGCCGGGCCGGCGGGCGGGACCGGGCCGCAGCAGCCGGGCGCCCCCGCGCGGAGCTGCCGCAGCGCCGCTGCCGGAGGGGCAGCGCGGGCCGGGCGGGGGCGCGCGGCAGCGCCGCGCATGCGCGGGGGCGGGCGGGCGGGCGAGCTGGCGCCCCGCCCCGTCCCGCCCCGTCCCGTCCCGTCCCGTCCCGCCTCTCCTCGGTTCAGGCGGGTCTCGCCCTGTGCCGGGCCCTGGGCCGTGGGTGCGTGTCCTGCCGGCGCCGCCTGTCTGAGGGGCTTCGTGTGCCGGCCCCACCCGCTACCCGCCGCCGGCGTGAGCAGCTGGAATCGAGCCGTCCCACGGGGTCTAGTAACGCCACAGTTTGACTTAAAACTGGGCTGACCGGGGCAGCGTCTCAGCTTTCCGGCGGCCGGAGTGACCTTGGGGGCCCGAGCGCCGCTGCCCCGGGGGTCCCCGTGAGTGCAGGTGGCGAAGGGCCGCGGCGTCGGCGCTCCGTTCCGCGCTCCCCCTGCCGCAAGGGAAGCAACAGCACGAATCCGCCGCAGGAACCGGCGTTCCGGTGCCGCAGCGCCGCGCCGGGCAGGGCGGAGCCGGTGAGGGGAACGGCAGCTCCGGGAGTCACAGCGGCGGTGACTCGGGAAGCCGCCGCCTAAACTGCCGCTGTGACCGCGCCTCCAAGGACACCACCTTTCCTGTGCTGGGATGCGGCTTGTTGGTTTTTTGGTTCGATTTGGTTTTTTTCACATTCTATTAACTGTTTCCTCCTCAGAGAATGGGAACACATCGGGCACAGAAGTTACGCTGAAGTGTTTTACATGTATAGAGGTTTTTGACGTTGCAGATGTTTCTGCCCTAACTGCGAGGCAGATGTGTCTGTCACTTGGGCACCTTGCGGTGACTGCAGTTTTCACTGTGCAGTCGGACCATGCCCCTGATGTGCGGAATTAAACTCTATAACTCAGGATAGGTTATAAAGCAGTATGTTTAATTCACCGGCGGGCGTCAGGGTGGATAATTCCAAAAGCACCTGCTGCCCCGACTTCTTTGTGCACGTGTGATTTAAAGTATACATTCATACAGATTCAATAGATGCCCCAGAACAGGTTGCATTAGGATAATTAGTCTGTCAAGAAATCATTAGCATACATTTCCCCTCATTTGCGCTTGGGCACTGTCTCCTGGTGATGGTCACGGGGGTCGTTGAGGATGAAGGCTTAGTAGTGTCCCTCGCTCTGATTTTTTTCACCTTCACTCTTTGTGCAGACTCAGTCATGTCTTGAGTTTCTTCCAAACCTTAAAACACCCCCATCTTATAGCAAGAGTGGAAGCAGGGCCTTCTGCCTTTCAATGTCCTTCACAGACAGAACCGAGAGCGCACGGCTTCTGCTCTGCCACCCTGGGGTTAGCAGCGCTCCCATCATCGTGCTCCTTTTAGGGCTGATGCTTTCCCCTTGCTCCTGCCAGCTCGGCAAGAGAAGGTGTTACCAGCTGCACTGTACTTGCCCCGGAGAATGGAAGCACCACCTTCAGTTCTCATTAGTTCAAGGGTCAGGAATCTCTTTGCATGGGATTAGGGTCTGTGTCTTTATTAAAAAGAAGAGCATACTAGGAATTTGGAGATTATGGTTGTATTGATGCTTTTTTCCCCTTCAGAAATGAGAGAGATTTTCTTGCTCCTAAAGGAGTTGCCTTCTGCTCCAAAAAGTAGTTGTCCTACAGAAATTGGAAGTTCTCAAGACCTGTATTTGTGTCTCAGCACAAGTCCTTGGTAGACCCCTGAGAAAGTCACCTAGTGTTGTAGTGTCATATAAAACATTTTGCTGCTTCTGATGTTCCTGCAAGGGAGTGTGAGGTGACGTCTTACTCTGCATCTGGCCATGCCCTACTGATGGTCAGTGCTTATAGGAGCTGAGGTTTTGCGTGGTGAGAGGAAACGAGTGCAGCTGCTGCTGCCAGGAGGATTTATTTGCTCTGGCGTGTAGCCATGGGTAGCGGTACTCACTTGCGGTGCCACACCTCAGTGGTGACTATCCATGTGAGAAATGAGCACATTTATTTCCTATTGCTGTCAAGGAACCTGATTAAACGTGGCTCTGAGAACCTAGAAATGGTGATACAATAACACTAAGCAATTGGCACTGATGTCTCTGCCACTGAGCATAAGGGGGAGAGGTCGTTTGCAAAAGAGTAACACTCCAGGCTTTCAGCTGTCTCCTGGATAGCGTTGAATTGCTGTGGCTGAAGTGAAGCAGGCGGTTTTGGAGAAGTGTCAGCTTGCAAGCACTGTAGAAGAGGGCAGTTCCTCAGTTTGTCTTTAGAACCTACCAGCTGAGTGGCAAAATCCTTTTTTAGTGTCTGACGGGACCAAGAGGGTACATTTCTTGGTACCACCCTGCAGTAAGAAATGTATGAAGATTATACTGGTGAGCTGCTCCAGCTGCTCAGAAACCCAAGAGATTCCAAGATGTAACTAAGCAAGTCAAACACCTGATGAAGAGGCAGTTAGGTCCAGGAATGGCACTGCCTCTCCAGCTGTCAGGGCCATTTGTGGCAAAGGCTTACACTGCAGCGAGCCACACTGGACCTGTCAAGAAGGCCACAACCTCAGCACTCTCTTAGACTGCAGTTTTAAGGCAGAAAAACCACAGTCCGGAATAAGTCATCTAAATGTGACTGAGGGGCCACACTCTGCCCTGCCAAAGAATTTTTCACCTTGAGCCAGGGCTGGGGGTTTTGGAGAAGGCTCAACTCGCGACCAGAGTGTAGGTTTAGGGTTAGAGTTAGAACGGGGAGAGAAACGGAGCAGAAGCCTCTCACTGGCACAGGGCTGCAAAAGGGCTGCTGAAGAAAGGGGGATGCTGCAAAAAGTCTGTGTAACAGCTGGTGGAGAGTGCAGGCGCAGGGCATTGCCTCTTCAGCTGGAATCACACCAAAAGAGTATTTCAAGCATTGCAGCACTAAACAATGTGGTTTCCCACCCTTCTGTCTCTGTCTTTTTTCCCCTAATTTCAGCTTCAGATTTCCCTTTTACTGGAGAGCATATGCAGGAGTTGCCCCTGTTTCTGTCCCTTCTCCTCATAGGAAAGGGGAGAAGGAGGCAAGGGAGCCCTTGCTGCCCCCATGAGGGGATTGGGTTGTGATATCTACTGGGATCTTGGGTCAGTTGTGTGGACCTTTGCATGAAGCACACCTGTAGCTATGCTGAGCATTAAAGGCATTGCTTTTTACTGACCATGACAAAAAGGTGAAGTCTTCAAAAGAGCAAGTGTTAGCATCACTTAATTAAGCCTCGTGGATAAAGCTCCTGGCTCTGCCACAACCTTGCCAGTTGTCCTCTAAGACTGGTATCTCTCAAAACAACTCATGAATGCTTACCGCATCTGACAGAAAGAAAATTAAAAAAGCTTTATTAATAAGAGCTTATTCTTTCAAGACCGTCTTATTTCCTCAAGCTGTTCCTAGAAATAGCAAAGGTCTTAGTTAAGTGCAGTAAATAGTCTAGGGAGAGACTATACTTATCATCTTTTCTGATTCAGATTTCACTGAATTGCTAAAAGCTTTGGGAGTGAGGCAATCCATGCTTGCCATGGAAAGAAACACTCATGCTCTTTCAGATTTTCAAAAAGCTTTACTAGAGGGGAAGTGTATTTGCCCTCATGATGACCCCACTGTCCAGCTTTATGCTCTTCCTGTAAAGACATAATATCTGGTTTCCTATTCAAAATTAGGTTTTCTTTTCAAAAATTCTTTAATAGTGGTTTTATAGTTATATATGACTGTATTTTTACACAAAATTCTGCTGTGATTTGGAACCCAAAGTGACACAAAGTTACATGGATCCAGGCAGCCCCTATTGCTCTAGTCCCCACTGATACGCCTTTTCTCGCACCTGGATCTGTAGTGAGGGGCCATGCAGGGTGGATATGTCCCAGTGGCTGATACACTTTTATGGTTTTCTTTATTTTGTTGTTTCTTTATTTCTTTTTTATGTTTCTGGGGGCCTCGTTATGTTGTGGGGTCCATTCCCAGATCGCATTCTTTAGTAAGTTATGAAGTGGTCAGGCTATTGTATTAAATCCTGGAATACGTACTCTCCAAGATCCTAAATTTCCTAGCACAGCACATAACCCCTTTCTTATTCTGGGGCAAGGGTTATCATTGGAATTCTTGTAGCACCTCGTTGGTGGATGTTTTTCTCCCACCTACCCATCTGACTCCCCATCTTTACAAATCTGTCTTTATGAATTCATGACTGGGCCCATGTTTCTGTTCTTCTGGTGGGTGTGTTGTACCAGGTGTCCATGGCCTGTTCACAGGTTCTGCCAAGTGGCCATCTCGTAAGACATCACTGATGTGCTGACCCACAGTGACCTCTTGTGAAATTGCTAACATTTCCAGCTTTTTAGCCAGTGTAGCATGAGCTGCACGCATGGTGGGACAATGGTTTAAGCCTTGTGACAGGTGAGTAAATATATACTGGAGTTCCTGCTAGATGCAAGCAGACTTCATCCTATCTGCCTCTGGTGCTGGGATCATAAAAAACCATATCTTTCACATCGATAGTTGCCATCCATCATTAAGAGTATTGACTCTATCAGTCAGCTATACTGGGAATAGTCACAGTGAACAGTTTGGCAGCAGCTGTCAGGCCTCTATAATCTGCTGTTGAATTTCCACTTGCCATTAGTCTTCTTTTGAAGGCATGCAGGAGACTTGTAGGGGGATGAGACTTGCCAATGATTCCATTTTCTTTTGCCTGTTTTGCCAGTTCAGCAAGAGGATGGATGGCATCAGGAGGGAGCTTGCAATATGGAGCTTGCTATGGGCTAAGGTGGCATCCGTTTGTAACAGATTAACGTGTGTGCATCAATATGAGGCAAACCGTGTGGTAAAGGCAGTGGTTGTCCTTGTTTACTATTTTCCCCATGGGTCAACCTGCAACTCACCCTTCCATGAGTTTGTACCTAAAAAGTGCCTATAAGAGTAAGATTGGGTGAACTGCTATTTCTTTAGACAGAATTAATTTAGCCCTGGCCAGTGGGTGGGTAGTGACTTGGCCACGGACACCTACAATTGAAACTAGTTGTTTGCTAAGTGGAGACTGTCCTTGGTAAGTGCCCTTATCTGCTGTCTACATTTGGGCTCCTGTGTTGATGAGGAATGTCATAACACTGTAGTCATTGACCATCACCATCACCTCGGTACATGCATCCTCCCCAGGGCCAGTAGCGGCTGCTTGGACTGCCACAGGATCAAGCCCCGACCTTGGTTTCCTGTATATTCTTGGTCTAGGGTCAGTGCTGATAGAAGTGGGTATCCCAGAGCTCACATCTCTAAAATCCTCTATCTTAGTCATTACTTTCTCAAGTTGTACTGTGTCACCGCCATCCCTGGGTACTATCCAGCCCAGAGGACTATCACAAAGAGTGGCCGAGACAAACTCAGCCAATTGCTGTAAAATAGGTGACAGTACATTTAGCTGACTCAGAGATTGCTCTTTTCTAAATACATTTTCCATAACCGCTAATGCTTAGTGGTGACTGTGACTGTGGGTGCTCCTCTATTTCCCCCTTTTGCTTTCTCCTCTTTGCATAGAGACAGACTATAACTCTTTTCCATTACATTTACTTTAGATGAGGTTCTCCTCTGGTTTTTATCATTTGTGATATATACTGGTATATCTGCGAACTTAGTCTGGAGGACCTCTTGGAAAGTATTACCACTTAACCCTGGCTAAAACTAATAATTACAATGCTCCCTCTGCTTCTTTTCCATCGTGCTGTAGGTCTCCTTTCTATCACCCCACAAAACAGGACAGTCTCAGCAGCCTGGCTGCTGCTGGGTCTGATTCTCAAAGCTTTTTTGAATAATTTGGTATATTCCTGCCTTCCGGTTTGGAAGTTTGGTCTACACCTCTCCTGTGGCTTTTTGCAGTTTGTACCCAAGACTTTCAGGCTTATCAGAAACTACCAAACAGTTCCTTTTGCAAGGCTGCAGAGGCAGCAGACCTTATCTCTTTCTGGCCTTGGTATCCAGTGTACACGCTGCTCTCCCTGCGGCCGAAAGGCCACTGGTCCCAGCACACATCAGGCCTTTGCAGGAGCTGTGCCTTAGGGCAGCCCCTGTGGGTCTGGGCCCTGTTTCTGCTGTGGCTGTATCGTTTCCTGACGTGATTCAGACTGGCACCGAAGGAACAGCTAGCAATCTGGAAGTGAAGCTGCAGCTTCAATTGAGAGCCCACCGAAGCAGCTTAATCTTTCACACGTGCATTTGGTGCACGTACGTCAGCAACGCAAGCTCGTGCTGTGTTGTGCTTCTTCCCCTTTCACAGCTGTCCAGGCTGGGTGGAAGCTCACCTCACAGGGAGGACAAGGGCTAGAAGTTGCTGCCTTTGCCACATGACCTTCTCCAGCTTTTGGTTACGAAACTGGAAGTACGGTTCTGGTGCCTTTGAGGTGCAACCCGTGCGGACTTGTGAAACCCAGCGGAGCTTCCTTCTGGCGGAAAGGCCGGCGGTGACTTTGCAGAAGACAGCACTAGATGGTGCAGTCACACCAGTGCAGCCGCCCAGGCGGCCTGGCTCACTGGCTGGCTGCCCTGCACAGGCGCAGGCACTGCACACCTGAAGAGTGCGACAGCATGG
This sequence comes from Falco punctatus, assembly GCF_963210335.1. Classification (NCBI taxonomy): domain Eukaryota; kingdom Metazoa; phylum Chordata; class Aves; order Falconiformes; family Falconidae; genus Falco; species Falco punctatus. The sequence goes on along the minus strand of NC_137584.1, from coordinate 46,289,795 downwards.
CTGTACCCGTGTCTGTGGCAGCATGGCTGTACCGAGAGGCTGCCCTGGAAAGCCAAAGGGGGCTGGCAGGACTCTGGCAGCCCTGCCTTGCGGCACGCTGGCCCCAGAGAGCAGAGCCCTTTGCATAGTGGGCCACAGAGCACTCAAAAGCACCAAGTCCCAAGGCTTACAGTGGCAGGTACACACGGGGGGACCTTTTTGCATATTCACTGCTGAGAGAAGAATTTTCTTTTACTGTTACATCTGCCATGAAGGCCTGTCCAGGACCAGTCTGGTGCCTTATTGTCATTCAGTTATTCAGTAGGCAGGAGACGACACTGTCACTGTCCTGCCTTTGCCCTCAGTGTCCTGGCAGGATCACTCTGTGCTATGGGAAGACCTTGGATGAGTATCTGTCTTTCCTACTCTAAGCACTTTGAGATATGATAAGTAGCTAAACAGAGAGATAGAGAGACAGGAATATATATGGGAATAGATGTTATGAAGGAGGAGAGACAGAGACAATTTTCTAAACTCCAGAATGCGTCACTGCTCTTGAAATCTTTGCCTCTGGAGAAACGGAAGCCTTTCTCTGGGTCTGAGCATCCAGTTCCTGCAGGAAGAGATGCTGGAGGCAGTAAAAGGTGTTGGAGAACAGCCAAGAACAGCATTGTCAGTGAGCAGCTCCTAGGATGCCCAAGTGTGACAGGTGTCCCCAGCCCTGAGTGAAGAGAACAGGATGGGAAGTGGAAATGACCCTCAAGGGGGTGTTTTGTGTCCCCTGAACTCTGTTGGCAGCGCTGCCAGGAGATAGCCATGAGCTGATGGGCAGGTGGCAGAGAAATTTCAGCCAGGTGGGAACACCGGCATTTCCCTGCACGCTGTGTTCCAGCTGTGCCAGGGAGGTGCAGGGGCAAGGGGAAGTATCTGGGCTTCAGTTCAGCTGCCGCAGTTCCCTGTCCCCAGGTCCAGAGAGGAGACAAAGGCTGTGGGAATGTACATGTACACACACACACACACAGAGGCATGCCTGCACATGCACACACGTGTGCACATACACACACAGAGCACACAAATGTCCAGCTGCTCCTCCAGCCCGGATCTCTGCTTTCTGAGGGGGCTGAGAAATGTTAATTTTCCAAGCATCAGCAATACTACTCCCTCTCTTTTATTTTCTCTGCTTAAAAAATACAGAGTATCCTCTCCTTTTAAGACAGTCTGTTCCCATGGTTTGGTTGCATTTTGAGTTCACAGCACAATCAATAAGTGCAGATTTTTCCCTGGAACTTTAAAACAGGCTAACCTCAGCACTGCTTATTTGACAGTCTATTTAAAGCTCTTGAGTTGAAGAATCATTAATATTTCATCTGTCTTATTTAAAATTCAGAGATAATCTTCTAAACTTTGGGCTGTGTCCTGTATCTAGAGTAAGAGCCATTTAGATTGGCTTTGGTGTCTCACTTGCTATTACTTAAGAAAATCGGTGATGGGGGGAAAAACTGAGCTACACTGAACTTTACACACAAGAAACAAGGTATCACCTTTCCCTTTCCATTTCCCACTTGTCTGTGCAGAGTGGGATCCACAGCCCTCAGGAAGCTCTCACTCTGCATGCTATCCTGCCGCAAACAGGTCACAAATTACTATTCAATAAAAGCACTCATTTTTTTTTCTACTAATTTCACTCTTTTTTTCTGTTTTTGCAACAGATTGTGGAGTTTCTCTGATTTTTTTCTAGTGCCAAGTTTTTTGTAATAGAAAGTTTTGTTTTCAGCAACAGTGATCTTACATCACTTGATGCATGTTTGTCTCTGCACCTACAGTCCTCCAACTGTGCTCTTTTGCTTCCTTGCGTGTTGTCAGTACTACTCACTGAGACTTCCCTACTTGTTGTACCTTGCCACTTAACGGGGACAATTAATCAATACCTTATATAGTCTTCAAAGCAAAATTCAAGAGGCATTACATTATTTTTCAGTCATGTGCCAAGGTTCCTTGTTTCTACAGAATGATACAGAAGTATAACAGGTTGGCTTGACATAGCACACATCACATAATGTACTCCTGTACATTAGCCACAACCAAAAATAGGAGTTTCTGAAGTTTTAAGCAAAACCATCTTTACTGCTTTAGATTGTAAGGTTTGATGCTCCCCAGTGACCCAAGCTTATAACAGGAAAGCAAATCCAAAATGTAATGTCTCTTTTATTGGAAAAATAAATAAATAATAAATAACAGGAATGTCCAGAGCCTTGAGAAGCATCAAAAAATGATTACAGAAAGAAGTATTGTATCTGTTCTTTCCATAAGCAACTACTGGTTATGAGTGAAAGAAACAGAATAGTAATGTCAACATAGTCAATAGCCTGCCATAGTGAATATAAGCCTATTTCTACCAATCAATACCAATACTGACTTAAAAGGTTTCTCTGTTTTGTTTTTTGTTTGTTTGTTTGTTTTTTAATTAAGTATACTTTTGTACAAAGAACTATAAGCAATACACTCAGCCTTTGCCACACCATTCATCCTGATGCAGGTTCCTCCCCTGCATCTGTGAGGCATTAACTGGCTCTACTGTGGGGAGGAGGGAGGATGCATGAGCCTGAATCCAATTGCAGGATCAAGACAGATTATGCAAAAATCCAATAAAAGCATTTCCCCAGCAGAGAGACTTATGCCGAAGAGAATAATACTATTTTCAAGATTGTTCAGCAAATACTCTACTTTAGAAGAGTTTGTGTCAACTCCAGAATAATGGGCAGGTCATATTTGTCTTCGTAATTCTTAATTACTTCCATTAAATGATAGTGAAAACATCATCTGGGAGATTAAAAAAAAAAACCAGCAAAACAAAACAAAAAACAACCAAACAAAATGTATTTGGGCTAAGAAAAGTTTCCTCTGAACAAACACCCACATGGCGGCCAGGGACTGTGGGAAGGCTGCCTTTCCAGTCAGCGTCTCAAATAGTCTGGCTGACACTTCCCCCTTGCCCTATCTTCCCCAAGGACAACCTTCCCTCAGAGGTGAAAGTAACCCTCCAGCCTCCTTTGCTTTAGTAAGCCAGCCTTGAAAATGTTACTTTTTCCCACCACCTCTTCAACGACAAAAGCAAGTGAAATTCAAATCCCACAGTCAGCCTCCTCCCATGTTTGCCCTCCTCCCTCGGTGTCTTGCCAGATGGTCTTGGCATGCACAAGAGGTGATCCAAGCACTGGTGGCCAGGGCCAGACACACGAGTGTGTGAAACACGCTGGCTCCCGACTGTATGGAGTGGAGGCAGCTCAGGGCCCTGGCCTGCCTTGGGCCTGGGCACCCTGAAGCTCTGTGTGTGCGCTAGCCAGGTAGCTACTCTCAAATACTGGCTGAGCATCACCTCTCTGTCTCACAGTTTGTGAGCCTCATGGCTGCCACCGGGAAGGTGAAGGGGAGAATTGTTAGTATAGGTGGTTGTGTGTCAGGTTTTTCTACCTCATAACAGCTGTTTCAATGGGAGATGACAGGCACCCCTGACTGTGGCACATTGACCCTGGGTCTGTCTGCTGAAAATCTCCTAGAAATGAGTTTAAAAGTTCACAAGGAACCTGCTTACTAAGCAGAGAGGCAGATAGCTCAAGCAGGGCAGAGGAGGCCATAGCACTGCAAGGCTGAGGGGCCACAGAAGACCACGACAAGGGGACAGTTGCACCAGGGGGGAGGCAGGGATTGCTGTTGGGCTGCCTCTCAAAGGCTTCTTGGGCTGTCTGCCTTCCAGGACAGCAGCTGGCTTATAAATGCCTGGCAGTTTTTACAATTCCCTCTTGTCTATCCTCTTAGAGCAAAAGGCATCTTGCTGGTTATTCTTTCTAGTCTGGTGCCTTTGCAGGAGGGACAGAGACATGTCTGTGGGCTAGTTTATGAGGACAGGGTCAAGCTGCCTCAGGACTTTACACAGAGACCATCCCCAGGAAGCAGCTCCCATGGCATATTGGACTTCTGCTTCCCTCATTTCATCATATCATCAGTCCTTGCACTAAGGACTGAGCTATATGTGTTTTTCAAGTTCTGGAAGTGGATGTAATTTTCAAGGAGGAATACAGACACTCGTTCAAACTGTTCTTCCTATTTTAAAGAGTTGATATTATTTTTTGAAGAGGGTGTTGGAGCAGAACAGATACAGGCCTTTACTGCACCCTGATCTTTCATTCTTACTTTTGGAAAGACTAAATCTAGTGTCCAACTAGAATTGACATCGTCTCTAAATTAGATACTAGTATTGTGGTGGCTAAGCTTCCATCTTGTTAGCAGCACCTTAAAGTGTTCACAGAGCTGAGAGTCACCCTCTTTTACCACATTTCACCCACCTCCCCAGATTCAGGACTCCAAACCCTGTGCTGCCAATCCCGCTGGCCTTCTGCTCCACATTGCTCCTCATTCCAAACCACATCCTTCCTTGCAGGGCCATCAGCCTCTTCAGGCCTGCTCCCCTCCCATGTGGCCGTGTGACCGACAAACATCCAGCATTCAGCATACAGACATAGCCATCTCAGGAATCCTCTGTGCTTTTGGCAAGCCGCCTGCCCATCCCCAGGCACTTGCTGTATCCAAGTTGTGCAGGTTCCTCAACAAGCACAGCTGCCTCGCATATGCTTTGGATCTGAATGGAAACACCAGATCCGCTTCCATAGCTTGAGCTAATAGGCAGGATGCTTGAGCTATTGCCAATAAAACAGCCTTACAAAAGAGAAAGCAGCACACAAACCTCCCTGGGATACAATTCCTACTTTGATGCCTGTTCAGGGACTTCATTTTAATCGGTAACGGGATAGCATAAATGCTTAAACTTTGCAAAAGGACTGGCAGACGTTGTGTGGCTTGAACAAAAAGTCTGGTAGGAGAAGTTGGTTTGACCTGTACCTCCAGATGCCAGAGCTGGGCAGTGAGATCACTTGCCTGCAGTACAAGCCCCCTGATGCGATAGGAAAGTAAGATGAGGGACAGGCATCCTGCAGTGTTTCAGCATCCCTGTGTTTGCTGCGGCCAGTGCAGGTATTTGCAGGTACTAAGTTTAGCATCTTAGCCAAGACAGGAAGGTAAACATGTAGCTTTACAAAATGAGTTCAGGTACGCATCTACACATGTCTTTTGAGATACAAACGCTGCTAAACATCCTTAGCCATAGAACATAGACGGCTGGAAAAATTTCCTGTCTGAAGTCCAAGGTCTGTGAACATAAACCACAAGCATCTCTGGATTTTTGGTGTTAGCTGCAGTTAGCTGGTGCCCAGCTAAGCAGCAGTGGGGGAGCCTAGAAGATACCAGTTATGGGCCTAAAGTCCTTAATCTGCTACCAAAATCCATGCCAAACTTTTGGTGGATGTTGCATATTGTTGCTTTATTGGGTTTTTTTAATACTTCAGTTACACTGGCAAGGCATATGATTTACTAATTTTTCATTCTGGCTCACTGAATACTGTTACCTATCTTGAATTTAATTGAGGTTGTTTTTTTTTCTTCACAGTCTTCTGAAGTACCTTATTCTTAGTACTTTCAAAGGATGCATATTTTATAGGAACTTAACAAGCAAATCACAGTTTAATTCTGCAACTAGTTCCTTCAATTTTCCTCAAAAGCTGAACGTCAGTCAAAACAAATTAACTGTCAGGAGCAAATCTAACTCTGAAGATGAAGCAAACATCAGAAAGCAATTTACACTAAGCAAGCTGAAAAAAAACACGACATACACACAGTAGAACAAATTTGCAGTTGTATTTTATTTAATCAATGAAAATCTACCTTAAAAACACAAAATCAAATTTGGTAACCCAGTACATTGGATTAGAGAAAGCTTCAAGCTTTTAAGCATAAGCCAGAAGTCACAGTCTCAAATGAGAGTTTCAGAGGCCAAAGCAATATGCTGGAACAAAGTAGTATCTCTATGATGGAGGCACGCTCCTTGGACCATTAGCGTGGCTTCAGGTGCAGTATTTATTTAGCTGTCCGTTATAAGAAGCTTTTGTATTGTATAGTTGTTTTGTTGCATTGCTTACCTAGGCCCTGGATTAATGGAGAACACAGGCAAGTTAAAGCACTCGCCTGTCCAATTACTACCAACAGACAATTTACATTGTGGTAAAGCTAGCTTTATTTAAATGAGGTTCAGACAAGAATTAACTTTACATATTATTAACAGCTTTGGAGCTACAAACATAAGAATCAGGATTACACAGGTCATGCTATTGTTGATTTTGTTTTACCTGCTGCAGTTATTGCAATATGGCTTAACGTACATAGGTATATAATTTGTACAAATTCAGCCAAGTTTGCACTTGTGAGGTGTTATTAAGAGCATGATTAACTTGCAAGCCAACTTAAACCTGTGGAAACCAACCAAGGTTGTTGGAATTGCCCAAAGCTAAGGGGGAAAGTTACCACTAACAATGGACAGAGATAGACTGGATTGTTTAAAACCACATTGTTCAGCTTTAAATATTTATATAATTTTGCTCTGAGGTAAGGAAATCTTTTGATGCTTCCACGCAGGGCAGCACCAGATGGTGCAATCACACCAGTGCAATCAGTCACATTGCTTGCTGTATGTGCAGCCTTGAAGAGAGGCAAGCACCTGCCATAACAAGAGCATTTGTACACTAAAAGTTGATTTTAAAATAAATTACTATACAGGTAGGATAGTGAGCTATTGTTCAACTTGATGGGCATCAGTTTCACAAAGTGCGATCTGTAACCTTCACTTTAGAAATCAGAGCTGAAAGTACTGACTTGTACCCCGTGTTTGATTTTAATGTAAACAACAAAAGAGAGAACCAACTCCTGTTGGGGACATAGATCCTAGGACTCTGAGTCTGGGGGCTTCTTTCCATCTTTAAATCACCCTGCTCATTCTAGTCTACAGCTGTTGTCAGTCCCACCCACCTCACATGAAGGTTTTTAAGATCTCAGCATCCCAAAGGTCTCATCAGCTTTTTGCAACTCAAGGCAGAATTCATCACCAAGCCCTTACCCTCCTTCCTACTCCCCGCTCAGCCAAGACAAGGAATTGATAGCAGGGAAGATTTCAGAAAATGCTGTGGTGGGAAAGAGGTTCAGGCAGGGGTTGGGAAAGGAGGAAGCTTGTATGCAGGAAGAACGTTAGATGTTATAGGTGGGGGGAAAGGCTTGGTGTTGGACAGGACCGTGACAAGAAATGAGCAGACCCTGGAATGAGAGGGATGTGATTTGAGGGTTGTGGTACATAAGCAAGATGACAGGGAAATGGTAACTCTGGAGGGTTCTTAGAAACTAGGGAGGACTGCCAGTAGAAGCGACTAGTGGATCCGACAGGTCAGGGTTCTCCTTTTGTCTTCAGAAATACCATAGTTCTACATTAAAATCAGAACTGGGTTTAGGATATACATATAAATATTCAAAGCAAGACAGCCAAGTTTTTGAGAGATTTTACAAGGGAAAAAACCTGGAACAATAAATAGGAAACTACATGTTATCAATTTCCGCTCCAATGGTATCAATTTCCTCTCCAGGCTACTCTACAAAATTCATTTAAGGGTATGCCTAAATAGTACAGAAGTATCATAGCTCTACGTTAAAATCAGAACTGGGTTTAAGACATACATATAAATATTCAACACATTACAGTCCAGTCCTGAGACCTGAAGTCTGGAACAACAGAAGGGTATTTTCAATCTCCTTTCAAGATACACGGTAGAAGTAATTTCTCACTAAATCAGGCCTGCACAAATATAACCGAAGGATGGATAGAGATACCTGAATAAACTGAAAGGCAGCAATCTCAAGCATCTTGCTCAAGAATTTGTGCATGATCCAGTTCCTGCTGTTTGATAAAGACACATCTGCTACTCAGCCAGAAGTCTCATGTGTTCTCATCAGTCAGCCCTCCTCTTCCCCCTCACACACAAGTCGAGCAGCATCTATGGCCACTCGTAGGTCAAATCAAGGCAGCTACGGAAGATGTAGGGAGTAAGGGAGACTGCAGAAAGAAGGGAGGGGGATTCAGGGGTAAGTGAAGGAATTGAAGAAGATGGGACAGACAGAACATGTGTTAAGTGAGGGGACAGTAATAACTGTGGCACAAAGTTTAGTGATCTCAGTTGAGCATCTCCAATCTAAATGGTACGTTTCTGACAGAGACAAATGACCTTTGAATGGAACACAAGTGTGGCTACAGTCAACATTACAGGCATTGCTTTTTTAATAGAAATGACGAAGAAGGTGAGGTCTTCAAAGGAGCAGACGTTAACATCCGAGAATAAAGGGTAGTGAATAAAGCTCCTGGTTCTGTTGCAGGATTGTCAGTTGTTCTCTAGGACTGGCATCTCTCCAAATGCCACATGGATGCTTAGCACATCTGAAAGAAAGACAACAGTAAAAAAGCCTTCTTAATGACAACTTAATCTCCCAAGAATATCTCATTTTCCTAAGCCATTCTCAGAGGTCTCATGACTTAGTGAAGCAAGTGCAGTAAATATCCTAGGGAAAGACTGTACCTATCATTACTGATTCAGATTTCACTGAAGTGCAAAGAGCTTCAGCACATGAGGCACTCCAGGTTTACCATGGAAGGCACACTCACATCCCCTAGGATTTTAAAAAAGGCTTTGTTAAAGAGGAAGCATGTTTGTGGATTAAATCCCATACATTAAATGTGCCATATGAGTGTGTATCTAGGAAAACTGGAAACCACATTTTCTACCTTACAGAAATATCACCCTAAACTACAGGCCAAGCCAAAGGCCATTAAAGTGAGGGCAGCTATACAGAAAAGAAACAAGGTGTTGAGTAGCCAAACAGAGGCAGTAGAATGAGAAAGGGAGGTGGTAGAATCTGTGGCCTGGTGGTTAAACTGGGGAGCAGTTGCCTTTCACCCGAATTTAAAAAAAACCACCCAACATAAATAAGAGAGACAACCGTTTTAGAGACCCCCAACACTATTTTGGAAAAAGAAACTACTGGCTAAAAATGCTACTTACATTCAAAGTGTCAGTAGCCACTGAGTTTTGACTTTGTGGACTATCACAAGGTGTTCCTTCTTGGCAACTATCACCCTCCCATGTCTGTGGTTTCCCATCTTCCACTGGTGAGTGATGCTGTTCTTCCTCACTTTCTCTGCATGTTTTCTGACCTGTATGTTGGTCTGGGACTTCCATAATCTGCCCAACCTCTTTTTCCCTTAATTTTGGTGGGTGTATATCTAGTGGGTCTTTGGCAGAATCTTCTGAAGTACTTCGTTCTAGTGCTGATTTCTGAAGCGTCACACTTTCCCTTGAAACATCTTCAGGGCTAGTTTCAATTGTTAAAGAATTCTGAGTTTGTCCACCTTTCAGCATCTCTGAAGTTAAAAACATGTCTTTTGTTTTTCCTACAGTTGCATGAATTTCTGCAGATTCTGTTAAGGTAGCGGTTTTCACTACTCCTGATTGCTGGAGCTCTTTTTCTTTGCTCCTTATCTCTTCCTCTTTTACTGGAAGTTGATCCACCTGCACATGTTCCAGAAGTTCAGGCATATTTGTATCTGATGGGCTTTTCCCTATGGACTTAATGCACTGCTCTGACTCAAAGGCAGCTGACTCTTCCGTTTCTGCAAGTTTGTGAACAGCTGTCTGGATGGCAGTCAATACAATCCTCGTACTCTGGGACTCTATACTCACAGACTGAACAACATCCTCAAATTCCGTGTGAGTGAGAGACAGGCCGTCACTTAGAGGAATACCATTTTGTTCAGGTGGCCCTGTACTCTGGGGCCCCTCTTGCTCCTCTGATATTCCATTCATGGAAGCAGGAGTTACCTGAGGCTCAGGTGCTTCTGCACTACCGAGCTCTGCAGTCCTGCAGCCTGAATAGTCAACAGTAGTAACTGGGACCCCTTCAGAAGCCATCTGCTCTGGTGTGGTTGCTGAGGGCTGTACAGTGTCGGCTGTTGTATCAGGCATTACAGTTTCTGCCATGACATGCTCTTCAACTGCTGCAGCTGCTACTGGCACAAACACTTTCAGAGCCTCCAACCTTTCAGCTTGTAGGAAGGCTGAGTCAGAGACTTTCTCTTGCATGCTCAAAACTTCTTGCTGGACAGCAGTTGAACATTCATCACCTCCCACAGCTTCCCATTTTCCAGATTCAAATGCTTCTTTGGCTCTTTCCGTGGATTGCTCATTTTTGTTATCTTCTTTTTGAAAGTCTTGACAGTTTGAGGTTTCCACAAGTTCTTCTTTTTCCACAGTTTCTTCTTCAGCTAAGCTGCTTGGTATTTCACATTTCTTAGGACTCAGGTCAGTGAGGACAGTGCTTCCACTTTCAGTGATATCTGAGCATATTGATGCTAAATTAGAGACACTGTCTGCTTCAATCTGCATGGGAGCCTCAGTGACAGTGGTATGGCTCTCTAAGTGTGTTTCAGTTTTGAGCATCGCATCTTCGATTTTGCCACCTCTGGTTTCATCACTCTGGGAGGGGGTTTCAGTTGTTCCTTCTCCATGTTGTGGCTCTAGGGTGGATGTAGAATCTTTTGCTGTAATGTGCCTGCCAGTCCCCTCCCGCACACTCTGCTCAGCATCTACAGCTGCTTCTGAGCCAATTGCTTCTGAAGGAAGGGCAGAGGTTTTTACCTCGTTCTGTAATGGAACTTCAGTAACAGTGACTTCTGTGCTCTTCACTTCAAGGGGCACAGCATCACCGTCCTCTTCCTTTCTCTGGGCAGGTTCCCTGCAAGGAACTCCTTCAGTAGAAGCTTGCTTTTCTGAGTCCAAGTCAGGAATTTCATCTTGTCTTTCGGCTTTAAAAGGGACCGCAGTGACAACTGGTTCTGTGCACTCTGGTCCCACAGTGAGTGTTTTGCCCTCTCCTTCAAGCTGCACAGGCTTTTCAGCTGTAAGCTCCAACAAAGAGGTTTCATCCTCTGTCTTGTCTAGTACCTGCAGAGAATAGCAACAGACCTGTGAAAACGGGTACAAGCAACGAGTGACCAGGAATGTTCTGGGTGAAAAAGCACCTGAAGAAATGACCACAAGGAGGAAGGCTATGGGAAGAGCATGAGGTGATGACACTGAGATTAGTGGGTGACCAAGACCCCAGCTTGTCTCAGGACACACAGCTCGTTAAACAAAGGGCAGTCTAAAGCAAGGGACAGCCAACAACACTTGAAACAAAGACTAAGCCAGGAAGATGGTGGGGAGGTAGGGAAGAAGGCAGGAACACATTAGCCACAATAACTCCTGCACCTTTAAAGCTGGAGATAGTAGTGTCATTTCATTTCCTCACTTTGCAGAGGTACCTCAGCTAAAATTGTATCTGTCTATGAGTGAAGATACCATCCACTATGTATGGTACCATATGGATCACATATGTATCTCAGGTGCTCATTTAATATCTTCAGTCACATTGCGCTGTGCAGGAGTCCTAACAGCAATTGTTTCAGCACCTTGGGATCCAGGCACATCATCTCCCACCCTGTTTCTGTAGGAATCACCTTCACCACACTCTGCACACAAGCCTCTGGCTGCTGCTTCTGGACATCTGTGTGAGCGTATCTCTTTGGAAATGAACTTTGGTTGCCTCTAGCTGCACAAGGAAAGTCCTTGACAGTAATATTGCCACAACCTCGTTCTAAATTAGGTATAGTAACTGACACTTGCTGATTTTTTTCTTTGACAACTCAGTATTTGTGTTATATAAAATACTTACTGCAGTCTGTACTTCTGGAGTACATTCATCTCTTGTCTCCTCTACCGTCAACTCTGCTACAGGCAGTTTCTCTTCTTCTGAAGGCTCCTGCTTTGCAAACAGCTCTTCGTTGGGAGCAACCGCTTTGATGCTGTGAAACACTCTGTCATGTGATGAAGATTCCTCTGCTGTCCTCTGCTCTTCAGATATTTCTTCATGGTCTTCTACAACTGCTCCTTCACATGCCTGCTGCTGTTTTTCATCTCTCAATACATCTAAATTTTCATATCCTTTGCCTTCTTTAATTGCAACAGATACTTCACTTCCCTCTGAACCTTCGTGTAGAATCAGCACTCTCTGAATGCTCTCTGCGCTTCCCCGGGGCTGGAGGCCATCCTCCTTGTGTTCTCCTTTTTCCAAGGACTGTTCAAGCAAAACAGTTTCCTGGCCTACAATGTTGCCATCTGTAGCATCATCTTTCACTTCCGACTCAGTTCCTTGTACTGTTGTAGTTGTAGTTGCTGTCACGGTTCTTTCACTAACCAGCTGTGCTACATCTGCTGACTTTACTCTTTCAGCAACTTCATGAAGAACTTTTTGTGTCCGTTTGTCCAATTCTTTCAAATTTTGTTCGGTGGCCTCTACTTCTTGTACAGGTGTAACTTCCTCTGTAGTATCAGGGGTTTCTAACAACTGTGAAACAGCAGAAACCATCTCAGTTGTCTCCTCAGCAAGGGACACTTCCATTGTCTCTTCAGTGCAAGAAGCTTCTGCTGTCTCCAGAGCTGTCACTGCTTCTGAGGTTAGCTCTAGCTCACTTGCTGTGGTGTCATCACTTACACCCTTTCTTGTCTCTGGCACTGTCTTAGCAGCTACCTCTGCTTCTTCCACAATAACATCAGATTCAAATGTTTTCTCAGTTTCTTTCTCTTCCTCTTCTTTTGCCTGCTCAATGCACTCTGTCAGAGCAGCAGATATCCAAGACGGTGACCTTTCTTCAATACTGGTAACTGCCCTTTCCCCTTCCACAACGGTAACAGTAACTGCATGTACAAGCCCTTCATGTGCTTGCTCAGTTCTTAGGGTCTCCTCTAATTTTTCTGTTCCCTCTTTCTCTGAGATTTGTTCTTTCATTGCTTCAGCATCTTTCACTTGCTGGGCTTCAATTTTCTCCTGCTCTGCTGCTTCGTATTCAGATAAAGGAACAACAGCTGGAATATCTGAATCTTCTTCTGTTGTTTCTGCCATGTCTTCTCTTGCTTGTCTAAGATGAGTTGGTTCTGGCTTTCCATCTGACTTTTTCTTCCTACGCCCAGGCATTAATTTTCTAAATGGAACCCATGATTCATCTTTTCCAGGCTCGCCATCCGATGTTGAATGCTCCAGGCTAGATCCCACAACAGAGTCTTCAGTTCTCTCTTCCATTCTGGTTTTGGATCTCCTTCTTGGAGTGACTAGTCTTTTAAATGATTCCCATGTTGAAATACCTTCACCTTCAGATGGGCTTCCAGCCTGTTCTGGGGAAGAATTCCCTTGTCCTTGATCGCTTTCCTGAGAGCTAGTAAGAATTGCATCTGTTGCTGTTTCTTTGCTCTGTCCAGACTCTTCTATTTTTTGGCTTTCTTGACCAAGCTTATGTTCAGTTTCTTCATCAGATGATGATGATTTCCTGGCTCTTTTCTTTGAAGAACCTACACATATAAAAGCTTCCCAGGACACAGAGGTGTCAACCTTCCTTTTGGGCTCTTCTGTGATTTTCTCTGGTTTCTGGTCCATGCCATTCTCTTTTAATTCTCCCTGATTTTCATCAACAATGTTTTCAGTTGCAGACACTGCAACACTCTTTGTCTTATCAATTTCTTCTTCTTTATCACTTTCAGAAGGTCTTCTGACACGTTTTTTGGGAGTCACCATCTTTTTAAATGATGCCCAGGGTGTAACACTTTCTCTTTTCCGCTCCATATCTGAAATTGCAGCATCTTCATTTTCAGTGACCTGCATTCCATCTACAGATTTTTCCAAAGAAGGAATTTCATTCATCTCTTCAGGAGAAGAAGCAGAACTCTCCCCCTTCTGTTCCTCTGGGCTATCTGGGGAATCTGATAACTGCTGAATTGGTTCACCCTGTTCCCCTAACTTAGATTCTTCCCTTTTGCCTTTATGCTTCTTTCCAGACAGTTTTTTTAATCCGGTACCCGTGAAGAGTTTCTTTAAAGGGCTGCCTTGTAGTTTAGTTTTTTCCTGAGAAGAGAGCAGTTCAGCTTCATTTATGATGGCTTCCGGAGTCCTCTTTCCAGCTGCCTCTTCAGGAGTTATTTCTGTGGTTATTTCATCTGGTTTGATAGTATCAGTTGTAACTATGCCAGTTTTTCCCTGTGGTCTTTCGTCAGTGGGTTTGATGGACTGTTGATCATCCTCTGTGTCAACTGAATGTTCAGAAGCAGAAAAGGACTTCAACCCAGGAGCACTCAGAGTCAGTTTTGTCTCATCTGCTTTGCTTTCTTTCTTCTCTGTGGTTCTATCCAGAGCGTCTCCTTGTGTGATGTCTGCTGTGGGTGACATTTTCAATTCTGTTTCCTCTGTTTTTCCATCAAGTGTTTCTTTCCCCAGTGGGGCAGGTTCCTTTCCTTCTCTTCCTTCAGACTTTTTAAGCTGTTCACTAGAAATTTCAACTGCCAAAGATCCTGCTTTGAGTTTCTCTTCAGAGGATATTTCAGCTCTGTCATCTATTTCACACTTTTCCATTGACTCCAGTTTTTCTCCCACAGGCAGGACTTCTGAGGATGTTTTCAGTTCTCCATTCACACTGTCAGTGACAACGGGTACCACTGACCTTGGTTTTGGTGGTTTCTCTGTCACCTCACTTTCTTTCTCTCCTTCTTCAGCTTTTTCTTCCTTTTTACCAAGATCTTCTGGGACTTCCACAAGTTTCCTTTCTTGATCATCCTCTTCAGCTTTTTTCTCCTTAGCACCTTCTTTAACAACTGCTACTGCTACATCCTCTTTTTGTCCCTGCTCACCATGCCTGATTAGCCCTTCCTTCTCACTTGCTTCAACTCCTGTGGCTGCCACAGTCTTTTTTGACTCTTGCTCTTCTCCTTCAGCTTGCTCCTCATGCGCTTCAATAGTTACTGCTGTCACATTCCTCTCTTCACCGTGCTTCTCGAACTCAGGTTTCCCTTCCTTTTCACTGGTTTCAGTTGTTAATGTTGGTCCCTCTTTTTCTTGCTCCTCTTCTTTCGTAGGAGACTGTAGTTCATCTTCTTTAGGCTTCCTAAAACTCTTCTTTTTTCTAAATCCAGTCCATCCCTGAGTAAAAAATTTTCTTAATGGCGATGCAGTATCAGTGACTAAGGCAGCTGACTGAGAACAAACCTCATTCGCCTCTGGTGTTTTAGGAGATTCATCTTCTGGTTTTTCATTTTTCAGTGTGTCTTTGGTGTTGTCTTCTGCAGACTGCGCATCCTCAGGCATCGCTGTTTCTTCTGAGCTGACTTCTTTTTGATCATCAGCTCCTTCAGGGACTTGTGTTTCCTTTTTTACAGTAAGCAGTTGAACTGGTTCTGATTTTCCTGTCTTTTCCTTCTTCACTGTAAATCTGAACCCAACAAATTTAAAAACCTTTTTAAAACCCAGATCATAAGACTGTGGCTCAGATGCGTGGTCTTCTGCATCTTCTTCCAAAGATGGCAACTGTTTAATTGTATGAGCATCCTCTTTCTCAGCGTCTACACCGTCCTTGGTGCTTGAGTCAGATGGACTTGTCTCCATAGTTTCAGTGTCTTCCTTCAAAGTTAAACTAGAATGTTCTGTTTGTCCAACTGTTTAAACAACAAAACCAAAAACTCAGTTAGTTTCCTTCTCAATTTAATGCTATATTATACCTTTATATAAACAATCTTTTTTCGTTTTTACCAAACTTCCCTAAATATACTTGTTCTATTATCTGTGTGCCTCTTCTATGTGCTATTAACTTTTTTAAGAACTAGTTTTTGTTCTAAGATTACTATAATTCCTTTCCTTCCTTGTATCATTGTATGAGTCTTTCCAAAGTTTATTTCCCGTCATTACTCAAAGAATATACAGTACAATATATGTAATTATTCCTGAAGCAAAGCTCAGTACCCTTTCCACACAGGGAGAGACCTCTGAGAGAAAAGGAAACAAACAATAAAAAATTGTGTTGACCTAAAATGATTACAAGAAAAGAAAAGCTCATTTTACAGCTTTGTCCCCCCAAAATACTAAGATTTGAAAATGCCCAAGGGAAATTTCCCAGTTTTCTGAAAACTTGTAACTCCCCACACAGTTACATTACAACATACTTGTTTTAAAGATCATGAACCTTGGAATTCTCTCATACATCACATCACCACTAATGCCACACAGAAAGCTCATCTACAGCAACTCCAGCTCGCTTAAAATGAATGAGGTTGTTACTACGCAAGCAGGTAAAATCATACCCTCCGCTGCTCACAAGTCTATGTTTGCACTGTCTCTTGAGCACCATTTGAGTTTTTCCTCAGGACACTGGCAACCACCATCTCAGTCCTGGTGAGACAATTTAAGTATTATCACTCCCTCTGGCCATGAGCTGCCTAAGTTCACAGGCTGGCATTTAAATTAAACCCCCTGAAATGCAGCAGTTAAGAAGCCAGCACACATCCATCTTGGAGCACAAAATCACAAGCACCCTATGGCCCAAGTAAGTAACTTTGCAACGAAAATGTGGAAAGGAACAAGGATATCAAGCCTCTGAAGTTCTGCCATTCAAACACAAAAAACGAGCAGGTAAAACTGCTGTTGCCTATAAGGAGAATTTTAATAATAGTAGTAACTGTGTGATGAACAGCGCAACATGTGAAGATAAAATCTATAGCATCTTCAAGATACCAAAAGATTCTTGGGCTTTGATACTGCCAGGGTTTCTGTTTAACGTTGTTCCTGAGCCTTGGTTTTGTGGAACAGGTGAAAGTGCGAGGCCATGAGGGAGCACACTCCTCTCTGACCAAATGTTAGAATGCTAAGATGACAAAATAAAAGAAAGAATAATTAATGTTAAACAGCAACATCCTGGGAGGAGGCATGGCCCCTTTCTTTTAAGTTGTACATATGTTACTTCAATGCCTAAAGGCATGCAGGAGGCAACTTTCAAAAGTACAAATGCATCACTGAATTCCCCAAAGTGATTTAGCTTTTATTTGTTCCATCTTTAAGTTGATCTAACTCTGCATTTGGCCTTGCTTTGTGCAGGGGCTGGACCACCTGCTCTCTAGAAGTCCCTCCCAGCCTAGATGCTTCCTCGATTCTGCTTGCCTACATCCCCTGCGGAAAGAACTGCATCTTCCTAAGCACATAGACAACGCGGTCTAGGTAAGACTGATACAAAATTAAATCTGCAAGTATTCTGGCTTCTAATAGCTATGTGGAGGGCAAATTACATTTATATTCACTAGCAGCAGCCTAGTGGCTGTTGTTTCTCAGTTGACATTAGGAAAGCTTTTTGTTTTTCCTTTATCTAACAGTTTAAAATTATTTACTTCAGTTGGTACCTCCTAATTCACTTAAAAGTCTGACCTCTGGTAACATCCTAATTCCCTGAACACTTTAAAAACATTCAAACTGAGTAATTTGTGATGAAACAGGGTAAGAAGAAATGGACATTTTCCTGAAGAAGCCAGGATTATTATTCCATTGGTAATACACCTCTTGCAAACACCAGAACACTCCACAAGCAAAAATAACTCACTGCGAGGACACTTTGGACCGTGGCAAGGTAGGGAAAGGAAATGAGGATGTAAGCACAGCTAGAAGCAGCAATAACACATCTGAACTCACTTTTCATTTTAAAATGCTTACCAAAGAAAAACTGATGTGATTTATTTTACTAATATTTTTGGACACTAATGAATCAAACATTATGTAGTTGTATGCTGAGACTATACAAGGATAAAGCCAAGGGACTGGTTTTGTATCTGTGTTAATTTATTCCCAGGTCCAGAAATAAATTCCTTGTCATTTCCATCAAATTATGTAATTTAACAGAAAGGTTATCATGGCTTAATGGGAATTCACAAAGTTAGAGGCATTTCTTCAAATACTAAGGTACATATTTTATAGCTATTTAGTAACAAGTACTTTGATATATTCTTCAGTTTGTCTACACTAGAAGTAATTTTTCTGGCTGAACCAGGTATGAAATTAAACACTGATCATTTAATGTTAAATAAAAATTTGTTCATGAGCCAGGCCTCTTCACGCTTCTGGTGGAAAGAGTCTATAGAGTCTCCCTTCTGTTCTCCCTCAGTCCTGCACTAATGCCAGTGTGCTTACCCTTAGACACATGGAAATCTCTATCTCCATCTGACAGGGCTTAGATAAAGGTAGAACAAAAACCGGGGCTGAGTGCCAGTGGGGAATGCTGGGTCTAAGTGGGAAAG
The DNA here is from genome assembly GCF_963210335.1 of Falco punctatus. Taxonomy (NCBI): domain Eukaryota; kingdom Metazoa; phylum Chordata; class Aves; order Falconiformes; family Falconidae; genus Falco; species Falco punctatus. The sequence continues at coordinate 46,271,706 of NC_137584.1, read as the reverse complement.
ACCAGAAGCAGGAAGGCAGTAGGAGTGGAGGAGAAGTCAACAGACACTTGTGACTCTCACCAGGCAACTAGAGACACAGCTCTCCAAGGGTTCCTCGTTCCTCTTGCAAACGCTCCCTGGGAACGCATGCGTACCGTTTTGAAAATCTTGATCTTTCAAACATATTATTAAGAGTTTATAGCTGCAGTTGAGGCTGCATTGCTTTTTTTTATTTATTCCTAGAATACAAACTTAGTGTTCAAGAGGAGTTTCAAGGTTTTACAGGTAAACAGGATTACTGAAAGAGGGGAATGATATAGAATGCGAGTGAATGAGGTATTCCATTTCCAAAGTGAGAGATAAGATACATGACTATAGCGTGTAAAGGTATCTCTTCATATTCATGATCGGCAATCAAAGGATTTTTGCTTATTCCATTTATAAAATATGTTCATAACACCCTAACATAAAGACTATGTCTCTGTAAAATGCTTTGCAGGTGAAAAGAGCCAAATAACTATTACAAAATCTGCAGATACGGTGTATGTATTAAGATAGGAAATACAATCATAAAAACAGAGAACACAGAGTTTAGAGACATAGTGATAAGCTTTCAAACCTGTCAAATCAGGCTGACAGTAATTAGGTCTTCCTAGTGAGTCCAGCAAACATGCTACCTTGCAATACTTCGCTGAATAAATTGCAAAAGGAAAAACTAACAGAAGTATCGCCTGACTGCAGATGTACTTTTAATACCAGTCTGAAAAGCTGCAGCTGTGCTACACACCTCACACTTCCATCGCTCCCTCATAGCACACAGTGGGTATATGCAGACTTAGTCTACGAACCCTTCAATTCCACAACAGAAATCATGTAACCGTTAGCTGCTAAGTGACCTGCTGCCATTGTCCCCAGTCTCTACTTTGTCTGCTTCCTTCACATTTAAACCCCTGAGGAGTCTTTTAAACAATTTCCAATGCACTTCCTCAGCACTCGAGGAGAGAGTTGCCATTCAGGAAATCTGCCTGCATGCTGCCAGGAGGCTGCCACTGTTGTGTGACAAGCCTGCAGTCAATATATACCCAAGTCATACTTTCACAAGATACACCCCAAAACGTGTTTTTGTATCCAATGGGGCACTAGAGAAACAGAAGACTCAAGAAGTCAATTGTACATGCTGAACTTTAAATTTAGCAGTCAGATTCTTTAATGATGTTTTTATGAATTATATTCTTGGTGTCTAAACATTGTTAGTGCACTTCTCAATGCAAAGCAAACCATGAGTAACTCCACTTGGAAAGGTTTGGAAGTAATTTACACAATGTATTGTTGTTCAGAGTACTGTAACATGTCATTACCACAGGTATTTTGGCAAGACAACTAGCACTTTCTGAATGAATTCATTGAATTTGAAAGCATCTTTAAGAAACACAGGATATCTTCATCAAAATATCTACCAGGAAAAAAAAAATCTAGTAAAATATTATGAAGACAATTTCTTTCGGTATGTCTTGAGCAGGGCTGCACTTCACCAGCTACATGCTAGTCAACGAAAACAATACAATAAAAATATATCCAGAGGCAGCAATAAAAATCAAAGGTGATATCGTAAAACTGATCCACTTTGCTATTTAAATCCACTGTGGCTAAGAACGAACGCTGAAATTCTACTGTAACTGCTTACATACAAGTCAACATTTTTAAATGAATCAAGGTGCTGCTTCTGTTTTAATAACTGCAAGTGTTTTATTTTATTCTGAAAGAAACATGAGATTGACAGTCTTAGGGAATGAAAAATGGTTGATTTCACAATTTCATAGGTAGCTTACTCTATGGTAAGAATTTATTTCTGGTTTATCAGAAGTATACTGATCAGATGTTGGAAAATAAGTATTTTCAGAATGATTGAATTTCTGTCTCATCTTATTAAAAATGATATTAATAAATAACTCTTCTCTTTTAGTAGGTTGACAGACACCGCTGGCAGTGCAACTTAACTGCTCCCACCATCTCATCTGTCTCTAGAAGTGAAAATGTGTTTCTCCCCTTGCAGTTGCCAGAGAGTTAAAAAAAAAAAAAAAGAAAGAAAAAGCACTCTGACTGCAAGAGTTAAATCCACAGCACTTCATGTGCTTGCAGTCAACCATGTCAACATCTGGAGCTGGTTGACTTTTCCCCCCAAGGATTTGCAGCACAGCACTGGATTTTTTCCATGAATTCCCTACATTCTCAATCTCTCAGATGGATGTCACAAACACCCAGCGCCCGCCTCACAAACTCCACTGGCCACCAAAAGGCTCCAGAGGACTTTGTGCTGTTTTCATTTACTCAGTGTTTAAGTATTTAGGGCCAAATCGTACTTTCAGTCACATACACAATACTCTCCATAGGTTTGCATGGGCGTAAGCAAACACTGAAGCCATAAGGCTGAAGGGGTATTTTACAATCATTTGCCTCCACTGTGTCTAGATTTGCTACGAATAAGACTTGTAAATAAAAGAAACATCTACTGCTCTAAAACTCACTCAGAAGGCAATGAAAAAAAATAATTTGAACAAAGTGTCCATGATACACCAAGCTTTTATTCGTTAAATGCAGTTTTCCCTTAACCCCACAATTTGTCAAATTATTATTAGAATCATTTAAACACAAAGTCAAGAAAGGGTAAAAACTGGTAAGGATGGGGAAGCAGCAATTAAAAAACAAAACACAGTTTGAAATTACATTATCTATGAAAAACCTGCCCTGAACAGATTTATTTAGAATAAAGTAGCTGTTTGGAATTATTACTGGAATTGAATACTTGAGCAAATTAAAAAAAAAGGGCAAGTTATGCTTTTAGGTTTTCATTGCAGAGTGTAAAAACTGAACATTACACCACAAATCCTGATTCTTTTAACCACAAGTTTCAGGAGGATGGGTTTAACAAATCAAGCAAACACACCACCCACTTCACAGTAACAAAATAACACAGAAATATGTCCAGGTGTTACACTTCTATGATTTTTTTTTTTAATTTTATTTTAACTACAAGGTTTAAAGTCTGTGACACTGCTGCTTCTTGACAATATATTTCACAAATTCTTCCTTCCTTTCCCTACTATTCACGATATTTCTTTCCATTTCAGTGTACAAATAGTTCTTTCATGGAAAGAATACAGCTTCCTTCCCCAATCTATTCACTGAATTATTTCTAAGGACCGACTCGCCACGTTAATTGTGGGGCGGGAGTTCTTTCATAATAATTAAATAATGATGGAGGATTTACAGAGGTTTTTGCATACTAAATTTCACAGTGCATACATGCAATTCATGAGCTTTCGAACCATGTTGTTCTTTCCAAGCTTTAGAAACAAATACCATTAAATTCAGCCTTCAATTTTCCGGTATTTGAGTGGCAACTGAAGAGTGAAGTTTTAAGACCTCACATACTTTTGTGTGCATTTTTAAAAAAGGAAAAAACCTGCAAAATAGCTGTCATTTCTCATGGCTTAGAACTCCTTAAGAAAGCAAAAGCAATGTCCCCAGAAAAGGACACTGTACATAACCTCATATTAAAAGAGAGCACCATAATTTCCGCTGTGATGCTGTAACATTCCTCATGAAACTTTATTTTTAGAAGATAATGCTTTAGCTGTACTTGTCTGCTCCAACCTACAGACCAACTTCTCAAATTCCAGCAAGGGAAGTTACGCATTTCATTCATTCAAGATTTTAAGATATTTCTTCTTTCATTTCAATGTTTCAAGAAACACCACTAAAGATAAAAAAACAGTAAAGTTCTTCAAAAATTATTTTGTTTGTTTGTTTTTACACCAGAAGGGTCATTAGCCATGGCTTGGACATACAGTTACTGTAGTTAAAGATTCTTCATTAAATGAACTTAGAATAATGAACTGCTCTCAGCTGTTCCGCTTGGGAACCAAACCGGCATGCTACAAATATTTATGAAATTTCATGGTTACCCATGCTGTCCGTGTCTCACATTCAGTGACTTGGTTCTGCTTTTTAAAATAAAATGTATTCACCAAGCATAAGATAGATGCAACACTAGCAGTCTGGTATTTGAGGGAGAAAAAAACCCAACAAATCTACTCTGCTAGGAGCAAGGACAGGATAAGCAGTAACAGCTCAATAAATGCTGGAACATTTTTGAGAAACCCTAATGATTAATAATGAAAATGCACAATGAAAAACAGATTGGAAATTTTCTTTATCGAAACGACTGCATAAAGCATAACAAAAACATTGTAGACAAACTTACCACAAAGGAGATGTAGCTGCATCTGCACGAATTAGACACACGATCGCGTAAGACACTCCTGCATACCAATAAGGAGAGGCACTCTGCCCCTTCCAAGAAATGGCAATCTGTACTACAAGCTAGATGCAGTTCTTGCAAAACGTACTATAGAAGCAGCTGTGCTGTAGCCAAAATCCAAGTTTCTCCAAGAATTATTAAATAAGGAAAACTTCAAACGATCAAACCGTGCAACCCTATGAAGAGACTGCTTTTGAAAAACAGTTTAACCTTTAATTACTAACAATAAAGGGAAATAAAAAAAAAATAGAAAACCCTTGAGGAAAAAGACTCAGCATGTGATAAGCTCATTAAACATCGAGTTTAATGAAAACCCTATTGTAAACAGCAGTAGGATATCTCCTCCCCTACTAACTGATTCAAATCACGTACAGTCCTCCCCAGGGTCAATTCCAAACGGAGCCGGACTTCTACAGTCTTTGTTGTCAATATGTATTGTAAAGTTAAAGTATTTTGCGTGAATAAGCCCCCACTATTTGTTGAATTCATTCACTAGCTCTAGCAAATAAAATATAAGCGAGTAAATAATTAATACAATGAAATAAAAAACCTTCCTAGATAGTTAACCATCATCGACCTGAGGGAAATTCTGACGTAAATTAGTGATCTGTAGTAAACAACGGTGGGGTTTGTTATTTAAATTTCATAATGCCACTTTGTTTCCTAGAGAAAGACACAAGTTTGTGTAAAACCAGATAATTATTTTCCTTTTAATTCTTTGCTCCTCTGGATACTCTCTCTTCAGAAAGCCCAACTAGTTTATGGTGTTAGCGCTCACACTTCAGCAGCCCATGCACTGCTTTCTTAAATAAGATGTACAGAGTTCAATGCATAGATAGCACCGAGGTTTTGATATCACCGGCTGGGATCCCGCCACCACACATGCATGTAACACACCCCCGCACAAGCACCGCCACCGCCTTAATCTCCTCGGGATTTTGCTTCATTAAAATTAAAACAGCTGTAAAGTAACAGCTTCATTTCTCTCATGCAAAAATTTTTGCAACATATAAATGACGCTCGCTTCTACGTTTCCTTCCATTTCACCACGGTTAGTGGTATTTTGCTGCTCTACTGCTAGATTAACATAAAACAGCATCATCAGTGTGGTCCCTCTTGCTTTTTTTTCTGTTCCTCAATTTCAGATACCATGTCATATTCCAGTACCGCGGGAAAAAAACCTAGTTAGCATCTTCAGATCTGTAGAAGCCTTGCAATACAAAAGCACCACATCTAATATCCGATGGAGGTGATGAGAAATGTTAAAGTTTCAGCAGCCTTCACTTGGAAGCGGTTCTCACTGAAGGTATTTAAGACGGACCTTTTAACCCCTAACGCCCTGCCGGGAAATCTAGGGAAAGTACAACATACTTTGGAAAGCCGAAGAAGCCCCACAGCGAGTGGCAGAGCCGCTGCAGCCCAAGTGCCCAGGCACCGAGAGCCACCAGCGGAGGCAAAACCGGCCCGAACGCCCGTGCGGGTCCCCGCCGCGCCTCACCCGCCATGGCCACGGTCCCCAGCATCGCCGGGCGGCTCCGGGCCGGGCCGCGTCCCAGGTACCTCCTGCGCGCCGTTGGGATGCGGAGTGGGGGTTGCGGAGGGGGGATGCGGAGGGGGCGATGCGGAGGGGGGGATGCCGCTACCCCGCTCCCTCGCCCGCCCCCGCCCCGCCCCCCGAAGCGCGGCGCAGCTCCTCCCCGCCCATCGCTGCCCTGCTGGCAATTAAAATCATTACGGCTCGAAATACCCGGCTTGCAACTCCCTTGGGCCGCTGACTCTTTTCCCGCTGACCAGAGGAGATACCGGCTCCGCAGCCAGCGGCCGACACCGACCGAAGCGCCGAGCGCTGCAGCTCCCGCTTCTGCCACACCTTCCCGATGGCTCTGCCAGAGTATCCCGGCCAAACCTCAACAGATGCTCGTTAACAGCCCTGAAGCAGTTTGCCCCTCAAACAAAAAACCCACATGAAACACTTTTGTTTCTCCGTACTGAAACATTTCCTCCTTTGCCTATTAACAGTCACTTTGTGGTTGAGATTCTTTTTTTTTTTTTTTTTTTTTTTTTTTTTTCTGCTTTCATTTGTTTGGGTTTTTTGAATTGGAATTCTCAACAACCTGATTACATCATAAATTGTCCCAAATTCTCCTGTCCCAGGTTTCAAAAAAGTATTACTTCAGATGCTTGTAGTATAGTACTGTGATGCTGCAGCAACTCTTCCTGCTAGTAAAAAGGGATGCAATTTGATAAACCAAAATGTAAAGGATCAGTTGGTATCTGATACAGGACCTCGTATTACAGTAGCCAGTGTAATCCATAGAAATCTTGTTATCTCCAAAGTTCTGATGATACACAGAGACTTGTGCCAGCCAACCACAGCCCCTGTCTGCAGCTCTGACTGCCAGCACCAACTTCCCAGTGAATTCACCAGGCTTCCCCTCGGTTTAATCTGATAGTGGCAACTCTGATGAGTCTGGATCACCTCTCAAATGGTCTTCTGAATGTGAGACTCAAATAATGACAACAACAAATCAAGCAACTCAGGAAACATTCAAATCGTAAATATTCCTTTACTATAGACAACTACCTGTGTTGCCTCAGCACTCAGTGTCACGATGCCTTATTTCTGACTTCACAGACTTTGCAAACAAGGTGAAATAAAGAATGAGTGGGGAATGTGAAGAAGTGCAGAGTTAAAATGATGTATTTCTCTACGTGGAGCATTTAAGAGATACCTCTGCCCCACTTTTTTTCATCTGCCTAAAGACATGTGGACCAGGCTCTGTAAGGTCCAGAGGGGTGGATATGAACTGTTACGAATACCTGAATGCGGTCTTTACTTGAAGAGCTATCTTTTCAATGCCTGACCAGACAGGTTTTATTTGTCTCTATGGATGATGTCATTTTCAGCTATTGTTACCAGAAAACACATGCTGCATTGCCTCCATAAAGAGCTTTTTCACTTTGAGAACAAACCCGAAGAATGGTTTTCCGTTTCACATAAACTATGCTACCATGTAGGCCTGGTTTCATGGGCAACAGTAAAATAAATCCTGACTAAAACAGCAGCAGCACACAACCACATGAGAGATAATTATCAAAGAAAGCGAAGACTTTTCAGGCAACCTACTCGCATCCAAATTCGTAGTGCTACACCTATGCCCGCAACACATCATGCATGTGGTCACATGTAACTATCTGCATGCAAAGGGAGTATCTCACCTCTTCTTCATTACACATCCTAGGAACACCATTTCTGTACAACTGAAGCTACAAGCCAGAATTATTCAACAGGAACTATCATCTTTGACTATTAACTTGAAATTCATGCTCCTTTAAAGGCCTTCTCTGTTACTTAATCCAGAAGCTGAATACCAACACGAAACCTTCTGACATTACTTCAAATCATCAGGTATTTTCTCTTCCTTCATGACTCGGGTTTAATGAGTATCCTCTCTCCATCCCTACCCACTTGAGAGTCAAATTTTAAAAAGAAGCAGTGTTTACCATGAGTGAAAGATAAAACATGTTGCATCCCATTTTTACAATGCCAAAAGCCTCTACCAATATGATAAAAAAAAAAAAAAAAAGGCACAAAATCTCAGCATAAAATATGGCAACCTTCCATTGGAATAATAGTGTCACAGCAATTAACCTGAAGATGTGGCAAGGAACTGCCGTTACTAGAATTCAAACCTCAAAGCACACTAAGGGCTACACAAATGCCTTCAGCTGCTCGGATGTGCTCCATCCTACCCTTTCCCCATCCCTCCCCTGCTCTCTCACACCAGCACTAGCTGCCTGCTCTGACAGAAAACTACCCCTTGCTCTTGCCACCCCTGCCAAAAAGGTCAGTGCGCAGCGGGATCACTGAAGCGGATCTCTCACTGCACGTCTGCAAAAGGGAGCAGAGGGAAGGGGGCAGCAGCAAGAGGCTGCTGAGGGCAGGAGGGGTGGGCTGCCAGTTTGCACAGGAGAAAGAGCAGCACATTTCCAACTGTGCAGCAAGGCAAGGAAGAGATTCCCAGGACAGAGCAGACAGGGGCGCCTACGATGAGAAAGGTTTTGTGATCAAAAAGCAAATCTGATTAAAAGCAGTAGGAAAGAGAATTTTAATCAAGGTAAAGCCAACAGAGCAGCAGCCTGTCTCTTGCCTTGAGTTCAAAATAGTTTATTATCATTAATATCACTAATGAATGAACATAAAAGGATTTCTGCCCTACAAAGGAAGAGACAGGCCCATGCAGCAGAAACTCCCAATGTAAGAAGTGGAAACCGAGCTGTTCCTTCAGGTGAATTGTCAAGAGACCAGCTGTGGGCAAGCAGAGGCACCACAGGGTGCATAGAGAGCAGAGAACCTCCTAAGGGGTAAGGGGGAGCATCCCCCACCACTGACACCACAGCTTCAGTCCACAACCCATTTGTTATCTGACCTCTGCTACAGAGAAAATGCATCCCAACAAAACAATGCCCTAGAAGAAGCACTTGAGCAACCAAGAGACCACGTGAGTAACTACCTACCTGTTCGCTAGGAGACCGCTAATTGAGCCCCATTTCAACTGCTCACTCCATTTAGCACGCAGGCCTCTCTGATCTGCCCGCTGAACACAGGTTTTTACTCACCATTTGTTTCAGCAGCCTCTGCTTGCTCTCCAGGTGGTTCTTGGAGGGGTGAAGCCACCTCTGGCTGCTGCCCATCCAGTTCCTGAGGTGTTGTAACAGCTCCTGGCTGCTGTGGCTCCTGTGGTGGGACTTCATGCTCCAAATTGTCTGCGTTAACATGAGGTACTGATAAACTTGCATCTAAAACCTGCATGGTCAAGTATTGGTTGAAGGATGGTAGAGAAAGAAAGAAGGGAGAAAAAAAAAACAAAAAACCAAACATCAGTATTAGGCCAGGTTTTTTTCCCTACAGAATACTGTTCTTTCATTCTCATGCAAGCATTTTGGGAAATAAGTACTTTGGTGCAGTATTCCTCCTTCCCAAAATTATTAACTTTAATAAATCAAAGTAATTCTGTGAGAAAAAAATACATCAAGACATAATCTGGGGCTATTTATTTTATTGTTCTCCCACATGAAATATGTGGAAGAAGCAAGTCTTACAGACAATGGCCTATAACCTTGTGTAGAAATTGGTTTCTAGCATGAAGAAAAACCCCGGGATAATGTGAGTCCAGCTGATGGAAAGATATTTTTAATTCTTCTAAATGTCTGGCCCAATTTCCCTGATATATGCATGAATACCATCCACATTATAGCCTTTAGTATCGGTCCTCTGCTGACATGCTTATCTTATCATCACAAACAACACAACTACAAAGAAACTGAACTGTTCTGGACAGAAAGCAGAATATAAATCCCATGAGGAAATTCAATGAAACTGGAATTAAGCTAGAATTTTTGGGCCTCAGTTATTAGGCATAGATTATTCATACAGGGCAGAAAAAGCTTTGCAGTTCTTTGGGATTCTGCACTATAATATTTGAAATATTTTGTCTAGATTTGCTAATATATGTACAAAACAAATATCTTTTTCAGCTTCCACATTTGATACATTTTAATTATTTGTGTTGGTTTGCCATACAACAAGGAAGATACTTTCAGAAGCATATTTTTATTTAGAAAGTATGAAATGTGTTACGGTCATTAAAACCCACTTCTTTACCCTTTCATTATTTGTTTGATTAACTACCTTTCCAACCAATTGTATTACCTTCCAACAGAAGCCATTTCAGCTAATTAACCACGCCTTAAATCCCTATTCCTGAAGAGTAGGTTTAAAGTTCCTCTGGTAGAATGGCAAACTTTAATTACATATCATTGTCTTATTACTCAGCTGTGCTCCCAAAATGCCGCCATTGAAGCCCTGTTAATTAAGCGAAGGAATCACAGATACAGCCCATCTTTCAGTGTAATGTAACATCCAAACGCTTGAAGCAGCAAACTGGGATCAGGAAGATGCCATATTCCTGACGATTCTCTTCCAAACCCCACCAAAACAAGCTTCTGAATGAGGAGATCCATTTATTTATTTTTATTAGCAATTAGCCTGCTGCAACGGAATTTCAAATCAACATACAAAGTGCGGGGCAGACGGCTTTCCTCTTATCATTCCACCCCCTTTTCATGCGCTGGACGGGATCCAAGAGAAGCGCCGTACCCTGCTTCCACAGGCAATGAAGTGTGCGTTCGGGTTCCCAATTTTCAGTTCAGAAGCCCTTAATTAAGCCAAATTGTTTCCACCTGGTGTTGCTGCGCTCCTCAAAGCTGCCTTTCACAGCCACATAATCCACCTCACGAAAAAGGACCCCATTCTGCTCTACTGCCAATACCACAGATGGAATAATTTGGCTTCAGAGTTTTCACATGCTGAGACCAGATATTAAATAGAAGAAATATGAAATGGCTCAACACTCAGATTACATTCCCGCTTCTCACATCACCCTTTTCATAAATCTAAAACACAGGAACTCAGGAGGAACAAAAATGCCACACCACCGAACAAAGGCATGTAAACTCTGGGAAGCTCCTCCGCAGTTGCACACAACATTAACTGAATGCTAGTAACTGATTAAAGACGAGGAACAAATTGGCACAGAAAATAACAGCCTAATTCTTAAAGGGCTTTGAGATTCTTCAATACAAATTTATTACAGGGCAGTTATTTTTTTAAAAAAAATGAACTTTACTCATTCATTCTTGTAAGACAACTGCTAGTCCTGCAAACACAAGAAACTTAATTTTACTGGCTCTAAGGGCACTTGGCTATCTGAAGGTAAATCCACAGATGGCTATTTCAAGATGACACCTTCAGAATTAGCATCAACAATTCTTTGAAGTCACAAGAAAGGCAACAGCGCTGAATATCTTAGCACTCCTCACTTTACTCAAAGATTTCCTTGCCTTTCTTTCCAAACCTCCCCCAATCAGCAAACCATTCTAAAGCTAGTTGTATGTATAGACATACACGTATAGATGCATAGTCTACGATTTGCCTAAGTTCCTAATATGGACCTGCGGACCCTGCAGGGCACCAGGGTACAAAGGCATCAGGTACCACAATGCAGTACAGCTTGTCTCCTTTTTAAATTGAGCCCTGAGTGTTATGACAAAATATTATCTATGGTAACACTTAATATTCCCCCCGCTCCAAATTTATTCTATAGTTGCGATGCGTTCAGGAAAACAGTGACTATATATCATCCCACAGATTTGTGACCAAAACTCAGAAGTTACTGGATCTAGCAGATAACACTTCCGATCTGCAAAATGCTGTGATACATTTAATAACGTTTTTACATTTAATTCTGTTCTTCATACTGGAAAGTAATACTAAAACCAGTTTTTACTACCAGCTAGTATAATTATAATCCTTGTTCACTCTGTACGTAAATTCAGTTTTGAAAGCAGGACCCATCAGTCAGAACTGAGCAAAAATGTAAATACATTTAAAACCTCACTATTTTCAGATTTGACCAGACATGCAGTATAACCCTACCCTGCCAGGGAACGGGGACCTTTTTACCTCAGTCTCTTGAGAAGGAGTTTGATGTCATTCTTGGCCATACAAAGGCAAATTTAGATTTTCAAATCAAATGTTCCACTTTAAATAATTGAATAATCGCAGCTAATAAAATAATAGTGTTTTTGCAATTTAAAGTGCATGCAAGGGAGAAGAAAATATGCATCTTTAGGGGATTTTTAATGTGAAGGGAGACACAACAGCATTGTTAGTTTTAAAAAAAAGTTTTGTGTTCTGACACAAGTTGCTCAGGCTCTTTATGAGGGTCAGTGCAGTCTGTCCCAATGCGTTAGTCCTCAAAAGAAACTAATTTCAATTTTCACTCACATTAACCGCTTCATTTCTCTGAAGGGATCTAAAATGCAGTTTAGTCCAATTATGTCTAATTTAGTGAGTTGCGTTCTTAATTCCATTGGGAATAGCTGTAACGCTTAAACAACTATAAGTCAAAGTTTAAAGAGATGGGTGAAAACCTTAAAGAGAAAATTAATGGTATTAGGAATCCTGTTATTCAGCTCTGTGTATTTATCTACAGGTAATGAGACATTACAGTTGGCAGGTTTATCAACATTCATCAGGTGTCTGCAGCACACATTCATCACTCTCCTTTGATTATTGAGATTATTAATTAATTTATGAATATGTTGTCTCACAAATGCAGGCGAAACTGCAGAGAATTGGTTATCCAGTTTGCTGGTCCTTCAGCTTCTTCATTCCCCAAACAAAGGGCCATCAGTGAAGCAACACTTCAGCTTCTGTCATGCCACTACTATACATCATGTACATATTTTTTCCAAGACTTCTTTCACACCCACCACAAAGGTGGAAGCAAAGGGCAGCCAGCCAGCCAGTGAGAGTAAAATGCATAGGGCTTGTTACCCAGGTCACTCCAACCAACAGCAGTTTCTGCACCATTCTGCACACACTGTTAGGTCTGCCTGTTGGATCCCATTAAATGCACATAAAATTTAAAACATATAAAGTAAGTAACACAAAGAATTACAGGAGATATGGATGAACACCAGGTCCTGATCTCACCATATGCTAGCACACACTTCATTCATGCACTGCTCTGGAGGGGCTAGCAGCACCCAGCTTCTTCCCCCACCAGCAATCACCACCATTCCCAACATTCCTTGTACCAGACCCAAATCATTCCAGGGATTCCTCACACCAGGCCCAAATGCACCAGAGTTAATTTTGCCTCATTCTGTTAATCCTGCTACACTGATTCTACATTAGATTACTAAAATAGACAGATCCAGCTGTCTGAACAACTGAGCAAACTAACATAATGGTCTCTAATATTTTTCCTGAAGTTTGATTCTGAAACTTTGGGAAAGCTTGCAGCACTGTTAGTGTACTCAGGGGGTCAACTCTTAACACAAGCTGCTTCATTAAAGAGATCTTCAAAACACCAACATTTGGAAAAAAACCCTGAATTTAGGTCATTCCAAGTCTTTGTTCACAGCAGTTTGTCTTGTTTTGCATTAGTTAAGGCATTAGAGATTCATGGGATATTGCAAATTCCAGGTGGAGAAAAAATAAGGCCCTTAAGTCTATGAGGCACATTAACAGCATACGTAATTTCAGTACCTTACTTCTGGGTAACAACTCCTGCAGACAAAGCCAAGAGCCTTCTCCTTACCTTTCAGTCCCTCAGATCCATTCTATTCTGTCCTCAGCCCGATGCCATTGTGACACCTTCTCATGGACGACTACCCTCAAAATCCACATGGCTAAAACAAACCCAACAGTTTCTGCTCCCAAATCACCTCTGTGATCTCTTTTGGCAACCTGTGAAGGAAGCATTACTCCCAACCTGCCACTCTGGTCTACACCTTAAGCTTCATCCAACTTGAGCTCGCTCCCAGGTCTCGCATCTTTCAGCTCTTTCTGCACAACCATCCTTGGACACCACCTTACTCAACCATATACACATGGCTCTAAGTCATCCAGACCCTAAGGATCAGTTAGAGCAAGGACAGAGCACAAAGCAAGTTACTCTCAGTTAACTACAACCACAGCTTGCATTTCCAACCAGAAGGCCTTTCAAAGACCCGACACTCCTCTTTGCATCTCTTTAGCTTCTATCACTTCAAACACAAGCTAATTGCCTTGGCTTTCAAAGTGCCCAGACACTCCCTCTTCCACCTCCCTCTTATCTCCTGTATGATTAGGGGTTATTTCACGCTTTTGGTGGATCCATGACACCAATTTCCATTGTGCATTTTTTCAATTAAGCATTTTTATGCTTTCTCCCCAGCCACCCCACAGGCATGGGCGGACCTCCAAACTGTACCACCACACTGCATCACTTTCTTCCTTCCGGGAAAAAAAGGACTTAAAGGGAGTCAGACCCTGTCGAACCAGGAGATCCCTGCAGTCTCCTTATTCAGATCAAATGCCTCAAACCAAGGCTCTTAGAGACGAAGCCTAAGGACTATCCTTTGGTACTTGGTTTAGTTTTTACCATTGCAAATGTAGTATTTTCAGGCTGACACAGCTCCCTCACAAGAACGCAGTTGTTTAAACAGCAGATGTATGTCTGTCCCAGCTGTTATTTGTCAGGCGCTCAGACAATAAGACACTCTGACATCTCAGCTGGTAACCTCTTTAGAAGAGACAGTTCCAAATATTTACTGTCTAGAAGACACTTGCTCTCATTACAACGCAGGTAGTGTAATCGAGTTACTACTCAGAAATGGGAACCAACCCCAAAACACCTTCTGAACCAGTCGCTGCTCTTGAGTGGGGGCCCTCCCATGTGAGCAAGCCCGGAATTTACCACATGACATTTTAAAGCCATCGATTCCCATAAAAGATTATCTCTCCCAAACCTAGATTTTGCTGCAAGAATAGCCTATTCTATAGCATTCCAGTATTTTTCCAGATCCTCTCCTTAGAAGTCTTAGTACTGTTTCAGGCAGCTGTTCCAACACAGCTCTGCTCTGTCAGCAGGGCTGCAGAAAGAAACCTGCATTAGCATTGGTACCTTGAGCTTCTAAATAAAATCAAAGCCGGGTGGTGGTAGGGGGAGCGGCTGTAATTGCTTTAGCTGAGACACTGGTAGGATGACACAGCTCTCCTTGCATTACCCGCATGGCTGGTAGTTACATTCCGCCCCTTGGGACTTAGGAGGGTCCCACACTGGAATCTTTTTCCAGCTCTCCCTCATGCTCAGCATCCAAATAGGAAGTCAGGCAAGAGGTGCATCACTGCTATGAATGCAGAGGGAGCTCACAAGATGGAGATGCCTGACTGGCCACGTGTTGCCACTGACAGAAGCGTCACCCAGTTCCCTGCCTGCTCCCTGTCACAAGGTCCTGCCTGCTCCTGCTGCCCGAGTCCCAGAAGCCAACGCCTCTTGCTAAATCAGCAGAGAATAACCTTGCAAAGAAACTGAACAGCTTTCTAGGGGGTTCGCTCCTTGTACAAGCTCGCCCAGGGCCAGAAGCAGCAAAGAGAAGCTGCAGGTACCCTGGGAGGAGGCAGGAGCACAGGACCAATCCCATCAGACGCCTCAAAGCTTCCGTCAGTCCATGACACTCGAGGCTTGTCTGGTCTCCCCTACGAGACTAAAAGGATCTTGTTCCTACTTCTAGCACTATTATTACTGAAATTTGTTAAATCCTTCTCAGGCTGAGCTTCAGGCCTCCCTGCTGCTCAGGGCAGTCTGATGGGGAGGTTTCACAAGCAGACAGGGTCTACCAGCTCACTGCCACCAACAGGGAAAGTTTTTTTCATTTCCCCTTCTTCCCGCTGCAGATGTTTGCATCGTCCTGGATCTGGGTCTCACCTGGCCATCATAGGAGTCAAATTCATGCATTAATACATCAGGGAACTGGCCCAGAAAAAAAAAATCCACTGTTTCCTGAAGGGTTAGTGAGTTTAACCTGCTTACGGAAAGTTGAGGTGGGGACCAGGCACAGCATGAGGTGGGACTGCATCATGTTGGGCAAGACAGAGGAGATAGGTAGGAGAGGAAGAAAAGGACGTAGAAAAGAATATTGCTGCTCAAACAGCAAGGCGATAACTCTACCAGATAGATCAGCCTTTGGTGGGACCACACCCCATCCCTGGATTTCAACAGGACTTTGGGTGTTGATACACAAATCTGATGGATTCAATTCAGGCATGCAAATGGATTAGTACCTCCAGGATCTGTCATGCTCCCCTGCAGGGGGGGCCTCCCGCAGCGGGGCAGCTATACAAGATAAGGAGCAGCTCCCACAATGCCAGAGTTTAAGCCTGGTCTGCTACAGCAAAAAAAAGCCACCAGTTTCAAGTTCCAGTAACATGCTGGACTGGAAACTCTGGAGCTGCCTTTTCTGTAATTCACCAGCAACCTGTGAAAGGATGGGGTGAACAGCTGAGGTCCCAACCCATGGAGCCCACACTGAACCCGCAGGGCTTGCGAGCCAACATCCAAGGCTCCTAAATATCTCTAGCACCGCAGACAAAGTGCTTTACAGGGTCTCTCACTTCTCCTGGGCTGTAGAAGTCAGAAACACTGAAACATACACTCTGCCTTCCAGTAACCAGGACACCTCTAAAGCTGGTATCTGGCCAAAGAGTCACATGTGAGTAACAAAACAGCTACAAATTTGGTCCTTTCTAGAAGAAAAGGCAAAGAGGTTTTTCATCTTGTACAAAATACAACTATGCCATGAAAGAAACCTGATTAAACATTTTGTGGGCTTTCAAGTGACCAAAAGCACAACTGCTGTGAGATTTTATAACCTATGTTAGACTAGTTGCCTAGACAATTCGTGATCGACTCGCCAAGGCTCACTGAAGCTGGATTCCATTGAAGTCAGTTTTCAATGTTTTTCTTCTAAAAGAGGGGGTTGTGATAAGTGTTTTAATTTGGAAAGCACAAGAAAGAAGACCATCCTTCAAAATGTCCCCATTGTATCTTCTGCAAACAAATTAGCTCTTTGACAGATTTCTCCAGGGGCATTGCAGATCTGGTAATTTTCAAATTCAAAGGGCCGAAAGGAGAAACGATGAAAAACTGTGTCACAAATCTCCATGAAATTACCTTACTGTAGTAAGAAGAGACTAAATGAGATGCAAAAAAAAAAAAAAAAAAAAAGTATGAGCAAACTTCATTAAAACTTTTCTTCTTATTTAATGTAATGGAAGGCAAAAATAGCTGTTTTAGAAGAACAGCAGTAATACAGCTTCTTACAGCAGTGGAATGATGAAAGAACTCCTTCCCCACCTTTAAACAGTTCTACTTACACAGCAAAGTAAAAATCTATTAGAAAACATTTTTCCTAGCATGTAAAAGACACAAAACGTAGTAGTAGTAATAATAATAATGGCCTGTATTTGACAACAGATCAATGCTGTTATCTTTGTCGTGGGTCTTAGTTCCCATAACTGGATAAATATGGCTATGAATGTTAATATCCCTTCTTCAAAATCACATTATCTTCATTTTTAAACAGTCACAGTCGCCAAATGCTTGCCCTCTATAAAATCACTCGCGTCTAAATTTCAGCATCTGAATTCTACAATTGCCCAGCGCAACTGCTAAATATTTTGTTAAGCAATACCAATCCCTAACACTTACTTGGTTAAAAAGAAAATAAAATACATCTCTGTTAATTTAAAGTTGATTCTCAATGCGGTTTTCAAATCTGTCAAAACACACACAAGGAGGTCTAGTGGCGGCCGGGAACTATGGGAAATTCAACTTGAAAGTTAAATCTGAACCACAAGGTCAAAGAAACAAAGTTATAACCAGTTCTCAAGCTCTAACACACCCACACACCAGTGACAGAAACTTTGGAATATCCCTGCTCGGAGGGCCCAGGCTCCGAGGAGCCTGAAGAAGGGGACCTCGGCAGAACGCCGGATTATCTCTCTCCTAACAAACTAACGCCTGACCGCAAAGCAACGCTACGTCAACACGTAGATGCACATAACCTCCCTTTCAGTCCCAGAATCCCCTAAACGCGCCTATTCCAGAGGGATAAATGGGTTCATTCATAATCTATTTTTAAACACCAGGCATGTTTTAAAAGAATTTCTTTCAATTCTTCAACGCCTTTATTAAGAATAACACCGAGGGTGAGCCCCTTTGCTCCCTGCTGGCCCAGAGTTGGCGACTCACTCCCCTCTCCCCCCATGCGGTATGGCACCCGGGCGCACGGCAGCCACCGATGGCGGCCGCCCCCCTCCCCACCCGCGGCGGGGGGCTGCGGCTCAGGTGCGCCCGAGGCCGGGGGATGCGGGCTACGGTGGGACGGCGGGGGGGGACGCCGGGGCGGGCGCCCCGCTGAAGGAACCGCAAACCCGGCGGGCTGGCCGCGCCCCGCCGCGCCTCCCACCTGCATCCTGGGGAGGGGCGGGGAGGGGCGGGGGGGCTGCGGAGCGCGGCGGGAGCCCCGGGCGCCGCCGCCAGCCGGCTGCGGGGCCGCAGTCAGGAGCTTTCCTGGCGCAGACCCGCGGCGGGTGGGTGCGGCCCTGCGCCCCCCCCGCGGCCGCACACAAAAGCGGCGGCGGCCCCGCGGCCGCCCGGGCTCCCCGCCCCGCCGTCGCCGGCGGGAGTTTTATGACTGCGGCGCTGGCCGTGGCGCAGTCCCGGCCCCGCAGCCGCCACTGCCCGCGCCCCGGCTCGGCGCCCGGCCTGGGGGTGTCCGCATGGGCGCGGCAGGTGCCCGCCGCCGCGGCGGGAAAGTTTCCCCGGGCCGGGGGCGCGGCGGGAGCCGCCGCCCGCGTCCCCCCTCCCCGGCTCCCCGCCGCCCCTGCCTTACCTTGGCGGGCTCCGCCGGCGGCTGGGGCGCCGCCGCTTCTCCTGCCGGCAGCGGCTCCGGGGGGGTGCGGGGGGGCCCGGCGACGGCCCCGTCCCCGTCCTGCGGGGCGGGCGGCTCGGCGGAGCTGCCGGCGCCCATGGCGCTGCCCCGCGGCCGTGCGGAGCCGCGGGCGGGGGCTGGCGGAGGGCGGCGGGCGGCGGCGGCGCTGCCGGGAATGAAGCAGCCCGGCTCTCCGCAAACTCCTTTAGGGAGCGAGAGGAGGGGAGGAAAAAAAGGGAGAGGAAAAAAAAAAAAAAAAAAAAAGGCGAGCGAGAGCCAGCGAGGAAAATCACCTCCCCCGCTGGTCCCCCCGCCCGTCTGCCTCTTGCTCCATCACATGAGCAGAGCCCCGGACACGCCTTGCAGCATCAAATCGGGCTGATAAGGAGCGGCCAAGGGGGGCAGCGCCCTGCCCGCCGCCGCCCCGCCGCCCGGGGGCCGCTCCCCGCTCCCCTCCGGGCACGGCCGGGGGGGGCACCGCCTGGCCCCCCGCGGCGGCACCGCGGCGCTGACTCAGCGTTTCAGCCCCCTCCCCGCCGGCCCGGGGCCAGAGCCGGGTCGAGCCACCGCCCACCAGCTGCCCCGGGGTGCCCCTGCGCCCCCCGCCCGGCCGCGCCGCCCTGAACCCCCGCAGGGCTTCTGCCGGCTCTTGGCTCCAGGGCTGGGCTCCGGGGCCCCAAGCCTTCGTGCCTCAGCCGTGCTGGGCCTGTCTGCGAGAAGGACGCCCAGATTTCGGCCGATGCAGAAAAGTAGGGTCCTATGCCTTAGGCAACTTTGGAGAAAAAAAAAAAAACACCTTGATTTTTAAAATTTTTTTTGGTCACGCAAGACAGGTTCCCTTCTATTAGATCATACCGGATTACATGGCATGAGCAAGCAAAGTGAAGAATATGGTAGTTTCCCTCCTAGCCCCAAACACCCAAAGCTTCTTTTCCCATGCCACAAAAGCAGGACCAACGTGTATGTACGCATGCTGTTATCCAGTACTTTCTAAAAGTACCAGCAGAGAAATAGCATGTATATTAAAAAAAAAACCCGACCACAATATGCCAAACGGGTAGCAAACAAACCTTTCACTGTTCTTCACCATAACTACAAAATCTTATTGTTATAAATACATAAATCTATCCATCCTCTATGGAGTGCATGGCTAAAATCAGATATGAGCTGAAGAGTTCATAGTATATACTATAGAACTGTATACATTTTCCTTTGGAACACTTAAACCAGTCCTCACCCACCAAAAGACTGGTTCATTCAGAAAAAAAAAGCATTCCTTTAAAAATCCATTCAATAAATTGCCTGATCTCTGCATATGGGTCAGTTTTTTCCCTAAAAAAATCAAGACACATGAAGTCAATGACTGAAAAAGCCCCTGCAGCCATTCCCCTTAGCTGATACGAGGATCTGCCAGAGTCGTTGGCATTCAGCAGAACAAAACTGCTGTGGTGGATCACAAATGGAATCAACATCTCCCCCTTTCTGCTTAGTCTTGCTCATTTTCAAATCAGCCTTTTTTTCTAATATATGTGTGTGTGTCACAGCAGGAGCATGTTGTCCTTAAGCCACTTACTTGCCCAACAGTTTTCTTAATATTTCATTATTTGTTGCTCATCTTCGAGAAGTCAGTATTGGGCCATTTCTTTTACAGAAGAGCAGCAAAAGTGAGAAGGGAGTAAAAATCAGTTTTGTGGTCGCCTGGTTCAGAGAGGTGGAAACAAAACCCACTGAAAGGGGTGGTTAACTCTAGGCTTTGCCAGACTAGGGCTGCTGGGAAGCTGCACACTGAAGGGCAGAGCACTCCAGTCCTTGCTGCAGGAGCAGCACCTAATATGCTCTGGTGTCCATGCAGCCTTTGAGGCCAGAGACACAGAGTGCTTGAGGTGCCCAGCTGCTCCAGAGAAGAGCCCCAGGTCTAAGCTTCCAGCTGTGTTTAACTGAGTCTCTATAGAAGCACTTCATAGCCACCTACTGCTCCTGGCTCACCCATCAGCCAGCACCCACAAGAGGGGAGTGAGGAGCCCTTCCTCAGCCTTTCCTGACTGCCATCCTTCGATGCCCAAGTCTCTGGTGGAGGAAGAGCTGGCACCACCTCCATTTCCCGGCAAATCTGCCTTTCTCCCTCCCTTTAGCTGCTCTTTTCCAGGTGCTGCTGAGCAATGAGGCTGGCCTGGTGGCTGCAGGACTATCTTGGGTTCCCCTTCAGCCATGGATCCTGGTCACAGACACGGAGGTCTCCTGGGTTTTGGAGAGTGGAGGGCCAGCTGCGGAGCTTGGTGGCACATGGAGCAGCCAGGAACAGCGCATGTGGTGGAAGGGGAGATTTGCCAGAGAGTTTCTCAAGAGGGGAAACGTGACACTATTCTGTGCCATATCATTTCTCTTTTCACTGCTCATTGACCACAAAATGCTTTCTTTGCGAGCAGCCAGAACACAGCCTCCTCCCTGTCATCCAAACTTGCTCTTCAGTCCTTTTGCTCATGCCTGGCACCACCTGCTAGGTGCCCAGTGGTCTCAGAGCACAGCTGCTGCGAATGCTGTGGCTTGGTGAGATCCCTCTCAACGCCCATCCACCGGTCATTTTCTAAATGCAGATTTCCTTCTTTCTGCTGGAACTCTTTGGCTACATCTGTACAGTGAAATAAAATGTGCTGGAGACTGCTTTCGTGTTTTAAGGTCGAGCAGTGCAGCATGGCTTGTGTGTACATGCCTAACTTCTCCCCGCCCCGAAGCACCAATTCTCTGCAAACCTGCGGTGCAGACAGCCATGGGCCAGTGTCCTAGCCCTGTTTAATCCCTGGTGTGGGCACAGCTTCAACTTTCTTTCCTTTTGCATTTATTTATTTCTTTGCTTATTTGTTTTCTTTCCTGGAGTAAATACAGTGTGTAAGAGAGAGAGCCAACATCTCCACTCCTGCCCAGAGGCCAGCTGGTTCCCTTTTAGCCTTTCATGATGCTCTGTACCCCGTCTGTACAGAAGGAGTCGTGATGAACGACAGGTCTGACTCTGGCATGTGTCAGCCTGCATTTCTCTATCTTCTGCCTGTGTGCTAGAGCAGTTATTGTCCAGACCTTTGCCCTGAATGCTACAACTGCCTCTTGCTATACCGAAGTGTTTTTCAGGCACAAAGTCTGTTTCTCTTGACAGCCTTTCCAGTGAAGTGGAGTCATGTATGCTGCAGATGATCCTCTTCCTAAGTCACTGGGTGTAGGTGCTGAGTCAAGAATATTCAAGCTATTGACAGAAGCACACACGCACACTTTTTAGGATGAAACCAAGGAAGCCAAAACATCTTTGAGGAAACTCCTACTAAGGGGTCCAAGCACAGACCTTCTGAATGGCAGGACATTACAGCTGGCATATGACTGCTTTTAACTTCCCTGAAATCTGGATAACTTTCATAAATGAGATTTAAAATGCAGAATCTGTGGACAGGGTTTAATTTACTTTTAAAAACTGCTACTTTTCCAAACGCATTTATAGTCGGTAATGATGCATTTGTGAATAAGAACCATGTGTCGCAGCCTGTGTTGGTGAACTACTGCTGTCTTCTACCCCATTCATGATTTTCCCCATTCACTCCTTGCAGCCTTGACACTGTTGGTCCCTGCAAGTGACCACGAGAGCTTTGCTGCTGCTGCCCACTCTGGCTGCACCTGAGGAGCAGCAGCGGAGTCAGCAGTGAGGTGGGGGTGGGGGAACTGGTCCCCAGTATCTGTGGTGGGGAACAGAGAAACCTGCCCAGCCAGTGTGCCAGGGGCTCCCCGCATCTGATCCAGGCTGGCTGTTTCCAGGTTTGTGTGAAATGGTGACTGGGGGACTGGCAGCTGCCTGGAGCCCTGTTTACATGATAACTCCTGCTGCTTTTATCAGTGGTGGAGCAGCACTGGGATATTTTTGGCATAAAAGCTAAGTGGAAACGTATCATATAAGTGTTCTCAACATGGGAAGCTCTTGAGAACATACCTTAGATCTGGATACAGAATATAGTGCTCTGACTTCACCTCAGCTGTATTTACCAGCTATCTTCAGCCTTTTTCCCTCCTCTTTCGTCCAGTTGTGATAGGAAATCCCAGGATTCTGTTAGAAGTAAATGCATATGCCTGAGAAGCCAATACGTATCAGATTACAAAATACTGATGAGTGTAAAAGGAAGAAAATGACAAAAATAAGTAAAAATAGTCTGCTTGCAAGCAACGTTGGTAAGGCCGTAGGAAGAAACAATAAGAAATGAATACATTTTGCAAATTTAGCTGGCAGAAGACCCTTTCTTTACTTCCCAGGAGCTAACGTACCCCAGAAAAATCACACTGATAAACAAAACTGATAAGCCTCTAAATCTAATATAGTCACATCACAGAGGTGATCTGGATCAGAATAGGTCTGTTTATGGATAAAGACACACATCTGTGCAACTTCAAAAATAATGTTAGTAGCAGAAATAGACTTTCATTCTTGAATTTGACAATAATTTCAGCAAATGCCATACATAGCAAGTGATGAGCTGCACAGTACTGCAGGGCCCAGAGACCAGCTGGACATCCCAGAGCTGTTTCAGGAGCAGCAGACCCAGCCCGTAGTATAGTTGTCTCCTCACCAGTTCCTCGCTTACACTGCTCTTCCCAGGAGGTGTTGGACAAATATGTTAAGCTTCAGTAGTCTAACTGTCATCACCTGCCCATGGATAGTTCTTCACAGGGGTGCATGGGACAGGGCCAGGCACTGCAGAGGTCCACCCTGTTGGGAGTGTGGCTGAAGAGATGCACAGCATGGCCTGGCCATTGCCCAAACGATGCTGTCTCAGCCCTGTAAGAGCTCTGGTTGCTGGACAGCCTCTGATCTGTCCATATCAAAATACTGGTGTTTACAGGAGGCAATGTTTTGGTGTTCAGGCTTAGGAGAGATAGTAGCTGAAAATTTTTTCTTTAGTGGGAAAAAGAGAAATATTGGCTTTGTAAAGAAAAAAAAAGATGTATGCTATGTGACTTTTCAGAGAAGGAAGAAGCTCAAAGGACTCTCCCCTATAACACCGAGCAGTCTGCTTTCCTGCTTAGGAGGGGAAAGTTACACCCAGGCTGTAGTTTCATGTTATTAGTTTGGTAGGGATGCAGTGTAATAGGAGAATAAATAACATGGTGTGCAGGTGCAAGGACAGTAGGTCGCAGGTGTGGACACCAGCTTACAGGCAAGCTTAATGACAGTGGCAAAGATGGAAGAATGTGACCTCTGCTGCAGTGTTTTATCTGCTGCACGGATAAATGCATCTCAACCCAAAAGCCTTTCAGGCAGTGCTCTGAGGAAATTCCTCCTCAAGGAAGGAATGCCCAGAGGAGAGAGATAAAGAGGCACAGAGTGTCCCTGTAATGCCATTGCCTCATTATCCCAGCAGCAGGTGAGTGAGGCTCTTTTGTCTTCAGGAGGAAATCCCTGTGGCTTGGGACTGAGAAAAACTAACTGTTTAGAAGTGCCTTGGCACTACTGATGTAATCAAGAATGGCAGAGTTCAGAGGCAGCAGGTGCTAAAACACCACTCTGAAAATTAAATTTGAATTTAGCGTGGACTTAGAGAATGATTTAGGTTGGAAGGTACTTCCAGAGGTCATCTAGTCCAAACTCTTGCTTGAAACAGGGCGAGCTTCAGCCTTAGGTGAGGCGGCTCAGGACTTTGTTCAAGTGAGTTCTTGTTCCTTCCTGCCCATTGCCAATGCCTGCCCCATACCTGCACATCAATAGGTGAACAAAACACCCCTTTCTTGCCGGCAGTGATACGCTTCCAGTGTCCACTGCGGAGGGACCCCCATCCTCCATAAAGTGGGGTGTTGCCCCGAGATGCTCACCCTTTGCCAGTCACCCCAGCAGTCTTTGCCAAGCCTGTGTATCCCCATGTCCCCTCCCAAAGGCTCGGTGCCACAAGCAGGCTGTACCTCCCCAGGGGGAGATCACCACCACTGCCTCAACAGGCATCCATCTGCCTAGTACCTGGAGAGCTGGCCCCCCTCTCAGGAGCCCTGTCCCACTAAATGGGAAGCAGGATGTGAATCTGCTCCATGCACTCCTCCTACCCCGCAGACTACCTGCTCCCCTGGCAGTTTCTTGACATGTTTTGTGGCTCCTGGCCAAGCCAGGAGACATTTGCAGTGTGGAAGCTGAGTAGGCCGTGTAATCCTTCCTCCTGTGATGCACTCCCTGAGCAGGGTCAATCAATGTGGGAAACCTCTATAGCTGCAGGTATAGGAAACAGCACAATGTTTTCTGGATCACAACACTAGCAGACAGAGCAGGAAAACAAATTTAAAAGGAAATATAGAGACCACCAGGACCATGTTGTAGTACTGTCACATTCTTCCTCTGGCCTGAGCAAGCACCATCCTGCTCTGCTAGTGCCCACTCAGAATGATGCTACAGGGATACTTTCCTGAGCCCATTACCCTGACCTGTCTCTTTGCAGCATTCCTCTGGCTCTCTGTCAAGCACAATTTACTTGTCTTTGGCTTCCTGATCTAACACCACCGTGTTTATAATCTGTCTTTCAGTATTGATGATGGTCAGAACTACTCACCTCCTTCATTTGCTTTTGAGATTTTCAAACAGGAGCCTAAGTGCTTTGCCTTATGCTGCTCCTGATGCCTGGAGGCAATGTCCTTCAAAACTTTCATTAAATCATGCCTTTGACATGTCATCTACAGAAAATGGGACAGCGGTTAGGTAGCAGTGTGGCTGACCTATGATTACTGATTACTCAGCAATGTTATTCCCTTATTTCCCTGTATCCCTCCATCACCCTGTCCGTATCTATTGCAGACACATCAGGTTTTACCTCTAAGAGTCACCCCTTTTCCCCACCCCCCTGCCTGCACCGTTTCCATCAGCCTCGGGCGGGCAAGGGGGCCCCAGGCACAGAGGGGGCTTGTGTCACCCGTCAGCAGCCGGGTTTTGCTGGTGAGCCCCCACGCCCAGGGATGCAGAGCCATCGGGTGGTCCCCGGGTGGGCGATGCCTCCTCCCTTTCCTGGACTTGTGCACACGGCTGCTGAATTGGGGGAAGCCGTGAGATCTGCTGTTTCCGCTGCTTTGTAATGAGATTGTAAATTCTCCGATGCAAGGAAAACGCTTTTGTTCTGCCCGATATAACGCCGAATATGGGGGGTGGGGGGGTGTCGTTCTATGAAACAATGTGCCTGTTTCTGCAGTAATACAAACAGTAAATAGGCCTTAGCCATTCATCATTTACAATTTTTGTCATGAGCAATCAATAGAAATTTCAAGCCGGTTGCTTGAAGTACAAAGCAGCACCCAAACTTTTAACCAGAAGCTTTTAACCTCCTGTCAGCATGATCAAAAATAAGCTCACTTCCAGAAAAAATAACCAGAAGAAAGATAGCCAGAAAGATAACCATCATCCTTCAGACTTCTAAATAATTCCTGAACTGGGACTCAAGCTCAAAGCATTTTTAGCCCCTTTGTTGTCAAGGCACATAAAAGAGATTACTGATGCGGGAGGGAAGCAAGAAGGAGAGCGAGCATAGATCATTTCTATAGTCCAGTTTTTGTCTTAGTCATTGTAGAAGAGGACACTAACACACCTGACAGGCGGCAGCTTTCAGCAGCAGTGAGAACTACCTACAACCTTTGTGTGGGTCTGTGTATCAGTCTCGCAAAACAAAAATTAGAGCGCCTCTGAGGTGGAGGTGGAAGTCTTTCCATAAAGCATCACATACAGATGTAAAATTTAGATCAACTTTTGCAATTTTTGCAGTTTTAACACACGAAAAGATAAAATGCTTTTCTTGAAAGGCCTCTACCTTTAAGAATTTATAACAATAGTAGCATGTAGTCGGTCCAGCCACAAAATGCTCTCTGCGCCTCCATTGTAACAGCAGGGACAATGACACAGCTGGTGTCATTTCTATGGCCAGCTAGGCTGCCACTGCACTTGAAGTTATCCTTGATAAGATTTTAAGTGAAAGAAGGAGAGAAAGACAGAAGGAAAGAAGGCAAGGAAGCCTCCCCCACTTCAAATTCTTCAGGCTGACCTATCAGCTGCTATGTTACTACATTTGGACTTGAATTTCTCACCAAGGTCAGAGCAGATTAGAAGCCGCTTTTATATCTGACAGAAATACTACTCCCTGGTGAACAGGGGGGGTGTAGCTCCAGCATCTTTAAGTGGAAAGAAAAGTTAGGTCTTCTCCAACCAGCAGTGTGGAGTGGATGGGGGCCTCCCAGTATTAACTGATTGGTACCAGCAGGTCATCTCTCCATAATCCCACATCCTCCCTCTCTCTGTTTGGATCTGAGTGGCAGACTCAAAAAAGCACGACTGAAAATAACAGAAAAACACAGCGAGATTTGCAAGATCGTATGATCATCTCATGATCACCAGCATTTATTTCTTTTTATGCTATTTCTGGGAAATACATCTTATTTTTTTCTAAATCACTCTTAAAACACAACAGCAGAATTATGTGCAGCCAGGCGAGGGCTTGATTTCAGAAGTGACCTCAGGACTCACATTTCCTCTTGCCCGAAGCTCAATCCACATTTGCAGGGAACTTGCTCAGTGGGAGACATGTTTTTCTTAAATGTTCAACAGCTGCATGGAAGCTAGGCAGCAGGAAAAACAGAGGGGCAGGCAAAGGATAAAAATAATAATACTGTATTCCCCCCTTGTCTTTTAAAACTCTGGTTCCATCAAATAAAAAGTAAGAAAGGAAAGTCTGAAAATCCTGATGTGATGAGACCAAGGCACATAGGATGAGTCGCATGCCAGAGGTCATGAAGGAGCCTGAACAAAGCACAGCATCCATAGTCCAGCCATGTTTACAAAAATGTCTAGCTCCACCAGAATTAGTAATTTGATGCCAGAATGCAGAACAGCTAGATTTTTTTTTCCAGGACAGATCTAAATAACAGTGCTGAGGAAACACAATGTGAAAGCAAAAGAGAGACAATTTTATGCAAGTCTTTATATTTTAGAGCAGACTGGCAAAGTAAGAGGATTTGCTGAGGAATATGTTTGAGGAAGATGTACAGTACCAGAAAAGGAAGGAGACTGTACTAGTCAGCAGGTGACCACAAAGCACCAAAGGTCAACATTAACCAGAGTTTTCCATTCGGCCACTTATTTCCCATATGTCATTTTACATGTCACAGACTGATCTTGCATTCTTTTTTTCTCTGCTGTAGTGACAGCCTACAGTGAGAGCAGTTACTCAGGACAATTCAGAAGAAATGTTTTCCTGGTTTACCTTCCCTGTGTGGGATGCCTGGCTCAGCTGGAAATCAATTTTTGTGCATTTCACAAACAGGGAAGGAAGGGGAAATTAAGAAGCAGAACCTAAAGAGAAATCAAGGAGGAAAGAGGGGCAAAGAAATCAGGAGTGGCAGAAATCAGCAGAAATCAGCAGAGACATAGGGATGATGGCTAAGCACTCCAAAGACAGAGAATGCGAGGGCAGGTAAGAAGGAGGCAACAAAAATCAGTGGGAGCCCAGAGGCAGCAATGAAGATAAAGGAATGAAGGAAAACTAAGCAGATTAAAAAAAAAATAAAATAGCGTTTGGTTTGAAAAATGAATGCAAAATAGTCAAAAAAATTCAACCTGTGCTGATGCTGGTGTCGCTGCATCAATGAGTACTTTCTGGTGGAAATCGGGAGCTGTTGCCTCGCCTGTGTGCCTGTAGCCCTTTATACGGTCGGTGGGCTGACTCCTCACCCGCCACGTGCCCATGTGTGGTGGTGGGGAGGGGATGGAGATAATGCCAACAGAGATTAGTCCCTCTTTATCTGGCCTGATTCTGGCTACAAGACTAGACAAGCTGAAGATACTAATTTTGTTAAAGGTGATAGGTCTTCCAAAAATGCAATTAGCAACTTGAAGATGTCCTTCCAGGGACCAACAAGATGAACCAGAGTGCACAGGGTTTGTCCTCGAAGGAGTCAAGGTCTCTCAAAACATATAGACTCAAAAGCAGGTGCCTGGCTGGCTGGCTGTGGAGAGGAGCACGGGCCACGTCTCTCTGGCCCCACAGGGGAGTGGGTGCTGGCAAAAGCCTGGTCTGGTAGGCAGAGGGGGGCTTTGGCGTTTGAATGGTTTGTAAGTAACTTCCATCTGATGCTGCAGAGGAGGGTGACTTGGGGACCAGGGATGTCTTGGAGCAATACCTCTTCTGCAGAGAAGTGCTGCGTGCTCCAGGCATGCATGGCAGCAGCACTCTGAGGAAATCAAGACTTCATACCAGCATGGGTGCTGCCCTGTAACGTGTTTCTCATTGAATTAGAAGATTTAAATCACTGCCGCATTTGTCAGTACAGATTTGAGACTTATCCTGTGATGGTAACAGAAAAAATTCTTTCCAGCACAATAGGAACCCTCTGGCAAAGGTTAAAACCATCCCTTCTGTACAAATCTCCTCCTGATTTTCAGACCTGTCCTCAGATTTACGTGGCACAATGCCACAGCTCAGTAAATCCCTTTGGCCACCATATCTGACAACCTGCAACCCCCTACATTAAGAGTATGAGCAGTTAACACAGACACTATGTTATAACAAAACTCAAGTGGACTTTACCAAACTTTACTCTCAAAATTAGTTAATACTGACCTAAATTTGCTCCCAGAAAATCCGGTTGCAGGACAGGAGCGTTCCCAGAGGACTCCCAGCTTATGTTAAAGACATGGCCTGTGCCTGGCAGGGGTTTCTCAGCTCCAGCTCTTCATGGAGAGTGCACCTCCCTGGTGGGGCAGCAGGTCTCCCCGTTCCCGTTCATCGGGCAGGCAGGGCTGCCCACACTGCCTGGCTCCGAGGCACTGGCCATTCCAGGGGTCCAGGAAGGTCCCCTCTCCATTGGCATAGGTCCAAGTTGTTCTTCTAGCCAGAGTCTGGGAACTTAATGCCTCCTTTATTCCTCAGCAGTCTCTTCTCAGTGCTAAAGTTATCCAACCTATATTAAAATCATTTGTTTAGGTTTTGAGAAAGGCTGCTTTTTAAAAGCATGTTATTCTTCCCAAGTCCAAAGTGCTAGGCACACCAGAAAGTCAGAGATGATAACTTATGCTTTGCATGGGTTTTTTCTTTCTGTACACCTTGCAAACAACAAGCTGGAACCCTGCACTGGGCTGCATGGGCTAAGCCCTGTGAATGATGTGCCTCGGTGAGCCTCTGCACAGTTGCATGCTGCCTGTAGAGCTATAGACAGGGATCAACCGGTGTGATGAAAATTATAGGTTAAGGCCAACCCCCCTGTCAGCATGTGACTCAGAGGTCAGAAGTGATGGGAGCAGAGGATCTGTCCTGCTGGATCAGGCTAAAGTCCATTTAGCTCAGCAGTGTGACATTGATACTGTTCCAGACTGGATTATTACAGGGGAAAGGATCTCTTGATGAATAATCCTTAGGTAATAGTGACAGGACAAGAGGAAACAGCCTCAAGTTATGCCAAGGGAGGTTTAGCTTGGATATTAGGAAAAATTTCTTCACTGAAAGGGTGGTCAAGCACTGGAACAGGCTGCCCAGGGAGGTGGTGAAATCACCATCCCTGGAGGTGTTTAAAAAACATGTAGTTGTGGTGCTTAGAGGCATGCTTTAGTGATGGACTTGGCAGTTCTGGGCTGATGGGTGGATTTGCTGATCTTAAAGGTCTTTTCCAACCTAACGGATTCTATGATTCTATGACCGTATTTCATAGGTTATGTTTTTGCTAAGCTCTGTTATGTAGCGGCTGACAGAATTCTTGAGGGATAAAATGTTGCTTTATTTTTTTATCTCCCTTACTGAATATTTTAAATCTGATTTCCAGAAACAATAAATATATTTGGAAACTACCCCAGATTGTGTTTTTGTGGTGTCAGGAAACAAAGCTGGCAACTGAAAAAGCGATAAAATCTTCTAGGGTTTTACCCATGCTCCATCTAATGCTATGGTTTTGTCATCTTAATCTCTGTTTCAGTGAGCACTAAAACCGATTAAACTACTTTGCACGTTACTTTAATTCCAAATCCATTGGCCATTTACCCAAAAAGCATGCAATAATGTCACTGCCTGCCATACCCCAAAAGTAATATGTGAGATGTAGGCGTAAGCTAGCTTGATCCGTCATTTTTTTTCTGTCGAGACATCCACGCTGCAGTATCAAACAGATAGTCAGATGACTCCTCAGTCCCAAGGGGCTTATCACATGATTATCTGATCCCTTTCAAACAAATGGGGTGTGTATCAGTCCAAAAGGCAATGTAAGGCTGCCCAGAGCCATATTTCTGCAGATCCCCCTAAAAGCATAGGCAAGAGGTCTCTTCCCCTCGGAGGCTCAGAAATGCTGCAGGAGTTAATTGCCTTTACGTAGCTGCTGTGGGCTTCCCATCCATCAGCTCTAAGAATATTTTTTCCAGAAACGGATTGTAATGCAGAGACAGAAATTCCCTAAGTAAGAATGGTACTGGCAAAAGGGTTCCCCTCACTCATGCTCCCATTCTCCAGCACAGAACTAAATACAGCATCAGTAGCATTTTCAATATTAAAGTATTCTCACATGAATGTGTTGTCCTCTTGCATTGTTCTTGTAGGGCTTGGAGCATAATATTTTAGCTGTGGGAATTTTTATGGTGGGAAGCAGTGCCTGTAGCTTTTACGAGAACTGATTTTTTGTGGTATAAGAGAAGTTTAGTTATCTGGTAACTTTGTAGATGTAGGATAATACTGCATGAAAGAGTAAGTGCAAACCACTGACTGAGACATGCATATGATGGTTAGTTATACGTACAGTTAATGAAGATGTGATCTATGGCCCCAGTTGAACCATGGCCCTGCTTAAACCACCGAATCATAAGAGTGGGAAAAATCATATAAAATTATCAATTTTGCCTCTCTGGCCCAAGGGAGGATCAACCGTAACTGAGCTATTCTTGACTGCTGCTCATCCATCGAAGATCTCCAGTGATGGAAACATTTCAGCTTCCTAAAATAGTCCCTCCCAGCCCTGTGGTGGAGCCTGGTGCCTGCTCAGCACCCTGTCTGCTTCTGTGGGAGGGCCGGGGCCTGCCCTGGAGCCTGCAGAGAGCTTTAGAGACAGGGAGAAGAAAGATTTGCTGCTCTTGGGTTGTGCTTTGTGTGCTTCAGATACACTTCTCTGAAGCACCACTCTTGTGCAAAACAAACATCTTCTCTCCCCCTTCCCCTGATCTCTTCTCCCTGTCCCCCACATTATGTCTTGCTGCTCCCCCTCAGCTGGTGGTACTGTGATGTGAAATGCATCCCTGAGACCACCTGCATTAGATAAAAAAATGCAATTCCCCAGGCCAGTGGCAAATAGTACAGATGGAGTGATGGACAGGAGCATGCGAGATGAATGATGTCCAGGAGGAACAAGGTCGGGTTCGTTTCACTGGGTTTGCTGCCAGGAAAAATGGTCGTGGAAGGGGACTCTAACTCACTGTTCTCACTAGTTAACTTGTAGCAACTGGTCTTAACTGGGATATTCCAGAGATATTGTTACATTTAATCCCAGTCTTCCAAAAAGCACTCTACACTTTTTTGCTTCACCGGGTCCTTTCTCAAGCACATGTATGAAGACCAGCCTGAGCCTCAGCCTCAATAAAACCATTGCAGATGCTTTTTACACAAGATGCTGGTCCACGTCATGAAGAACCCATTATTAAACATACCTTAAATTAACTTTGATCAGAGCAACTCAAAATAATTGAGATATTTTTGAGTACTTGAACTTGCTATTTTTATATGCTAACTTTGCATAACCTTAAAAAAGCTGAACTGGCTTAAACAGTTTTAGGAAAGAAAGAATACTGCCCTCGAGCTCTGCCTGTGGTGCTTGTTGGTGATGTTTTTTTACGCAGCAGAGGTTTGATCCTCGGTATCGGTGTTTACAGTGGAAGAGTCGACAGATCCATGAATACGGAGACTGATGAGTACAGCTACGTTCAACATGTTTCTTTGTATATCACACACGGTTTTCTTATCCATACTGAGGGAATACTGTGTTGCTAACAAGGTACACAAGGTCACAGCAAATTGTGAAGTAAAAATTATTTTCTCTTTGCTGGTTTTACTTTCAATGCCATCATGTTCCAGGTCCAAACATTGTTCTACAATGTCTCCCTTCCCAGTTTTCCAGGTATCCTGTATCAGAGACATTTGTCTATCCTTGGTCAGGAACAAATGGATTTAGGAGGAGATTTTTGAAAGAATAAAGTTTCCTTGAATTCTTTTTCTTTTTTAATGCCATGAAATTTTCTGTTTGAAAGCAAATATTCCAAGAACCTAACTATAGGCATGTCACTGCTTTTCTGACTAACAACTGCAGTATAGATAAAGAAGTTGCTCAGGTGAGAGAAGCTAATGGATGGGTTAACGTAAATGTTTAATTTTATGTCCCTTCATTCTTCAGCCGCTGGGTTATACAAGATGGAAAACAGGGTGGATTCAGCAAATGTTTACTTGGTTTATTCCAGGTTTCCAGCATGTCTACACTCAACAGGAGAATCCACAGCTCTGCACTTGAGCACATGAAGCAGATTAATAATTTAGTTATTGGTTATTGAAACTCGATGCAAGATGCAAGTAAAATGGAGAAAGACTGAATGGCTGAGTACCTTGTTTTCACAGGGCATCCTTAGTTACAGCGTAATGTCCCAGTGTAACATCCCGTGGTATCTATCCAGGGAGGAAATACTTCAGAGCATTCCATTAGATAAAAATATGCAGCCAAGAAGAATTCCAGCAAATGATAATGCTCTGCTACAAATATGTAATGTGAGTAAAAGGCGTTGTTCAGTAGGGTCTCTGCAAAAGCAGTCTTAATCCTCATAAATTGTTGGCTCTTGATATTTATTCTCCCTGGTCATTATAAACATCATCAATATTTCTTTTTCTAAAGTATTTCCAACGATGTGGGATAGGCTCTCTGGAGACAATAGAGATGTGAGATAATGTAGAGTTACTACAGATGCAGTAAATCTTCGATGCAAGGATTTTAGTGTTTGGAAGAGCTCTGATTTTATAATGCCACCCGTTTTTCAAAGCAAAAATGTTTCATAAGATCTGATGCGATTTTTATAGAAGCCAAAGTGAAAAATTGAACTCTGAATGCACAGAATAAATATTTCTCTGCATAATTCTTCTTGAGTGACTTAGTTTCTGGGGGCTTTCTTACTAATCTTACTATCTTGCGTAATCAAACATGATAAGGAAGTGCCACATAAAATTTAGTGTCAGTATGAGCTTTTGAAAAACAATACGCAGATGCATTTTTTTTTTATTTTATTTTATTATGTTTGTTTAGGTTTTAACAAGCTTTGTTATGCTTGCAAATGCTCACACTGAAATACTGTGTTGGGGCCAGGGAGCCAGAATTGGGAGTGACTGCAAAGACTTCAGCTACAAATAAAAATTAACCCGATGTCTGTTTACATAATCTAGGCAAAATACAAGAAGTAAACACATAGTATTATGAAATAGCCATTAAACTGTCAGATTAAATGACTTTTAATGGTCCAATAATATAAAGTGTTTTTTAAAATGGACTTTTTAATTTGGCACCTTCTTTACTCAGGAATGTTCTGCTGCAATCCAGAAATACAGAAAAACGTTACACGTGTCAATAGCTTAACCAAACAGGAAAGTTGCTTGAAGGTGCCTGAAATATGAATTTCATGAGATAAATCTGGCATTCCAGGCCAAGCATGACCATCTTGTGAAGCTGGAAACGTTAGGATTTACATCTTGGTCAGAGAGAGTTAACTTTTGTACAAACTTCAGTATAATCACCTTTAGTTCACTAAAAAAACCCAATATTTAGTTTTCTTCAGAAGAGATGAACAGAGTTTGTCTGAAACAGTATTAGAGACCTAGGAGACAAGAAGAAAAAGAATATTTTTTTTAATGCCTGCATCTTGCAGGGGAATAGAAATCGGTATGCTGAAAGAAAGCATAAATTGTCTTGTCTGTATCAGGGTATGTACAATTCAGGCCACCAGCACTTAATGACACTTTCTAACAGCAGGATTTCACCACTTTTAAAATACATTCTGAAAGCAAAAAGTTCAGGATGACCTTTCCAAATTAAATGCTAGAAGAATTTTTTCCTCTGAGAAGATCCTATGGGCTTCGCACCTTTTTCAGGATGTTTGAACCTTCTTGAAAAGCTTGCCTGGTTCTGGAGGAGGGTGGGAAAGAGGACATCAGGTGGCAAAGCTGATGAGAAAACATTCCATGGAGGGGCAGGTATGAGGAGGACAAGGGGACGTGAGTCTTTCTACAGCTAGTTTCAGGCAACACTTTGAGATGTATGAGGAGAATTATCATAAGTTTTTGTAGATATCTTTCAGTCTTTCCAGATCATAAATATCTGTCTGCAGGTCAGTTTAATTTTATTAGGTTGTCCAGATAATTTTATACTTCTATGCTATTATACTGTTATTCCACATACTTTTGTGTGCTGTCTACTACCTGTTGTGTTACAGCCTTGATAGTCTTAAGAATTTAAGCGAACTGTGGGTTGTAGGGAGAAAGCACTTTTTCATTAGACTAGCAAATGTTACTGGAGAAAAAATAAGCACATTTTTCATCATACAAGCTCCTCTTCTGAGCTACATGATTTTTTAAATTAAAATACCATTTGCAATGAAATGTTTTTCTTCAGCTCTAGTAACTGTTATTCTTTGTAATACAGCCTATCACACAGCCCATGTTAGCTAGTTAAAATATTTACTTCTCTTTCTCACCTGTATACGATTATAATATTCTTATGCCTACCTGACATTTTGCACTGTCAGTTTGACCTGAAACCACTTATATATGCTTGTTCAAATTCCTTGTAACCAGTCATTTGAACCAGACTTACTTGATTTGGCCAGACTCAGGTAGTCATTGCTTTAACCTGAACTGAAATAAATCTTTCTCATCTGATTTCATGTAAGCTTCATAACAATATAACTGCTTTGGTTAGTTAGACTTGGAGTTTGATTTCAAAATCAAAATACCTGTTTTAACACAAGCTTTCCTTAACCTGTTTTAACACAAGACATAAGCATACCCATCATGGTGTGCTTGTGATGGTGGCTGTACCGATCAAACACTCCTCTACCCTGCAAACTCTGTCCCTGGCAGAGGCACTGACCTACTCTGACAGTGCCAGGACAGCACCCAGATCTGTACTTGCCTTAGCAAGAAGGGAAGGCTGAGGGACGTGATACTGCTCCCCACCCTCTTCCCATATGTCATGTCCCTATAAGCTGACGAAGGTAGTCTCATCCCCAGCATTCACGTTCAGTTGTGTCTGGCCCTGCAAAAGCTACACCTGCCCTCCAGGCTTTGAGGGCGACGGCTGCGGCAGCCAGGGGTGTGAGGAGCTGTGAACCCACATCTGTGTCCCTGTGTCAGCAGAAGTGTCTCACATAGACAAGCTGTGCTGTCAGATCGTCATATTTACTGGGGTAGTTCCTTCACCTTGGGGAGAGGGTGCTTATTTTACTCACAATGTACTGTATGGTTTTAAAAAAATTCAAAAATGGTGGTGATCTGCCAAGGATTTAAAATATTCCTGTGCTGGCAAAGCACTCCTATTGGAAACATGTCAATATGTAGGGAAGCCCTATGCATGTGTTCACACAACTTAGCATTGATCTACTTATATTTATTTAGTGTATGATTTTAGTTTGCTCATAGCTGCGTCACGGCAGAGACACAGGACCCATAGTCATCCCCCTCTTAAGAGCACACATGGGCTGTGCGAACTCTTAGCCAGGAGGAGTCTGATCTCTCAAGGCTGGATGCTGTTCGTTCCCAAGGTGAGACATATTCACGTCCGCTAGCCTACGCTGCTATGCGTTGCTGCTCCTGTTATTTGCAGGCTGCTTTTGAAACCATCGCAGCATTACCTGCAGTGACGCCCAGGACAAAAGGTGACAAAGCTCAGAGGAGCAGTGTCCCTCCCAGCAGTGGCAACTGCTTTCCTAGGAGCTGCCTACTACATTCAAGGAATGAGGCCTCACTGTTTAGCAAGCAAATAAGCAAGGTTAATTCTCTACCACAGGCAAAACATGACATTCCCGTGTGACATCCCTTTCCCTCCTCCCTTCTCACTGCAGCCAAGTGGTGGAAAAGGACAGTTCATTTGGTACAGTGTCTGAGAGGAGGGGGGGAGGCAGGCACTCCTCTCTTCTCCCACAGGAGCTTTCCCAGGAGCCTGCCCCACTCCTGGCAGCATCGCAGAGACCCACAGGACACCCAGGCACTGTAGCCCAGAGCATGTGCCTTTGATGTCTCTGCCTTGACCTCAGAGCAACCCTGCCACCGTGCCAGACAATACTCAACACTGGAAATAAGAAAAAGAAGGAAAAGCTTTGTAAAATATTTCTTCAGCTGAATTTTTGTTCATCCAGAGAAGGGGCCATATGGTGTGTTTGCCTCTTGGCCTCTTCAGTCTCCCCTTGCCAGCGAAGCAGGTTCCTGGATTGCAGGACAGCAAGAAGAGACAGTAACAGGAGTGCACCGCGGAGTCAGCAGCCTTGCTAGCTGAGGACATGGGAATCCCCCTGATTTGGGAATGGAAGTCTGACCTAATTGCATGACTCTGTTTTTACAATTGAAAAGCAGTAACAGTTGATTTAAATATAAATCTGCAGTTCAATTACAAAGAAAGAATTTCAAAATCTAAATTCGGAAGGTTATACAAAATAGGAAACTTTCCTAATGGAGTCACCGTGATCACAGCTGTACAAGAATATGGCCCTGGGGAATGCCATCATTTTCATTATTCATGTAGTCTGGCCTATTTTCTCCCTTGTTCTGGCAAGGCTGCCTTTGTATGTGCCTGTGAGTATAAATGCACATGTGTGCATGTGCATGTGTGAGAAAGAGAGGATTAGCTAAGTTACATTTTTCAGATAAAGTAACTGAAAAATATCATTCTCCAGAACATGATTAACTCCATATGCATTTTGCTGATGCTACCACAGACAGCAGCATCCCCAAGCAGAGTTATGGCTACATGACCACCCCCATACACCACTGAGGCATGAATTTCTGGCAGCTCTGTGCCATCCATGCACAGATGCCCTAGCTGCCATGGGACTGGTGGGAGAATGGTGCTCATGGAACAGGAGGGCCACATCCATGGGTCTTGTGGCCTTCAGGGACTTCTAGCATCAAAGCCCTGAATCCATACCCAGGCGGGAGTACCCTCTGGGGCTGGCTGGCCTTGTCTGGGTGGACACAAGGTCCTCTGGCAGGGGTCCCATGCTACCCAGATAAGTGTGAGGGAGAGTCTTCCTTTGGGGCTGGGGGTCACATCCAGGCCCCTGGCAGGACAACAGTGCTATCACAGCAGGGATCAGCTGCTCAGCTTTGCCATACATGAATGAGTAAGCCCGTAAGCAGGTAAGTTATTGCATCCTGAGGGAACAGTGCTAATAAACCTATTTAGCATCTTGTTCACGTCTTTGAAAGGTTTCACAAACATTAGCTATGCTGAAACATTTCTACATGCTATGCTGTGGGAGCCAAGGTGATGTTCTTATCCAAAACCTTCATTTTTTCTCATTTTATAGTCATCATGGGGACTAAATAAGTACAGATAAATCAGTGGCAAACACCCCTCTCCCACCTGGCCCCAGCTGCGGCTGGGGCTCTGCTTGGTGCCAGCAGCCTAGATCACTCATCCCTCCTGACAGTTCCATTTCTTTCTCTTGACTAAACCACCTGCACATACACAAAGCGGTGGCACTTAATGGTTCTCCACACAACTTGCTCGGCTTTGACATGATACTGCTTTTTAATGCATGTAGTGAAGACGTCTAACACTTCTACATAAAAGCATTACACTTCCATACCGTTTCAAAGTGTCACATATTTTTATATTTAAAAAAAAATCCACAAAGCTATGGTTCTGAAGGAAAGCAGTATGAATTCAAGCCGTAATCGCTGTTGTCAGAGGTAGCTTTTGATCCCCAGGGGCAGTGGGCATGCAGCTGCGTGCTGGTGGTATGTCAGCAGCTGCAGGCTCCGGGGTGCACCCATCCCTAGGCAGACCCAGGGGGTCACCCTGGGCTAGCGATGCTGGCAGTCCCATTTCTAAGGCATGTGTGTGTGTGACAGACTGGTAAATCAATCTGATGTGAGGAGTCACCTTTCTGTTTCTGATTCACGCCTGAACCCTTTGCAGAAAGTAATCATTGGACTAGCTGCAAAGATAGGGGGCACTTAGCATGCTGGCGAAATACAAAGCTAGAAAGATAAGAGGTAGAGATAATGCTTACTCATCGTTCAGGCCATCTGGATTTGATTTATGGTACACATTCCTCAGCATCTGTAGTAGACACCAGAGGATTTCCTTGTTTTCCTCGGTTTTCATTCCCTCACCCTGTATCACAGCCACCCACCACCGCGGATGCAGCATGCTGTGTAAAAGTTTTCTTTAAACTCTTAGTCAAGGTTTGCTACAAGTGCTCATCCACTTCCAAAAGCTGGTGGAGGAGTCACCTAAGAGTAATCTTGGGGGCTGATCCTGGTGGATCATCCTGCCTTCCTGCCCAGAGCTGCAGTGCTCTTTCTGCTTTATTCACACACACATGTGTGTGCAAGTGCACACATGCAGATATAGGGGGAATAAAAAGATAAAAAAGCAGCGAGACATCATCCAGCCCATGTCCAGCCATGAGCTGAGGACCATGGGTTCATCCCAGTTCCCTCCAGACAGTGGGAGGCCAGCTGAGGCTTGCTGCCTCCCAGCACCCCTCTGCCTGTGTCTGCCAAACTGCCCTGCTGTAGCAAAGACCTAATGTCATGGCTTCACCAGGTGGCTAATCTAGTTTTAGGACACCAGGTGCTGGGCCAAAACCCTGGCAGTTTCGTGGTGCAGATCACTGAAGCCCCTTGGTGCCACCAGCTCAGCTTTCTCCAAAAGCCTTCTCCAAGGGGTGGTGGGCAGGCTTTGTGGCGGATAGCACATCACCTCCAGAAGCTGATGGAGAGCCAAACCCAGCATAAACACAGTCCGCTCAGACAAATGTGACAGAAATACAATACAAAAAAAGTCTGCACTTCCAGGTGACCCGATGGTGCAGGGTGGGTAATGAGAGAACAACTGTGGATCCATGTTCTGCCTGGCTTCGCAAGCCCTGGGCATGGATGTCTCCAGTTAGCGACCACGTCAAAGTCCTGTGGCAGGGGAGAGGTGGTGATTTCTTCCTTCACTCAGCTATTGGCAAAGGAGGATTGTGTCCACAGCTTCTCTGGCAACATTTACCCTGGGTCTGCAATATGCATATTAAAGAGATGATAGCCATTATTCTGAGTCCTTCACCCCTTGCAAATACTCTGAAGCAGTGGCTGACATGCCCCCTCCCTCTTACAGTCTGGGGTACTATCAAGCTACATCGCTCTTATTGGCCAGATCCACAGCTTGCGTTGTTTACGACAAGTTGAGATTTGAAACTGGCCTGTTAAATGAAGTACAAAGCCAAGCTGAGAAAATACTAAATAGATTCCTGTCTTGTAGTTGGCTGCATTTCTATGGAAATATGGATCATTACCCAAACCAAAACCTTTTCAATAACGAGATTAAAAAGCATGTTTATTTTGACTTTTGGCATTTAAAAGCAAGCATGAATTAATGTTAAAATATCTACAAAAAAGAATATGAAAGAATGTATCTGTATCTCTGGCTAAAGATGACTGGAGGGAAGGCATCGCAAAAGCAACTTTCCCACTCCTGCAGTCCTAAGGCCACTGTTACTGTGAACTACACAGACCTACAGCACCTGTGCTCATCTTTGTGCCTTTAGCTATAGCCCTACCCACATCAGGGGGTCAAACTCGAGGAGCTGAGTCAAGAGAGTCTCTTCAGGTGCTGCAGACACTGAGTGTGGGGGTGGTTTGTCCTGGTGGAATAGCACCAGGTGGTCAGAATATGGCTCAGGACCAGCAGGTTAAGTGATAATCACATCTACACTTATTTAACCATAGCAGAGTCTGAGGTCACTCTGCAGAAAATGGCATTAGAAATACCACAAAGAATAATAAAGATTGGTGAGACTGATTATGAAAAGAACGGTGGGAGGAAAGAAGGCAGCAGAAAGGTGGAGATTTATGAGGACTTCTTATAAGGCATTATGGAGACAGCAGGGAGAAGAAACAGAAATATATGTAGAGACTCCAGGGGACATGTTCTAATTTCATATCTGAAGATGCATGTGCATATATAGACAAGTGATTACTCCAGTGTATTGGTAAAGGCATATGCAAACAGGTATATACATATGCAAGCATCCATTTACATTCACTGGTATGAATTATGTATGTACATTTTCCTGTAAATGCAGCGCCCTGTGGCTTTTATAGGTACGAATCAAGATTCCTGCATTTTGAAAATATAGTCCTTGGTGTCTACTTACACCTATGCCTGTGTTTTATTAGGCTGTCATGTGTATTTCACAGAGGCTATGTTGCAGAGATCTATACCAGTAACAGCAGTAGATGGGGATGCTGTCAGTCTGTATGGACAGCATAGCTACCTTTGGTAACAGAGCACTAACAGAACCATCTTTTTCATGTCCTGACATGATATAGAACAGGCTCATCACTTCACACAATCCAGCAAGCAAGCAAGTACTGCTGGCTTGGCGAGGAAGAAAAGAGCTGACATGGTTGCAGCTTTGCTCCCACTGAAGCAAGTGAGATGGTCACCTAACTGCTGTGACAAGGTAGGAGATCTGGTTATAAAGCTAAAAACGAGGAGGTGGTGATTGATTCTCAGCTGGTGATGGACTCGCTGCACAGGTGTAACCAAAGCACTTACCCTTTTGTTCTTGCTTGCTGCTACAACAAAAAGGGAACATGGGCTTTTTTGGTCTTAGATGTACTGTTCAGCATAACACCATTTGTAAGGAGTTCTGAGAGGACGAGGTTTGAACTGCTTCAGAAATGCCGGTGTTGTTAAAGGGTTGCCTAAGTGGCCTCCTAGCTGGGAAGTTTTTTAAACTTTATTGTGAAGTCTTCAGTGGAAATTAAATGCCATCCCAGCTTTCGGGTTTTGCCCCCTCTGCTTGAAGGGTGAGTGTTGTCCTGCGGACCTGTACAGCATTAAAGCACACTGGGGCTGGTGCCTAAAGCCAAAATATAACAGAGGACAGAGCTGCTGCTTACTGACAGACCTTTTCCTGCCATTCCTCCTGATGGGGCAAAGTGAAACAGAAATACTCGGTTTGGTAGCAAACCTCAGCTGGCCTGGAGAGAAATGAAGGGGGAAACTACCCATTTCTTTCTGCTTTGAGACAGGATGTAAGAGTGCTGCCCTGTGCTTTGTCCTCCTCCTTCCCTGACCCTGCATCTTCATATAAAGTCCCAGCGATCAATACTGATTAACTGTCTTCAGAAAAAAGGCTCTTCCTTCCTTTGTTTCATGCGAGATAAGAAGTGATCCTGCCAGCCCACCCTGTGGGAAATGTTAGGTACTTTACAGCCTGTAAAACCGGGTGATAGCATTTGTACTGGACAGCGTAGAGCTGAGGTGCCTTAGTCAGGAGCAAGGTTTGTTTTCTCAGCTGATACAGCTGAGGAAGAGGCCAAATTACTGAGCTGAGAATCCTTTTATTTCCGGATGTTGCAGCTGATCAGGTAAAAAGATACCTGTCCTGCAAGCCTGGATTTTCTTATGTCCTTCGGGTTTGTGTTTAAAACCGGTAGCATCCCTAGGGTCAGTTAGCAATATTTAATTTAAGTGAAAAGAGAAATAAAAGGAGGGCCACAAAGAATGATTCTGGTGCACAGATCTCATTCAGCGACATGGTAGCTGTGAAAACAAATCTAGTCACCTAGTCGGCAGCAGCAAAATGATAAGGGATGGAGCTGGATGAAAATGGGCATATTCCAGACCTTCTCTGGGCAGGAGTTCACTATGGGGGTGAATTTATCTGAGCCTTAGCGAGCAGATTTATCTCACCATCCCACAGAAAGCCATCCTTGGGGGGAAAAAACCCCAATAAATAGTTCTTTTTTTCCTTCTGGCTGACTGAGTAGCTGTGGCTTATGGAAGACGAGTGCACCAGACAGACTGCAGCAAAAGATGATGTAAGAGAGAAGGGGAGACGCTGTGTGATGAGGAGCAGGGCAGGAGGGGTAAGCAGGAGCACGCTTTGCAGCAGGAGCGAGCTGGGCTCAGCCACCCTGCCCCTGAACTGCCCCTTGACAAAATGCCTCCCCTGAAAACACGTCTATTTGCCCCTTCCCCTACCCCCGTTGATGTGGCTTGTGCAGAAGGGCTGTGCTTCCAGATGTGGAGCCAGCGGGCAGCCCCGGCAGCACGGCAGCCACGCTGCCTGGCCCCTGCCGGCTCTGCCTCATCTGCCACCCGTGGTCCTGGTCCTGGGTGGGTACACGTGCTCCTGCAGCTGGGGAACAACATCACTTAGGTTAAAATTAACATGGCAGAAACATTGCTTCTGTTTGGAGGGCTGTGGGGAAGCAGAACTGGAATGGGTGACATCTTTCCCTCACTTCTCTTCTGCATGACACTGCTCTTAAATGCACACAGCTATCAGCACCAGCAAGGTTTTAATCTTAAGCAACATAATTTTTGAACCCAAATTGATCCTCATGGACTGTAATAATTTTTCATATGGGCATGTAGTTTGTTTTGTCTTTAAACGCTGGGCTTATCTGATTGACCATAATAGTTCCTCAAGTTAGACTGTGTTATTTTATATATTTGTTGGGTTTTTTAACATTATGCACACACTGCGTAGCTATAATGGCACCCTTTGGAACCTCATGGATGATAACGCAGAGGCATTGCTTCCCAGGTTAAATGATACTGTAGCATCTCAGCACATTTGGAGGTCAGGCAGTGTGGCAATAGCATGAAAACTCCTGTTAAATGAACTGTTTGTCCTTGTTGGACAAGGCTGGGCTGCTTGGCCCGTCTTGCCAACGAAGTGAGTTATTTCAGCCCTGCAAGACTCATGTCTGCAATGTTCACTCAAGTATCAAATTAGTATTAGTGCAAAAGGGGAACAAGGATTTGTGATACTAATTCCTTTCTGTCTACTTTTCTCGTACTCCCATTAGTACCTTTCTCTGACTCATGTTTTAGGAAGCCCCAGACAGATCTAAACCTCAGTTCTTTTACTGCAGATACAGCTCATACAGTGTTAGTGCAGCTCATTGTGTAAATAATTATGTGACCACAGTTTCATATGATGTTAGACTAAAGGCATAATTACTTGTAATTCAACGTGACAAAGGAAAGGAAACATACTCAGCAAATTAGGCTTTGTGTGATTACATTACTTATGAAATGCACAGTTAGTAAAGGACTTTTAGGGACTATAAATAACAGAAAACTGTAAATTCAGTAAATAAAGTAAAAAAGAAATTGTTTACTAATGGAAAGCAGAAACATTGCAATTAGCAGCTATTGACACCACAAAGGGAAAAATCCTTCTGTGGCTTATAGGTGGATGGAGGGTTCAGCAGAGGGTGAGGAAGATGAGGGGGCTGGGGCATCTCCCTTATGAGGAAAGGCTGAGAGAGCTGGGCCTGTTTAGCCTGGAGAAGACTGAGAGGGGATCTTATCTATGCATATAAATGTCTTAAGGGAAGTGTCAAGAGGATGGGGCCAGGCTCTTTCCAGTAGTGCCCAGTAACAGGGCAAGGGGCAATGGGCACAAATTGCAACACAGGAATTTCCACCTGTATATGAGGAAAAACTTCCTTACTTTGAGGGTGACAGAGCACAGGAACAGGCTGCCCAGAGAGGCTGTGGAGTCTCCGTCTCTGGAGACATTCAAAACCCACCTGGATGTGCAGCCTGCTCTGGGTGAACCTGCTTTAGCAGGGGTTGGACTAGATGATCTCCAGAGGTCCCTTCCAACTCCACCTGTTCTGTGATTCTGTCTTTCACTAAATATCCTAAGGGATGGGGGTTTTTTTCCAAATTTGCTGTACTTCTGATCAGTGAACAGCAATGCTTTGAGAGTCACTGGGATATGTGCTTGGATTAAAGCTCAGATAAGATTTCTGGGTGATATCCTGCCTCCCCTGAGAGCAGCAGGAGTTTATCTATTGATTTGGCTGGGGGCAAGATCTAACCAAGCATGGTGGGGGCGGGGGGTGGTGTGTGTGTGGGGAGGGGAAGATCTGGTAGATTTTTCTTATTATAAACTTTGAGCATGTAAAGAAGGCAGAACAGGTCTGCACCAGGACCATTCCCCAGCCTGCAAGGCTCAGCAAAAAATGCTTTGCCTTTGTTTGTGTTGCTTGTGTC
Source organism: Falco punctatus (assembly GCF_963210335.1). Lineage (NCBI taxonomy): Eukaryota > Metazoa > Chordata > Aves > Falconiformes > Falconidae > Falco > Falco punctatus. The sequence continues at coordinate 46,226,804 of NC_137584.1, read as the reverse complement.
GATGGTTCACTGGGTGTCTGAAGGTGGTAACACAGCAGAATATAGTCACCCGGGGTCACTGTCCTGAGCCGTGTCTTTCCAAAAAGCTGCCCTCACTCCTGTGTCATGCTGCCCACAGCTGTTGATGAGAGCCCTTGCCTTGCCCTTTCTGAGGAGAAGGATTGGGTTTTGCTATGCCCTGGAGATTTTAGTCCTTCCTGATTTTGATGGGAAAATTAGAATCAAGTGCTTGAGCACTAACAGAAAACCTGACTTCATTGTGAATTTTAGTTTCTTCTCTACTTTGTTCAATTATTTGTCTGTTAAGGTCAGGCAGTAAAATGTTTTTTAAAGTATTCAAAATGTGATAGAAATCCAATGATTTCCTATCATTGTCCTGTTGAAATCATAAAAAGCTGAGAAAATAAATCTTCCCCCTTTCTGAAATGAACATTTGAAGACCTATTTACTTCCTTTTTTCATCTTGGAAAACAAATTTCTGAAAGGTTTTGTCTTCTCTGCCACGTGCTTTTGCATAAGTCACACATTGTGCCTAATTATAAACCCCTCCAACACTTGATACTGCTTGTGAAAGCAGGAATGCTTCTTACACGTGCCTCCAGTAATGAAGACCTCATACCTACCAGCAGTGACTGAGGTATCTGTTGGGAAGGAATCATTCCCAACTTTCAACAGCAATATCTTTTTCTCTTATCCTAGAGCATTGGTTCAATAGGATAAAATCGAGGTAACTCTTTTATCAAGTCTATACATTTTATCAGAGTGCTGATCAAGAACTCAAAAGGGATTTGGGTCCAAACCTAAGCAGAGGGATAAAAGACAAGGAGTTGTTGCCCTGTCCATCCCTGCCGATAATCTCCATGTTCAAACAAAAGGCCTCATTCCTGGTAACCTTGCCTTTGATTTTATCTTTAAGCACCTTCTCTGTAGTCCCACCTTCCTTTCTTCCTCAGGTCCCAGCAGGGCTGGGTGGGTGTCAGGGAAAGGGCTTATAAATGATCAATAGACTTTGAGTCAGGCTATAGGTGATCCCGATGGAAGTAGTAAAAGATTTTAGATAACACCTCGGGTGTATTCAAGTCAGCTTTCTTACAGAGACTAGGCAAATAGGGAAAAGTTCCATGTAATTTACCCTTTAGTATTTTTATTTCACTTAGAAAAATGTCATCCAGAACTCCAATTTATCTTCACTTTTCAGTATTTTTTGATGCTGAAATATAACTGTGTTTTTACCCAAGAGTGTATGGTTTTGAAAGATACTATTTTTTATTTAAAATGTTAAAATAGGTGCTTCACTTCAAATTTGCAAGATTTACACACACATTTTAAAATGTAAATAATTTGAAGAGTATTTTAAATTGTTTAAACTATTTTAAATTGATTTGAACCCATCAGAAACGCTGCTTAATTGATTATTTTTTGAATTGAAAAATCAGGTGTGGAAACTTCTGTAATACTGAATGCCTCTACCCCCACTGACGACAGCGCACATCACACTGAACGGGTGCACGCTAGCTCTTTTCCCACTCTCCTCTAGTTGCACAGTATTGGGTACAAAATAAAACCCCCACCTCTGCTGAAGAATTTTGCAAATATTGTGTCATTATTTTAATTTTTCTCCCATCTCTTAAACCCTTGTCCAACAAACATGCACCAAAACACAAGAAGGTGATTTATGAATTTCTTTTCCTCCCAGCAATTTCAACAGGCAACTTAAATAAGCCATACCTTCGCCTGGTGTTGCTTCATACACAGTCATGCACAGGGGTACAGACCTACCTGTGCTGCACATTTTGCTGCTCATAGGACAAAAAAGGAAAGCTCCAGCATCGTCCCCAGCTGTTCCCATGCAACTCTGTGGTCCCTGGGGACAGACAGGCATGGCCTCCCTCTGTCCCTTGGCGAGGGCTGCAGGGGCAGCTTCGCTCATAGCGGCACAGCAACCCTCCTCGCCTCCCTCCCTGCCTCCTTTAGGGAGGCATTATAACTGTGCTTAAATTAAAGAACGTTCCCCCTACACACCTTGCTGACATTGCTGCTCTTCTGCAGGCAAAAGTTAGGCTGTGTGCTCGGTGTAGCAGTGGGACCAAGTGCCAAGCAGCAAGGCTCACTGGAGGTGACATTGCTGGCAAACGAGGTGTTTGTCAAGGCCCGACCTTGGCATTATTAAATATATTTCTAGTATAAAAGTGGGCATCCAGACTGGGCCTTACACAGGGCTAAAGGTCATGGGTACTCAGGGCCAAGGGAAAAAAAAAATCACATGTGAGTCAGTATGACAGTAAAAATATTGGGCCTTTTCACCACACAGAAATAGATGCGTTTTGTCTCCTCCAGCAAATCCCCTGGGCCTAATTCTTTGCTTTTCTGTCTCCTCAGTCCCTCAGGCCTGTGAAGAGTGTCTGGCAAGCTGGTTTTCACAGTCACTAAATGGTTCTGCAATAAACATCAGGATCATAATTAAGATGAAAATATTTTCCCTCCTGTGTGCCCCCATTTTAACAGCTAGTAAACTAATGGCAGTGCTCTAGCTCAGTGTAGACCTGCAGATTACACCTCAAGCAACAAGACAAACAGTATTTTTCAAGTTTAAAGTTATGTGATGGATCTGCCTTTTCCTACTCTTCTTTGTGTGTAGCTTGTATGTAGCAGCATATTTTGTAGCAGTAAGTAGTAGTAATACAGATCTCAGATGATTTAAATGAAAGATGCAGGTACGCACTTAAGAGCTGCAAACATTTGCACATCCATGGGTGCAGAGGCAATCTGGCCTCTCTTTAAAAAATCAGCTCCTGATCCTTTTACCAGAGGCAGCCAAGGCATTTCTCTCCAGTTCAGCTCTTGAAATGCCAGGCAGTATTTACCCACGATACTAGCGGCTATTGCATTATGGCCTAATAGTATCCATGTATTGATCATGGGCAGATTTCTAATTACATACATTTCCATGATTAAAACATTCAGGCTGAAATGCTGTTTACAAATTATTCTCTTATACATCAGAAGCACTTTCTTGTTGCATCTGGCCAAGGTGCCCCCTGCCCAGAAAGAGGGATCAGTAGGTGATGCAAGGGTACACGCTCCAGGAGCCACCCGATTGCTTCAGGCAGGTGGGGAATGCACGAGGCTTTATGAAGCAGTAGAGACCAACAAACAAAAATACCAATGTTGCTTTCCCAGACAACACAGAGCAGATAAACATGCATGGATCCTCTCCCACATGCAAAGAAAATTAATGCAATTATTAATGTAATTTCCTTAGCATTAAGGGTGTATTTCTTTGGTATTTTACTCCTGCAACACATTCAGTGTGTGAGTTACCTCTTCAGTTTTGCTCCTTCCCCACTGTAGCTGCCTTGCGCCACTGAAATGATGTGAATGTCTCTTCCTGGCCATTAAGCAGCAGTGAGCGGCCAGGGGAGAGAGGCTGGGACTGTCCATCAGCTCCTGTGAGTAAAGCATGTCCCAGTGGCCATGCGCTGCTGAGGGGAGGGAAGAAGCTGGACGTCCCTTCACCAGGGGAAAGCATGATGGGGACTGTGGGTCTGGGAAGGTGAGGGATCATATCCCTGTGGCTGGGCTTTGGCAGGCTCCTGCTGGGTGTGGGGAAAATATAGTTATTTGAAAAATGATGCCAAGATTTATTTTTGTTACTGATCCATGAAACTGTAGTTTCTTGGTGTCTCTCTAAGTTCTTGCAATAGAAGTCCTCAAATTCTCCTGCCAGTATGGACAATGAATGGCTGGAAGCTGAGACTTTTTCTATATGTTGTTTAAATTGTGATGGAGAACTTCACTTGTTATTGCACCCAGTTTCTCAAAAATAAAGTTGGGATTTGAGTATCAGAGCAGCATTGAGGTCCTGAGCTTAAGTCCCTCCTCTGAACAAAGTTTTTATAGTCTCTCAGTCTGCACAGGTTGAAAAATGATCAGCCAAGTCAGTTTGCCCTGTTTGGAGCATTTTCTATTGGTAAAATGCAACAAGGGCCAGTTGGTTTAATCTCCTGTTCACGTGTTGTGATCCACTTTCAGGGCTGGGTAAAGGCCCTCGTATGTGGGATTGTACCTGTTTAGGATTTTATCAGCATTATCTTGTCTTGCAATGGATTTACAAACCTAAGTCAGTAATATTCCTGGTTATAAAATATAACAACTGAATTACAAGCAGAAATATGTGGTAATTAAAATAATCTGTGTAATGAAATTGTAGCCTGGTGAGGAGTGAAATTGGGAAGTTTTTTCCTCGTAAATTTCTATATCACCATGGAAAGGATCTTGTCTTTCTCCTCTGTCTCAGTTTCATTCCTTCCTCTCCCGCTGGCTCCCTGCTTTCGTGAAATCTATAGTAATTTGCTTGTCTGTCTGTCAATTTGCTGTTTAGGGACAGGTTCAATATTAGGGGGTGGGCAAATATGCAAAAATATCATGGTCACATAAAACCAATTTTCTTGAGAAAGAACAAAAATAAAGCTAACGAGCTCCCTTTCCTTCACTACTTAATAATAGTTAATATAATTATTGATGTAATTTCCTTGACATTAAGGGGTAATTTCTTTGGTGTTTCACTCCTATAACACATTCAGTGTGCAAGTTACCCCTTTGATTTTGCTCCTTCCCCACTGTAGCTGCCTTGCACCACTGAAATTATGTGAATGTCTCATAAATCTTATAATATATACAAATATATATATTATTATATATAATAATAAAATATATAATAAAGTATTAGAATAATTTAGTACATGCAAATGTATATGAAGTCTCATGGAGGGATATAAATTTTACTTAATATTATCTCGGAGGTGATCTGTGCTATCACACACTGGTTTGAGTAAGATGGCTATTTCCAGTTCACATTTATGTGCGTGAAGGGTGCGTATGTGCGCACATATACAGATGCACACACATGTATACACCCACCTGGCAGTGATTACCAGTCACAAACACAATCACACGCTGCAGCCGGCAAGTCAAAGGTCAAGCAGAAGTTTTTTGTAAACCTGGGGAAATTCTGCTTTGAATAACCAATGACTTGACCTTTGTCAGCTATTAGTCTAGTTGGTAGTAATTATCCAAAGGAGATTAAATTATGAGACTCTCAAGGTGAGGTATTTTGCATATCAAACAAGACTGAGGATTAAATGCAGATACTTCTGAACACCAAGGGAGTTTGCAGCGGGATAATGAATTCAGAGGAAAAGTGCACTGCTGCCAGTAAATCGCAAGTTTCTTCCCACTTCCTTGGTGCCATGCTGAGCCTGCGAGCCCTGAGCAACGCCTGTTGTGGGCTAGTGGCTGGGCTAGTGGCTGGGCACCGCTGGCTTATCCAACAGGCTGCAAGTGGTACTGAAATAGCAGCACTCGCTGTGTTTGCAGACCAGGCAGGCGGTCCGTGGGCCCTGCCATGGGGACACCTGCACAGCCACCTGCACGCCATCTCACGCTATTTTGAGGTCAGCTGCTAGGTTCTGATACCCATCCCTGAAATACCACCTGGGCTCCTGAGGTCCCGGCCACCTCCTCAGGTGCCTGCGAGCCGCGTCCCTGGTGCCTTGGAGGGCGAGGGCAGCCAGCCTGGGTGTGACGCCAGCCCCGCGCGGTGCTGCAGCTCGGCACCGTGGGGCCAGGAGGGCTGGCACGGCCGGCAGAGCTGGCTGCAAGGCAGGGTGCAGCCACACCGGCTGTCCCCACTGTCCTTGCCAGTGGAGCACTTCCTGCAGCCGTGGGCCCCTTGCTCCGGGCAGGATGGTCTGCGTGGGCTGGAGCACCTGGAGGGGGTGGTTTAACCTCCCCCAAAGGCTGCGGAGGGGCCACAGCTTTGCTGCCTCTCCTGTGGCAAGGGAAAGCTCCGGCCACCAAACCAACCACCCAGTTCCTACAGAGCTGGGACACAAAACCCTCTGTCCCACCGCAGCTCTGGGGATAATGGCTCTTGCCACCACAGGGCCCTGCAGCTGGCAGCCCCCAAACCTCATCGGCTCCTGCCCCGTCCTGAGCCAGCCGGGGTCCCGCTGCCTGTCCTCCCGCTCCTGCCTGGCCCGTGCTGGCAGCTGGGGAACAGCCGGGCAGGGCTGCAGGACCTTTGGTGACCACCAGCTGCTCTCCAGCACCAGCACAAGGTCCTTGCATGTGTCAGACTGGCAGCGGCTGCTCCCCTGGGGATGGGAAGCAGCAGCGGGCTGAGGAGATGCTGTGTGGTGGGAAGAGGGAAAACTGTGGGAGCAACAGCCGTGAGGAGAAACCAGTATTTTGGAGAAGAGGCTTGTTGCAAGTATGACTTGAACCCTGGAATGCCTGGAAATCTGTGGGAGAGTGGAAGTAAGCCAGGTAATGAGGTGAGTGCAAGGCCTATGGTAAAAACGGAAAAAGAAAGCTCTATGCAATTGGAGAGTGTGGGATATTTTACAAAAAGAGGAATAATGCAAAAATCTGACAGTAAGAAGTATGTTATCAGACAAGAGGAATGCTAGGAGAGTGCAAAAAGCTGGCACCACTGCTTTCCTCACCCCTATGGGGAGCAGACGAGCTCAGGGCAGCCAGCGACCACCCACCCCCTTGTGTGTGGGGGCTCTGTCACCAGCCCTGTCCTCGGCTAACCCCTGGGGCAAGGGGCTGCAGAAGGAGCGGGGACCAGTGTCTCCATCCCAGGCTGGCTGCAGGCTTCAAGCCGAAAAATCATTTGAACTGTCACAGGGGGGTGAAGTGTGGCCAGGCACATTATGAAGGGGGTGTGTGCCGCTGCTTCTGCTGCTGTGATATGTAGTGTCCCTGAGGCTCTGATCATCGATCGGCACTGAAGCATCAGCATTTGGTTATAAATCAGTTGCATGAGATTTACTGACAGTCTTACAAAGAGCAAACCAACCTTTAATCAGCCCCGTGTGAACCCCGGGGAGCTGTGGGCAGGAATAAGGAACCATGTGGGGTAGGCAACACCTGTACCTGCCAGACCTGGGTTGCTCTAGAGAAACCTAAAACACCTGAGGCTGTGGAGGGGGTGGAGTGAGAGCCGGTTCCTTCAGGTGTTTAGACTTTTTTGGTTTTCCCCTCTGGTGGTTTGAAAGAAGAGATTAGGTCAGTGCCCTCAAAGTCTGCAGGATGTTGCTTGGACTACACGAACAAATGAGCAGGTTAGTAGTGGTCTTAATGTTCTTTTGAGAGGTGGTAGAGAAGTAGCTGTAATGTTTCTGTGGTCCAGGGGAGCAGCTGGATCATTTGCTTGTGTTGATTCTGACCATCAAATCTTTGCAGCAAGCCTTTGGTTTTTCAGCATCTCGCATGAATGAACAAGCCCTCCCATTTACAGCTGGCAAGTGACCTTACAATGTGTGACCTAGCTTTGTCATGTTTGTCCCTAAATCTGTATGTGAAAGTACAAATTTACTTGAGGAAATTTTGTTTACTAGTATATAAAGCTTTGAGCAACTTTGAGCATGTGGTGGGACTTGGGGACCTCCAGAGGTCCTTTCCATCCTGAGTGTTTCTGCATAAACAGCATGGTTAGTGGCAGCACTATAGGTGAATATTTAAAATAACTATAAAATATTTTTATTGGAATAATTATAGACTTACAACCTGCTGACTCTGTACTGGAATCCTCCCCTGTATTGAAAATACTTTTTAAAAAAAATTTTTTTGAATTTATCTGGAGCTACCTGAATGTTAACATACTAGGGAATAGATCTGCAATATCGCACAGGCATCCAAAGAAGGAGATGGAAGGCAGAACTAGTAACTGGAGGTTTTGTGTTACAAGTTCTGCTTACTTCAGTAAGAACCATATTTGGCGCACACGGGTCTTGGAAAAATGACTCCTTTATATAGATTTTGAAACATTTTTGTCTCTTTTGGGAATGTATGAGCATGTCACTTACTAGCCATTATAGAACAATAGGTAAATTACAGTATTTGTTGCATATAGGCCCTGCTGAAGAGGCAAAGCAACTAATTTTGTAGTAATGAAATAGCTGATGTTTAGCTTGCTCATGTTTTTATGTTGGTGTTTTGTTAATGCACTAAATACATTGCTGGGTATGTGCAGGGGTTCTTGACTTTATTCACAACAGGTATATTAGGGTGCAAAGCCAGATGATCCTTGGTGACTATTAGCGAGCAAACTGCAATGCTCAGGGAATCCCCCTGCCCACGTTCTCTACCTGCCAGCTTAATGACTAAGAGTTTCTGGCACAACTGCACAGTTTCTACTTACACATGAAGAAAAACCCAAGTGTAAATCTGATAATAGGTAGTATGTGGCTTAACGATACAGAACTGCTGAGCCAGTTCATATTGGTATGTTATAAATTCTGGTTGTCATCTATTTGCCTACCGGGCACTGGGATTTAAACAAAGCACATAGAATTTAAAATGTGTGTTTGATTTTTTGAGTTCAGCATTTAAATTTATAAATCTGGGTAGAGGTGTTGGTGGGTTTTTTTGTGGTGTTGTTTTCTGTGGGTTTTTGTGTGTTTGTTTTTTAATTAAAATCTGCTGCGTATGTCTTTTCACATACTAAGCATCCTACATCTTTGCCTGGTGGTGGGCTGTGGGGGGAAGCATTTGCTCTGTTTGTAAGTTGAGATGCTGTGGGGAGGGTGCTCGGGCCAGCTCTGGGGCTTGGTGGCATGATGGCAAACATCTGCAGTGAGGAAGCACTAGCTGAACTGGTTCCAGTGCCAATTCTGTCTGAATGGTCCCTAGACATTTGTTTCAAGATCCAGGTGAGGCTTTCTTTATTCTTGCTGCAGCGAACGACTGTAAACGTTTCTGTAGCTGTTCAGGATCAAGTCAAACTGGTTAAGGCAATGTGAAATTCAAGGTTAAAAGGTGAAATGCTGCTAAATTTAAGATTCAAGCTTATGCACGTAAGTAAATGGTTACTTGGATCATTTCCATTTCAGACTCACTAAGTAAGTAAGGTATGGCTCTTCCAGCATCCATCTTCCCCTGCAGATGGGTACCGTAGTCATTTTGCAGGAGTTATGAACTGAAAAGGTCCTCCCCAAACATGTTTTCCCAAGTATGCAAGCCTAATTGCCCTCGTGCATCCAGGCTTCTATCTATAAATGTTTGGATATGGCTCTGTAGGTTCACTTCATCATCCCTTATACAGGATTAAACAGTGTATTCTCCTGTCAGTTTGTTCCTACCACTTGTCTTCAAACAGTGGAAAAACGTGAGCATTAGAGATGCTTGGGGTAAGAATCCATTCACAGATACACAAACATATTTGACGGGATCCTCTCACAGAGAGAGAGCAAGGGTTTGGGTTTTCAGGCTTTTCATTATTCTGTCAGAGCTTAAAGGAAGCAAACTAGAGTACCAACAGAAAAGCAGTACTGTAGGGAATATTTTTCCACACAGGTACTGTACTCTTTTTTTTTTTTTTTTTTTTTTAAAATTATTATTTTTATTTTTATTTTCTTTTTTTTTCTTTTTTTTTTTTTCTTTCTTCCCCCCCCCCCCTTCCCCCAGCATGGGGTTGGGATGATGATGTTGGCCTTTTCTGAGGGGTATGAAAAACAGACCATCTGTCTTTTAAACAGCTTGTGACACCCTCAGTTTGATAATTGCAGGTTGTCTATACAGCTTCCAGACATGTTTAAATTATATGGTCACACCAGGTATAACTCTTCTATTTCTGCTTACAAACTGGTGTGTGGTTTGTTTGCTGCTGAGTAAATGCAGTCATGGGATAGAGATGTCTGAATTTAGCAGAAGGTGAGGTTATCTGTTGCAGTGACCCACCGCAGAGGAGGCATGTATGAGGACCCAGTAGGTGCAAAACTCCGAGGCTGGTGCCCTCTGCCTGGCTCCACCGTAGTTGTTGCCACCCTGCAATTGATGCCCTGCAATTGCTATCCCGTGATGCCAGGTGCAAGCACGACCTAAGATCTTCCTCCCATCTCTGGGGATCTGGTAGCCAGCTCCATGAGGGAGAACTGATGGGAAACAGCACACCGGCTATGAATTAAAGCATTGGATCTGGGTCTTCCCCAGTAGTGTTAACTCTCCAAGTATATCCTTCTCTTGGAAGGTACTTGAGGTTACTTTTCTTTTTCTACATTGATGACATCTTTCACTTGCTGCTCATCTCTTTTTCTACTCTTTCTTAGAAGCATTTGATTACACTGTGCTGATTTAGTGTTTCTAAAACCAGATTAATATTAAGTAATAACAGTAAACTTTGTTTCTGTGAGAGTATCTTTTGCTTTTCAGTAGGAATTTGCAGATAAATGTGGTTTTGTTGTTTTTTTTTTTTTTTTACATAGCCTTCTTCAAAACTACGGGTGGTAAGTTATATACCATTCAATTTAAAGGATTTTTTCAAGTGAGATTTAGTGAAATAACTTCTCAGACTCATTTTGATTTACATCTGCTGCTTTCATACAATTCTGTCCCAAAAGAGCCAATTTAACTCCTGTGCTTTGTTCCTTCATTTGCCATCTTCATTATTTTTCTTCTTTTATTTGTTCTTTTCCATTTTCCACTTACTAATCAGAATTAAACAACTTGCATAACTGGTCATTGCTAACAAACCAGGATCTAAAGTCTGTTTGACTTTCAGTAGTTCCAGAAGTGGAATTAGATCCAGGTTTCATCCTGGATGAACAACAAGCTTTTGCCAGGCACTAATGCCTGATACTGACCATGGTTGGACTTATTAAACATAGGAAAAAAATCAGCAACTGTATGGAACTGATGGGAAGGGCTTGCTTCATTAAACTGCTACCTTAGCCTAAGGTCATAAGGAGTAGACGAGGTAGTTTTATTGCTTTCCCCCAAAACCTTCCTCAGGGGAGTTCACTTACTTCAAACACCTGAAAAAACATGTTGGCAAATACAGCTTTTTCTGACTGCAATGGAGACACCAAGGTGATACGTGCTCCAGATGAGCATGAGCAACCCATGGAAGCAGCAAACACAGGGACGTTTGTCTCCTTGCAGAGACTTTGGCTGACTGAAAGCTGTGTAGGAGCTGGTCTGCTGCCCCCAGCTAGACAAAAGGCTTTCTCCTCTGCTCTCAGATTTCCCCTCAAGCCTTTTAGCAAAGTGAAACTGGAAGGAAGCATCCTAGAATTCATATAGTGGTATAGTTATATGGCATGTATATAATACATGTTTGGTACAAACACAGCTGTAATTAAATTTTTCTGGAGAATAAATATAAACTGTGCGCGTGACGAGAACATGCAGGTGCTGTGTTATATGGGCAACTAGCAGACCATGTCCTGAAAAGCTGAAAGTCATCTTTGGTTTAGGAACCTAACTTTGACCAGAAGTTGACAGTAATTGAGTTGCAATACCATGATGGGAATTGTCCAGTGGGAAACAGCTTTTAAAACGTCATAACTTAAATCTTGATTTAGTGTATTGCATAAATATGAGCATGACTTGTATTTGATACATCCTCTTTTTTTATTAGTATTCTGCAAAGTAAAGTTCGTGTGGTCGCTATACTGTGCGTGTTTGTGTGTGGATTTCAGCTCTGTGCTTCCTCAGTGCTAACTTCTACTAGCGTTGCGATTCATAGGTGCAGAGAAGAGTTTACCTTGGAAGGGACCCGGAGATCACGCAATGCAGGGCTGACTTAAAAAGTTGCTTCAGGGTTTTGTCCAGTTGAGCTTATGCTGGCATGTAGTATGGTTAGCTCTTCCCGATCATTACTCAAAAGTTTAAATTAAGAAGTTTACTTGGGAAGGAAATATTGAAGATTTTACATAACTGCATGCGCAAATACATACTCCTTCATGCTTGTGTGTATGTAATATATTACACCTAGGTGCATGGAGCTGGGAACTATTATTATGGCCACACTCATGGAAATATTTGAATTTGGCTCACTTCGCATAAACACTCTGGCATTAAACCCACAGCGTACAGTAACATGTATAGCACAGCAGTCCTGTTCTCAGGACATATGCTTGAAGGGACTGTCGGTGTTTCCATTTTGACCTTCTCAAGCAGGGGTTCCTAGCCTGGTCTTCAAATTTTTCTCTAAAATATCTTCTCAGAATATTCTATGAAAAACTGCATGTTAAAAGGGGTGAAACTGGTTACCCTCCCTCACCGCCCCAACAATGCAGTGGAGGGGAGAGAGTTTGCATGTGCCTCCCATGCTCGCCCTGGCTGGGGGGTGGCCATCAGCAGGGCAGACCCAGGTAGCACTGCAGCACAAACCCAGGACTTGAGACCTGTTACACGTAGGTAAGTTCCTTGCTGAAACATTATAGAGAAGCTGAAAAGCTGTTTGGAAATCTAGTCATGAGAAGCATGTTAAAAACCCAGTACTAATCCAAATCATATGGTTAAGACTACATTTAGCTATTTAGAAAACAGGAGCCATGTCCAGTATGTGCCCAGTATACTTGATTTCACCTCCACTTCCCCATTTTATTTATTCCTAGTCCCAGGATGCTTTCTGCTGTGTTATGGTCCAGTTGATTTAACGCCCATAGTTCCTGAAGCTTTTGCATCGTTTGTATTTAAATCCCACCCCGAAAAGCTCACAGATACATGCTCTTGTACCTGATAATGCTTCGTGCAAACCCAGCTGCCAACTGAAGTGGAAAGTGTTCAACTGACCCTTGCATCTGATCCAGCCTTTTACACCAAGGACCAAAGGCAACAGCAAGGTATTTTGGGACCAGGACAGGATGTTAACCTGGTGTGTCCTTCCCTAAACACAAACCAGCTTCAAAAAAAGACTGTACTGATGGAGAAGATCCTATGGACTACCCTCTGGTGCATGGCTCTGTGGCAACAGCCAGGGACCAAATGCATTCCTAGGTTCCCAGGACCCAGGAAAGAGCCCTAAGCTTTGCTTGCATCTGGCACTTGATTAGGAGGTGGCTGAGCTCCCCTTCTTCCTTGGTGTAGTTGTGTTCAGCTGGAGACAGGGGCATGACAAGACTAAGTGGCTTACGAGGAATTAAAGAAAAGTCACTTTAAGTAGACAGGATGGTAGATAGAGAAATGTTAAATAATGGATGTACTTTATTAATGAATGCAGGCACTGCTTGTGCAAACCAAACATCAGTACAGACATACTTTATTTTCATGTTCATGGCAACTGAAATCCTGGGATTTTGAATTTCAAAATACAAACAAAGTCATTGTATGTAGTCTGAAGTATTTCAATGTCATTACAGAAGTAGTTCAGCAGTAGCAATAACAAAGTAGTCAGTCGCTACAAAAAGCAGATCTTCTGACAATAAACAACTGTATGGCGCTTAACATGCTTTAGCGAACGCAGGGCTAAGCATGGCAAGCTGCCTTGTAATATTACCATTACCATATGCCATGGTTCTGCTGTGTCACAAAATTGCTCAGACCAGATGCAAAAGCAGGAGCTCCACACCTGCAATCACATGCAAAGTGATATGCCTACCAATAACACCTTAAAAAAAAGTCTTCATTTTAAATCCTTCTTGATGAAGGCCTCAGAACTAGGGCAACCCTAGGGAACCTATACTACAGCAGTTTCTGCAGCTCAGCTGGTAGCCAATAGCTCAACCCCTCTGGATCACGAGACAGAATCTGCATGCCAACGTGGATTATTTTTAACAAGTCTTCTACTAAAACGTAAAATGAAGAACTAAAAATGTAATAGCTCAAGAGACTTTGCAGATAGTTAACTAGATGGTGTGGGGAAAAGTCTAGGACAAAAGAAGAGAGGGTCATTCCAGCTTTCCTTGAATTACCGAAGCTATCAAAACAATATAAGATATCCTGTGCACATGACAGTAGAAAAAACAGGATGTTTGTCAACTCTCAACTAATTGAGCCAGAATGATGTTATAGGGAGAGACTGATGGGTCAGATAAATAGTCCCAGTGTGTGTGACCTGAAGGGACAATACGGAGACTAGCTATGGAAAGGATATCTAGCATCTAGCAGCAGTCTGAAATGATTTCTAAAACTTGTTGCTCAGGCACCCATATCCACATGGAAGCTTCACAGGCAGCCAGCTAGTGCCATGTTTAGTATCCCATACCACATGGAGATAGGTCCAATGCACCTGCGGGGGAACCACAATGACCGCTAGTAAGGCAGAGTTATGATGTTCTGTATTTCTTTGGACAAGACGGAGGGAAAATGTTATTTATTTTTCTTGTAAGGATGCTACTAGGAAAACTATGGCTGGCAACCACACTTTCTTCCAGAAAAGTCTTTGGCTATTTTTAGGCTAGATAGCTCAGTGTGTGCAAAACTAAATTACAACACCGTTATGTGTATGAATAGCATGGTTGTGTTTTGCAGCACAATTTAATAGAAAATTTCAGCAATCTCTCTTCCCAGTAGCTGAGAGTGCCACACTTGAATCTTACTTTCTGCTGATCATGTTTGTCCTGCCCCAGTGTAATTAAAGCATCCACAGTCTTGGCTGTTACAAGCTCTATCGTCTAATCAGGCTAAAATATCAAATAGCTCTTTTTTTTATGTTTAAGTTTATCTTCACAGAAATCCCCATGGTGCTAGGGGACCACACTATGAATAGAACAGTTCTGAAATGCAGTCAACAGACATTTCCGTGCTACTCCAGGGAAGGCACAGATAATTATTTTAATTGTCCCCAGTTTGCTCTTCTGTCCATAATTACAGTTTTGAGTTTATAAATAACGAAGCATGATTTTAAAAACCAAAACAAACCCCTCAATTTCAACACAGTTCCTGAGATAATTAAGTCTCCAAATGTGGCTGTGTAGAAGGGAACCAAAACTACATTGCAGAAGCCCATAACATACAGATGTGCGTAAGCAGAGCAAAGTGACAGGATGGAAAACGTCACCAGGAAAATAAACTCTCTCATCATTATTTCACTGCTTTTTACCTAAAAAAAACAATGGACTATTATCTTGATTCAACCTATTGTTCTATTGCATTTTTTGTTATTGAAGGCGCCAACAGTCAGTCAGTGAGTTTCCTGAGGAGCAGCAGCTTGAAAAGCTAAATGCAGTATCCTTGTTTTGCTGCAGATTTAGCAAAAAAAAGACAAGATAAGTTACTCAGGTAAATTAATGCACATGGTTTAAGATTTAACTTGTTCAAATACCCCCTTCAAATAATAACACACTCCAGTTTTACAGTATGGTGATTAAAACCTGCAAAACAAAGCAGAACAAAGCTCTGCACTGTTGCATCCTTGCTTGATGGACATTCCTCTGTTGTTACTGGGCATTGTGTACTGCCAGGGACAGGACAAGAAAAACTGTAGGTCGGGAGCCAGCACAGCAGGAGGCTTCATTAGCCAAGAACAGGAGCAAAACAGGGCTTCAGAAGGAGCAATACCCTCTCTGAACAACCAGTTTCACCACAACAAGCGCATAATCAGCTGGACAGACTGTAATATATGTATTGGGTAAAGACAGACCTATGGATATGAGACAGCTATAGCTTAAGCATTTCAAAAGATGTTTGCCCAACAAGGAAACAAATCATATATTAAAAACTTTTTTAAGAATAAATGCTCTGTTCTTTCTCTGCTTAATATCTTCCTTGCTTGAAGCTTGGCTGTTGCACAAATGCATCCAGAGCAACGCTTGATGATAACTTAAAAATGTGCAGTTAATCTGTGTGTGGTTTCAGCTCCTGAATGCCAGGAGCGAAAATGTATTTTTCAGAGAGAAATAGGCTTGATTACACAGTATAATCATGTTTATGCAAGTTTTTAGATGGCCAAGATAAGGGAAATACTTCTGTAAATGCCTCTGAGAAAAGACAAAAACTCAAAGGTAAAAAGTTTCTCTCTTTTTCCATGTCATTTTATCCACAAACAAGCATAAACCCCAGTCGAGAGCTTCCTGTACTACAGTGAGAAAGAAAAACTTTAGCTTGCCTTTTTTTTTTAACCTTACAGCTATATTTAATCGTAAAAACTAGTTTGAAGAAAGAGTAAACTTTTGCTCTTTGGTCTATCTTGACATTCCTCCAGAGACACGTAACAGGAATATTTCAGACTCATTTTTTGTCTTCTACTTGCAAGAAACAGGAAAGTTGCAGTTCTTAATTTCAAGGCTTCTGAAATGAGAAAGGTAAAGAATTTATACATTGAAACAAGATATCTTTGCTTTCTTTAAAGAAAAAAAAGATAGAAATAGAAGCACCACTATCTAAAAACAGTGTTTTAGTAAAACTGGATATTTTTGTCTTAACCATAATAATAAAAAAATTCAGTTATGCCACATGCGCCTCCCATTTATCATCTGTGTAACCCTACTAGGTGAGAAACAAAAACTTGTATTCCAATATGATACAGACTTCAGACTGTACATTATTGTAGTAAATCCTGCTGACTGAAACCCAATACTGTAGAATGAGAGTAAAAGAAGTCAGGTTTTTGTTTCATAGGATCAATTTTGTGGATGCAAATGAAAGGTCTTCAAATACCTCCTACCTGTATCTAAATGAATTAAGATGAAAACATCTAACAGTGCAATTTTAGGACCTCCGTTTTGGTGTCCCTCTTCATGGGCTTCTTTATGGCCATGAAGATGCTCACAGTCAGAGCTCTGGGATTCTCACATTCAGAAAAGCTCTGAGGGTGGCAAAATGCCCATGCTGTGTATTACAGTCATTCTGATGTTCTGCCAGTTCTGAAGAGGACAGAGTGCAAGAATATATCTGTAACTGTGGACAGCCATGGCCTTACTAGGTCACAACAAACTGACGAAAACAACAACCTCCATCATCAGTCCAAGATACCCAAAGCCAAACTGGCACAGTAAGAGCAGGCACCTGCTGCCACTGATTAGAGGGATCCTCAGAGCTCACAGGGGCCCTTAACAGACTACTTCTGCAGAGCAGGTCAGGTTCATAAATTCCCCTCACTGTGCAAATACTACTTTCCTTTTTTTTTAAAAAAAATATTTCTTTCTACTGGCAGACTTGTCTCCATGTAAGTCTTACTCTAACTGGTGCTATCTACAGACAGCTCCTAAGGAAACAATTGCACTTACTTAGTGTATGAGCTGGGCAATACAATTTAAATGGGATACTGGCCATTGAGGAAGAACTAACCAGATTCCTTTGGGTTCATTTCCAGATGCTAATGTTTCAGTTTTTTAATAGAGTGTGTTGTAATGTTGTAATATTGTGTGTTCCATGTATTAGCTATTTGTCAAAAGAAAAAAAACAGAGCTGACTTTTTTCGACAAAAGTTTTTGCTCGTATGACTTTTTAAGAGAATATTCTAATGATCAGTATTCTGTAAATTTTTGTAAGAGCTATCATCTCCTTGACTAATGCCATGAAATGATGGAGGAAAATCAGAGAGGCTAATGACATCCACTGTCTCATCTCAGTGAGAGTCCCCCCAAAGCTACCCTTGCAGCAGGAACTTTTGCCTGTATCCTGTATCTCCTTCACCAGTTTCGTGAAGCTATGCATTGCAGAGGAGGATATAAACTGCACACTAAAACGACTGTTCTCAGGTCTGCACGCATGTTTATAATGAAACATCTCCAGCTATTCCACAAATCTCTAAATATTTTTCAATTACCACATCTTAAAGATTTGAATCAGTCCTAATGAGCTGGCACAGTATCATATTACTAGAAATTTTACATCATACACTAAAACACTAAGGAAAGAATTCAAGCAAATTTTCAAGCAAAAAAAAACCAAACAGCCCCTTGATCTGCTGTCATAGAAACAAACCCACAGATACCTCAAAGCATAGTATTAGCTGCAGTGCGGGTTCACATCAGTGAATGTGTGAAAGCAAAGAATAATACTAAACTTCTCCACAGAAAGTTGGGAGTAAAGTTCATATGGGACTATTTTTTCTCTCTTTATCCAAAATGAGAAATGCACAAGTCTAGCACATGAACTGGATGAATTTTAGAACTGATGAACATTGACCACTTTGTGTGGTGCTCAGTGGGTATTACAGTACTCTCAAGGTGTTTATTTAGATTGTTAGAGGTGGGAACACAGGTGAGTATGTGCCTATACTGATGCAAAATATATATGATCAAGCTGGTTTTTTCTTTAAAAGGTTTTTAAAACTGACAGAATCATTCATGTGTTTGATGCCACCAGTACCTCCACAATGGAATTAAAATAATTATTAACAATATAATTCATTATTTCCTACCTGACTATTATGTTTTTGGGACTTTGTCAGCATTTCTTTTGACATCTAAGAAAACACCATCACTGACCGAAAGCCAAGTTTAACATCTTCATTTCATGCACAACTTCAAATGAAAGGCCTTCACAGTTGGAATGGAGTATTTCATCTGCTTAATTACCATTGTTCTTCAAAACTCATCACTCCATTGTTTGGATAGATTTACATAAGACTAGGCAGTAAACACCCAATTACTCAGGCTATGTGAATCTGCATATAGATTTTACATTAGGATTCTACAGTCATTTCAAATGCTTCAGAAGTAATTACATGACTGACACATGATGAATCAATATGTATGCATGAAGCCATCAGACATATAATGTATATCAGTAACAAAAATGGGATATATGCCAAAAACCAGTATGCATAGCACTACCCAGCAACACAACAGTCAGTGATGGTTTGCTAACTGCTTTTTACTTGTCTTGACTGGTGCACGCGAAATGGCAGAATCTGCTCTCACCAGATGTTATGTCAATGCTGTAACATTCAGGTATGGGCAAGTGAACAGTTAATTTGGTCTGATCAGTAATCTTGCTGGGTTGTGCAAACCTCTCTCCTCCTCCAAACAATCCATCAAAACACAGAAACAGAAAATGAAACTGGAGTAGGCAAGGATTGCTACAACAGGGCTGAAGCACCTGGGCATATCCACCTCAAAGCTGTAGTTGATCTGGGGCCCCATCACAGTCCTGTTAGATCATAGTAGTATTGATCTGTGGAAGAGTAACCATTTTACTTTCCAGACCAATTTACTGGGGAAAGGGAGAGAGTCCCATCACAGACACATACGGTTTGTTTCAGTCAGGGTTACATCCTCTCTTACTCCACTTATTATGTTACAAGGTTAAAATGGAGTAGCGTGGAATATTTTCATAACAACTTGGATTTTTCAGTGAGGAACAGGCTACACAAAATTAGAGCAGGACACCAAGAAGATGAAGTACTTAGAGAAGGGGAGGAGATGGCGGGGGAACTGCAACCTTCCAGAAAAAAGGAGAGAACCTAGCATGAACAACAGACAGGCTAAGAGGACAGATTCGTGTTCCTGAAATGCTTATTACCATTTGAAAGAGATGACAGCAATCAGCAGGAAAAAAAAAAAAAAAAAGGAAAAAGCAAAGCACAGCTCATAACAAGCTGAGAAACATGTCCCCTGATATCTAGGTAATGACAGAAACACACTGCCACATGAAAGTAGTATCAAAGATGAACTAGATCATTTCTTTTGAGGTGAGTAACACAACATGATTTCTTCAGACTGACTTTTTCCATAGCCAAAAGCAGTACAGTTGCAGAGCCAGCTCCTACTCACACCAAACTGACACAGCCAGGAATCCAAAAAGCACCATCAATGTGCACCATCAGTGTCAGCAAAGTGACAGCCACCATTCAGTAAATGAGAAACCCACGTGGTAAAGTGCACATTATAAAATATTTCTCCAAATCCCCCCAAATTGTGTGAAGTCCTCAATGAAACTAGGACCTAGATAAACTCCTGACAACCTTTTTTATATACATACTAGAGACAAACATCCTTCTCCAAGCTGGAATAGGAAAATAAAGGCTGTTGACCGACCTGAATTTGGACATCACTTTCAAAACAATCCTTTCACTTGCTCTGTGATGGGGTCAAGATCAATGTCATAGAAGCATGGCCTTGTAGGCAGTCCTGGCATGGTGCTCATCTGTGGGAACAATAAAATGAAGTTATATTCCTGCACCTGTATACAGATAATAATTCCACCCATGTAAACCTTAGATTAAGAGCAAGGTTAGATTGTTAATCATGGACTCAGCTGCAGATGTGATCTTCACCACATTTTTTGTTTCTGTTAAAAATGTCAAGCTTGGTACTTTTTTGATTCATTTTTAAGTGTATGCTTCTAAAAGACAGGAAGGAGAAAATAAAACCCACAAAATACAGGCTAGCACAGCAACCTAAGAATAAACTTCTTAACAAAACGAAGACACTTGGGACTTATTTGTTTCTCAGAATATTTATCCAGAACATTCATCCATTTATATCTACTAGAAAAAAATCACACAGCAAAGACCAAGGGCATAATTGCCCAAATTCACCTGGTGATATGAATGTGTTAAACTCAGACCTCTCCTACAGAGTACCAGAATATAGGAGCAGAATTAATCACAACACTTTCATGACTGATTATTTAATGTAAGAAATAAATTGAAATAGTTCAACTAAACGTACGTGGATTACAGTTGAATCCTAATTTAGTAGTTAGAGTTAGGCAGGTTGAGATATGAAGCTCAAGCAATCCAATTATCTCAAACTATGCATCATTAAGACCTTGATCTAGCATAAGACACCAGCATCTACATAGCTTTAAACATGTAAATGGTTTCATGGACTTAAATTACAGTTAACTACAGCTCTGCTCATGCTACTTATACTATTATTTACAATTGGCATTTTAGCAGCAATTAAAGACATGCATGACGTAGAAATCTTGAGGTGCTGCTCCACAATAGCTTAAGCCACTTTTAACCAGCTTCTCACCTCCGCTGCCTCAGGACTCCCCCCGCTTGCCCTTGTGAGGGAGATGTCTGGCGAGCAGGTTCAGCAGGATAATGCTATTTTTTGATCTGCTTCATCTCCTCCTGTTTCAGTACCTTGAGCCAGGAAGGGTTTTCCCATCCCCAATGCCAGCACTGGCGCAGGGTAAAGGCTGTGACTGTGGGGCCATTTTAAGGCAGGGCCAGTTTGGATCAACCTGAACCACTGCGGATTCACACTCTTAAGTCTTCCCAAGATGACAGAAGCCCTGACTACCTCAGCGTATTTCCACTAATTCAAGGCCTGAGTACCAGAAACAGTCCAAACACAATAACCTAAGGCAAAGGTCAGATTAAGGTTTGTTTTCATGACATGAGCTGCAACCCGTTGCTGAAAGGGGACAGTTTCACCCTGTGAACCCCTGGGATGATTCCTCCTCTGGTACTCGTCACTGCAACCAACCTTATTCAAAACAGTGAACTGATGAAAATACACATTTTTATGGTCAGGGCTGGTTGGCTGATGAATTAAAACAACTTACTGCACGACCCAATCACCAGCAGGCCACTGGCTGCAGCCCGAGCACGCTGTGGCCAGCCATCACCTCCCAGCAGAGAGCACAGGGCTGGGCAGCTTTCTCCCACTGTCCTGTCCTCCCTGATTTCCCAAGGAGTGTAGCTCAGCTACGGTGTCTTCTCTGGCCAAAAGCAAGCTCTGACAGGCTAACTGGCCTCAAAAGAGGAGAAGTACATGACCACCATCCTAGCTCCTCCAGAGAGCCAGATTTACAGGTCCCCTCAGGCTGGACCAGCCTGTATTTCTTTAAGTCAACCTGTTCTGCTGCATATTCAGTGATGGACTTAGCAGCTCCCTTACGCTTCAATTTCACTCCTAATGCTCACGTAATGTTTCCATCATGGGAATACAAGCAAACTGTAAAATCTCTTCACCACAGTCTCAGCTATTCCAGAGAGCTCTGCTGCCATTCCAGAGGTTAATCCTACATTGGGAAGGGGGAAAGGAGCTCAGGGAGCTCAGTACTGGTGCAGCCATCATCTCACTTGAGATCTGGCTCTCAGAAGAAACAATGCAACGAGCTCTTCTAGTTAACTCAGTACATTTCCTCTGTTTTTAAATATAGTCCTTCCTGATCTTTTGTTATTGCACACAGTAAGAATAAAAGACAAAACTATCTGTTTGCATTGACCAAACCCTGTCACTGACTGCATGACATCATTTTATTGGCTGACATTGCCTTGGCATCTCAGCTAAGTACTAAAACACCTTGTTACTATTCTTTATCCATTGGCCACACTAGTTGGACTACTACATCATCAGGGTTACTGAATTATTTTCTGTCTCAGATTCATTCCAGTTTCTGAATTAATGCTTGACAATAAACTGCCTTAATGAATTACGCCTCACTGGAAGGAGAATGAACAAACTGCTAAGACAACTTTCTGGTTACTCTGTGCATGACAGTTCTACATCTGAAAGTAAACTCCCAGATTTCAGGTTCCTTTTTTTTTTTTTTTTTTTTTTTTTTAAAAATATAACTACAAGAACTTGGCCAGTCTTCATTTTCCCTGTAAAATACCAAAGAGAATCAGTTTAGGGGAGTTTTTCCTTATTTTTTTTTAAAGAAATGTAAAAAAAATAAGTTACACATGTTTTGGATTTGTTTTTTTTTTCATAGGCCCAGTTCTACACCGGTGTAACTCCACTGTAGTAACTAAGTGAAATCTATTACACCTACAAAATATGAGTATCAAACCAGTTTATTGCCAGTTCAGGGAATACAACTATTCTCATATTGAAAATTTAAGTCAACAAAAGAGAATGAGTTCATCTGAATTAAAATTACTGCTGCATAAAATGAAGTACAAGGCAAAATAACCCACAGAGGAAACACTTCGGGATGACTACCTATGTGAATCGCAGAGCAAAAATAAAACACGTCCTGTCATTTTCCCCATGGCCCAGACTTCCAAACAGGCAAAGCCATGTAGATTTATGATCATTTATCTCTGCTTTCATCATTGGGACACACAGAGATAACATGCGGCAGAATCTATCCCTTTTTCATTACTTCAAGGTCAATAGGAGGAGATGGCTGGCTGGCTGGGGAGATTACTACTGATTATTTCCTCTCCAGCCCTTCATTTCTTTCCTGCCAAAAAGGCAGGGGAGAAGAGAGAGCTCAGTCGGCTGCGAGGCAGAATCAAAGCTTCAGCTGACTTGCTTTCCATGTGGCTGTGGGCTCAGAAGATCCTCTTCCCTCTCACTATTTTCCACCATACTGAATGAAGGCGTTAATGAGCGAGTTCACAGGCTGGCCTTAACCCCAGCAGGTATGATCCGGAAGCATCCCTCTCCTTGCCCTAAGTAACTGGAGCCTAGATTTTTGTGCACAGCAAGGGGGCTGGGATGCTAATCTGCCCCCTGGCCGCAGCACATACTGCACCTGCACAGCGGCTGGCAGACTGCCTCCACATCCAAGGCTTCCTGAGATAACTACTTACCAAAATCACTTCATTTCTAAAACTTGAAAAAAGGAGAATCAACAACGAAAGAGAAAATATGCCTAAAACATAGATCACTTTGGTAATTAGCAGGTATGTACAGTATGAAAAAACCCACAGAAATTTACAGTCATACAGCTGATACAATATACACCCTATATATGTTGCACGGAGATCAGCACAACCCTCCACTCTAATATAACAACATTTGGGTTATAGATTGGTAGCTATGCAGCATCACATAGTATGGCTGTGAGAAAAGGGCAGGGTAAGAAGCAGTGAATGGCAACACATTATCCACTTAAGACCACAAACTGAACGTAGGTAACCAAATAACCAGTACATAATTTGACCAAAACTGCTACTATCACACTTCCCCTGGGAAAAGGAATATATAAGGCATAAACTTTGCACCTTAAGACTTAATGCAATTCATACGAATGCTTTATGCAGGTGAAAAAATAATAATAAAAAAAAGGTTTTAGAAAGAACTCATCCAGCTGCTGCCAAAACCATATAATTTAGGAATTAATAGGAACTTCTTTTATAGGAACTCACTGGACTCAACCATTTTCTTCACAAACTCTACAACTATGTACACATCCACGAGACCAAATCAGGTGCAGAAAGATGATGTGAAAAATACAATACCTATTTATTACGTTGGTATTCTATGTTTAGGGGGCAAAAGCAACAAGTCTTACAGTCAACTATTCTGAGGATCATTTACGCTCCTGGAAATGTACAACGGCATTAACAATTTTAGTTAAGAAGGCCTGAAGGAGGATACTGCTATTTATACTAGGCATTTATGATCTTCCAGAAGTTTACTTACATGACTAAACAAAAAAATCATACGGAGCTTCCTTACAAAAGGAGTATGCCAGTTATTTGTAAGCTGTATGAAAGTGCTGTTCCACACACCTCTCCAAGAGCATCTCTCCACAACCTCTCCATTCACTGTCACTTGGAAGAGTGACTAAGTTGAGCTTCACTGGAGTTTCATTTAAATTACAGTTTTATGTTGACTTGTAATTTTAGTTGGCCATAAGGTCTGCATAACAGTTGCACAGTCAAGCACCAAGACTTTACTAGCCAGGTTTGTTGTGGTCCCACAAGGAAGTATGCTGCTTAGCTTCCTTTTTTATCATACAAATGCCTGTCACTGGTTGACATATCCTGCCTTTTATTTCAAGTGTATACCCATCCATCTATATATATATATATACATCTCTTTTTTTCATTTATATACATGAAAAATCCTAATAGGACCTGAGATCACCTTAACTGTGTTAGCACAATGGCGTGATTTGGAACACAGGTGGTCCTGAGGGCTACAACTCGTGTTTAGTGTCTTTTTCACCTATTAGACAAGATGTGTCTGTTTTACAGGCATAGCATGGTTTCTCAACAGAGAAAGAAAACCAGAGGAATCTGTACTTAGACAATTAGAAGATACCAGAAAAATCAGCAAACAGCTTATTGAGGAAACCTCCCTATACTGTGGCTTATGGAGTTAATGTTGCATTTGACAAGAAGTGCAAGCAATTTTCATTATCTAATTGTATCCCTTTGTTATTTAAACAACTTAAGACAACCCACAACCATTTCAAACTTGAAATACTGCAGAAAACAGATGTTGTTTCTCAAGAGAATCTAGCATACACATGACTGCGGATAACTCCTCAATAAAATCTGATGGGGTGAATCGCACATCCCACACTCCATCAGCAAGAAAGAATACAAGAGGAAACTCCAGAGATTTATAAATAGCGCTATAAACCTGCATACGTTATGTTCAGCGTGCCAGAATTTGTTGGAATCCTGAGGTGCAGCAAGAAGAAGCTAAATTTCAAGGTCTCAGTAACATTTCCTAGTGTGCGTTAGAGCTCTGAAAGACAGATTACTACCAAAAATTTGCTCCTCTGCAGTGCATCTACCAGTCTCAACACATGTGAAACTGAAAGGAAGAGCCTTCCTCCCTTCTTCTGAAGAAATCCCTCCAGGTCTCCAACCTTGCCTGCTGTTAGGCACTCTTTATCTCCAGTGTCAGAGTACTCCCTCCCACCGACACCTGGGTACTGGACATGCACTGGAAGTTGGCACCACGGGAACTGCAATTCATGGAGTGGGAGAGAGGCTAACGGTCACCTCACCGCACTGCATGACTGGAGAAATGAGTGCTGATTTTATTACTGGATGCCTTAACGTCCCTGCACTCTCTCTTTTAAACCTATACTTGGAAATTTTCATGACACTGTCCATGCAATGAGGGTAGCAGGTAGGACTACAGCACTGAAGCATGCAACTGTGCAAACACTTCCAGTGAGTGGTCACTTACTTAATCTTCAAATTAGACTGTCCTACACCACACAGAGGCACTCAGTGTGCACTGAAGAGGGAAGCTAGCGCACAAAATTTAGGCACCACATCCTAAATATCTCCAGGATCAGCTTATAGTTAGTTCCACAGAACTGGAAAATTTCCCCGCTCTGCGCTCTATCCCTTCAGAGGTAGCTCACGTTTTGAATTATTGAAAAAAAATTACATTAAAGTGTCAGAAAAGAATAATTAAGAGGACAATATTATTTATCTTTAAAGTAAAATTAAATGGCCAAAAAAAATTAAATAATTGCATGATATAGTCTACACACCTTCCCCACCCTGTAATAGAGAGAGGAATGACACTATACCAAAGACTGAACTGATGCTCAAGTGACTCTCACATTAGGAAAAGCAGATGCATAATGGAGGCAGGTTGGGGCTTCCTTGGAAAAGTATCAACCTACCTTCAAAACCTAATAAATTCAGCCTTGGAAAAGGCAATTATTTCTAAAAATCTACTTCAATCACTACATAATGCTTAAGAAAAGATTATCTCATTATTTTTCATTGCCTGGAAATAACAAGGATTTCTGAAAGCAGCTAAGCAAGGATCTTTAGTTAGTGTTTAAATAACTGTTTACTTATAAGTTTTAATGAAAAATTGCCAAACCTGATGATAGCCAGAGGAGACGGGGAGAGTGAAGCTCATATTTCCTTCTCAGGAAATCTTCAACAAAAAAGGTCTTGTTGCAATGTATAAGAACAATCACAGTAAGAAAGTCGATACATTAGCAGCTTTCAAAATGATCAAAATAATGTTTGAAAAGATGCTGATGCTACCCTGCCATATGCTGTAGTATTCCTTGCAATAAACAGCTCTGTTTCACTGGCATGCTGACTGATATCAGGTGCAGAAGTCCATCTGGCATCAATTATTCCATTATAATTGTCTCTTACTTTAATGTTTCCACATTCTTGGCAATTGTTCGATTTTGTGAAAGGATTTACAACAACAAAATGCATGGACATTGCTCTTCTGCTATCAGCATCTGGATGAAGTTATAGAAGTACTGAGTATGGATTACACAATCCAAATTGACCTTGCTGCCAGGTGCTCAAGTGAGCCCGAAGCAGCTTGTGCCCTTTTATGTTCTCTGAGGGATTACCAGGACCCTACAATTTACTCATCTTGAGCAGAAACAGTCTGAATCTCCAAGTGATCTCCTGGGCAACCTAAGGAGAAAACCAAACCCCACACAACAATCCACATCTGTCCAGTATAGCTTTCAGAGAAACCTGTGGGTACTTATCCCAAAGGAAGCAGGGGACAAGAGGAAAAGCAGTCAGTGCTTGGTTGGCCAAGTTCTTGATGAATAGGTAATACCACTGGAACTCAAGCCTTGCTGTTGGTGACATGCTCAAGCACTGAAAACCCAGAAACGGCATTTTACTAGTTATATTTAGGCATAGATGTAAACTATGAATGAGCAATTTGGTTACAATAAAGTAACCTAAGAACGAGCAATTCCCCGATTAAGTGAAACATTTGTGACTCACACATATGACTGCAGTTCCTCTCAGCAGTGCTGTCTCAACTCATTTTCATCTTAGAATTTATAAAACCATACTTGAAGCAAAAGAAAATGGTCCCCGTAATAACAGCACAATGGGATCAATATTTTAAATTTTACTTGAAAAATACAACTCTCTCTGAGGTAGCACATTAGATGGTGGTAGTTCAGTGTACTATTTTTTCACATCATCCGCAACACAGCATGTTTCACAGGGTATTCAAAGCTGGTTTTTGCCTTAAATAGGTCAATTGATAAACAAAATAGTGCAAAAATGAAAGCTACAAAAACCAAACAACCCACCCCAACACCTCCTCCCCCCAAAAAACCCCACCAAACCACACAATAACAAACAAACCCAAACCAAACACCCCCCTGCCCTCCCCCCGAATAAAACAACCAACCACAGAGGACATAAAGGGAGAGACTAAAAAACAGGGCTACAAATTCCAGGTGACTTGTTCGAAAATATTTCCTTCCATCCCAGCCCACTCAAATCCATTTCCAGAAGTAATTGCTCCCTTGGCCAAGGCCTACATCCTGATTTTCCTTTCCCTTTTGGGCTTTTGACAGAATCCCTGGCAGAGGATTCTCGCTCACTGCCTCTTGTACAAAATCACCTCCTCAGCCAGCAGAAATCCTTCCCTCCAGCTCACCTCTTACGTCAGAAGCTCCCAGGGCTCTTCCCATCCTTGATGAGTGTGCAATATATCAGGCAGTTCTGGAAACAAACCTCTGAGGGAATAAATCCAGAGGACAAAGGTGTTCCTCTCATGTGCTGTTTCAGCAACAGCAGTACCTGAAGTATCTGATGTTTGTGGGTACCTAGTCCTTCTTTGTCCAGTGCTTGGGCCTCCTGGTGAAGAGGAGGTGCCCAAGCTGCACCAGCAGCTCAGGTTCTGCTGAAAGCACAGCAGGTTTTGTGGTATTTGGGGAGGAGAGGTCTCCGCCTTGCATTTGCTAAGGGACTGGACACCATTTCCTCTGAAACCGGTTTATTTTGTACCAGTTGCTTCTCTGGAAGGGCCATTCCTCAAACACTGGGAGCAAGTCCCATGTTCTGCTCTTGAACTTCACTACACCATTTTGTTTAAAAGCTTCATAACTTTCACACAAGACTTGCACTTGCTGGTCAGACAGCCCGACATGTTCACACAGGAAAGCAGAGAGCCTCAGTTACAGCCCAGAAACTAGAGATACTGGCAGCCGCAGAGTATGTAAAGTGAGTATGTGTGCCCAACATGCAAAAGAATTTACCGTTCCCAGTAAGACATGCTAGGAGGAGCATCATTCATTCATTTCAATTACAATTACAACATGGAGAAATTCCAAAAGATTGTGTAACTATGGTGAAAGAAACTACATTTAACTGCTGCCACACATACTAGCCCTCTTGGCTACAATTAACTAGATCCACTGACATCTGAGGAAGTCAAGTTCCCCATGAAACATCGTATCAGGCAAAGATGATGTGTGTGTGTGTGTATATATATGTGGGAGGAACTGCTTCTAAAGAACATAAAGGGATTATAGCAAAGGACCCCTTTAAATCAGTTCTTTTTAATTGTTAAATCACAAAACTGGCTTGGTCTCATAACTTGATTTAAGCTAAGCACCAGTGGTGACCTTTATAATAACAAAGGATATAAGAATATTGGAAAACATCTGAAACAACAGCAGTTGAAAAAAGTGGAAGAGGAGGTGACTTGAAGAGGTCTCCAAAAGGCTGCTAAGAAAAGCGAGCCTAGAACAACCTATGCTGGAGGAGCTCACACCTCACCTGGAAAATGGAGGAGCATAGAAATGCTTTGAAAAAGACTGAAAGCCACTGACTTGTGATGCTCTAATGCCTTCAAAAGAGTCACCTTCTTTGCAGGTTGCCTGAACTGTGCTAACAGCTGTAAAGAGAAAGGAAAAAAAACGTAGCTGTGAGTGTGCAGCTTAACTCTCTCATGGAAACACTGATTTTCAAAGTTTCTCTAAGGAGATACTAAACCTCTAATTTCTGTTCACTGAGAGAGAAGCACAAGTTAATAAGCTGTCAGACAGATATAATTGTTAAAGGAAACCAGCCAAAATTTTGTTAACTGACAGAGAGCCCAATCTTTATCCTACAAATGTGTATCCTTACATAATATAATAAAGATTTATATTTTTACATTTATAAATAAAATAATTTTCAAAGTACTTACAAATTTGAATTAAATGCATTAAGTACATCTGGGAAATAAATGAAATAAGATCTGTATTTTAAAAGGTGAGTGAGATAGGAGGCAGAAAACATTAAATGATTTGCCAAAAGCAGCTGAGGTGCTGCCAGGAGAATGGAACTTGAAATTGGTAACTGGTTCTCATCTTAGTCTCATATAACTGAAACTCAAAAATAACCATGCTAAAATAGCTACATTGTATGAAACATCTTTCCCTGTTACATAATGAAGCCTTTGTATTAGTATTTTTTAATGAAATAACAACTTTCTCCGTTTCTCACACTTTGCTCAGTATGATATTTTGTGGGTGGCATTCAGTATTTTTCCCAAATGAAGCATGTAAAAGGACAAAAAAACATGTGGACAGCAAAAATGAATTTCTGCATCTCAGCACAAAACAAGTTAACACAACTCTTTTTTTCTGTTTTGAAAAACACCTAATACAGGAATGATCTACAGGAACTTCTTTTCAAGCATTAGAAAAATATGTAAAAGTGCCACCATCATAGAAAATTTATCTGTGCACAAACAGAGTAAATAATAAAAAGACTACAGTAAAATGATAATACAGAAATTAAAAATCAGTTAGAATATAATCTCTCTAATGCCAAAGTGAACAAACTAGCAGACAAAGTTATAAGCTTTATTTACTCTCATGGTATAGCCCCCTGGCTCCTCCTAATCAAAACAAGGCCAGTCTATAATGAACTTTCATTTTTGGCAAACAAACCATTTACAACTCCACTGCTCAGCCAAAGGCATAACAAACACAACTCACAACACATCTGCTAACGTTCAGAATGCCTCCTTCCCTCCCGGTGACCCCCTGAATGAAGGCCCCCTGTGATGGCACAGTGACCTTGCCTGAAGAGCTGCAATGCCCCCGTAGTGTGTTGCTACCCACCTGCCTGGCTATCTTCCTTGAAGAGAGGCTGCTGGTGAGCAAGAGCGCTCTCCCTGGGATGCAGCCACGGATCGTGCTGCTGCCTCATCATCAGCATCCCCTCCAGCAGCTGGAATTCCCATAGTTGTTTGATAATTACTTGTTCTTTATTTGTGGGAAAACTCTGCTTTATCTTTGCTTGCACATTACATTTCTCCTTTTCCAGACTGCTTAAATACTGACTGAAGCTATTTTTAATTTGATTTTTTGTGCAAGTTATTAAGAAATCTAGTTTTTTCTTTATCCCAGAGAAAAGTAAAGAGACAAAGAGCTTCACAAACTCAGAGGAAGCTTGTTTGTGTTGTCACAAACACAACTCTGGCAAGATTACCTGCAGAGCATTTGGTTTCCATGTCTACTCACTGCATCACATCTTTACTACAGGTGCCAATTACAATGGCACTGATGTTCTTTACTATAGTCTGGATCAGAGGTCTACAGCCAGCATGACTCACTTAGGGTGTCAGGCACAAAACAAACCTGACATATGCAGTGCCAGCAGCATGATGCTGCTTTTCTCTTGTACCTATAAAAAAGGCTTTACTCCCGGTATGCCACTGCATGTTCTCTCTTCCATGTGCTCCTGCTGCTACCATGTGCAAGCCTGCAGAACAGTGTGGAGCATATGCCTGGCCACAACTGAGAAATACAGGGATGAGAAAAAGTAATCAAAGGCAGAAGAAGGTGGGAAGTACCTCTATGTACTTTGCTGCTTTTGTTTGTGAAACATCGACTTTTATCTTCATTTGATTCAGTCTAGTAACAAAAGCTTCTAGCGCCTTGTTTTCTACATGTACAGAGCAGCAGGGCGTTGTGTAAGCACAGAAAACTGGTGCAGCGTGATCAAATAATACAGAAGTTACACATTTTAAATCAGCTAGAAGGCAGGCAGGGAGCATGCCATATCACGTCAGAGCAAATGTCCGTGTCCCAGGGCTTTGTCTCTGACAGTGGCTGTGCTAGATTCTTTACAGAGAAAAGCTGAAACTATGGAGGCTGACAAAGCAAGCTCTCTTCAACACTGGCAGCCAACAGCTGAAGACTGACCAAATCCTTGAACGCTATGCTTAGTGCTTTTTCCAACTTACTTTCTTGTATTAATTACAACCCTGCATATTGTTGATGGCTATAACCTTTCAGAAGTCTTGTTAAATTCTTGGCCTCAATAGCCCGTGTTAATGACTTCCACATTTTAATGACACATGAGAAAGTATTTCCTTCTTTCACAGAGGTATTAACATAGATGCCTGGCAACATCTCTTCTACGACCAAAGAAATATTTCAAAGAAAACCTGGTTTCTAGGCAGTATGGAGACAGCTTCAGATAATCTCTAAATTTGACATAACAGCACAGGGACATAATACAGGTATAAATACAGGTCTATGAAATTCACAAGACTTCAGAGTCACAGATACAATTTTTATATGAAAATGGTTACTTAAAAATTGCCTTTCTCAGTACTTCAAATATTAATTAACAAGTCAAGAGACCTAAAACAACTTCTGTGAAGAAACTGAGAATCATCCAAGTAACTTTAATTAAATGGAGAGAAACAAAATGGTCAAGTTGCTAAAGAATATGAACCTATTGCCAAATGGATTCAAGGAATAACCATAGAGCTCAGATAACAGCAATTAGCTTTAAGCACACATTTCAAGTCAGCAAGCCTATACAGAATACTACACATCACACTGTGTGCTAGCTGATGTTTAAAACCAAATTCAGTGTCCCTTTTTCAGAAGGAAATGCCTACATATTAGTGTGTGGCTGTATTATAGCCTCTGTAACATTCTTCTGCTTTTCAAGATTACTGGGTAGTTATCCAGTAATTCAAATTTTAGCTGAAATACATACTTTACATGATTTTTTTCATTATTGTGGCATCAACATTATAATGCAGAAGTAACCTGGATTATGTACACCTAACAAATGGAATAACCTTCACAACTGAAGCATTTTTTCTTTCTTTTTAGTACTATGGCATTGCTCCTCCAGTTATAACTTTTGAGTTTCAACAAGCCAGCTGAAGTGGCTGCAATGCCACATGAATAAGGTTCTTTACTTTTTTTGTGGATCTGCTGGGATTACTGCAGAGGGCTATGAGAAGCCTGGCAGACACTGAGAAAAACAGCACAGGTCAGGAAGTAATTTCTGGGAGCAGATGTTTGTTCAATCGCATTTACAGATGGATGCCATGCAAAGGGAAGCTGGCATCTAACAGGTACTGTACTCACATCCATTTCACTGTCATTAAGGCTACTATTAAAAAAAAACAAAACTCAAACTCATGCCTCGGTGAGGAGAAGGGAAAATGCTGACATAACCAGGGCACAGCTCCAAATAACCTAGGAGATGCTCTGTGACATCCTTATTACTCATTTCCTCTCATTAGACTTTGACCCTTGCCTTGCTCATTCTGATTTTTAAGGCTTACAGTCTCTTTGCTAGTGAAGACCCCTTAAAACGCCACAGCAAGCAAAAGGCAGCCCTTCACACTCCCTGCCCTCAGAGGGCTGTGGCAGTCAGGGCGCAGGAGCCCAGGCTCCTCCCCAAGGCAGCACAGATTTACAGCTTCCAGAACACAGGCACCTGCACCCAAATTGCTGCAGAGGGGCATGGTTGCAACCCTGCCTGTCTGGCCACACTCCGGTTCACTGAAGGTCTGCATGAGATTTAGGACTTTGATTAACCAGCAAGAACAGTGAGACTTGGAGCAAGAGATGGAACAGACACTCCTGCCACCCCTCACTTTTGCTGCCCAAGTATCTCAGTCACTTCTCAATTAGTTTCTGGACAACTACTTTTTTCTGGATTTATATAAGGCAAACCAAAAATAACAAAGGCTTACCTACACAACACTAAATATAGTACACACTAACTGCTGTGGAGCTGATTCACAAGCAGGTCAGATGTCCTTGCACTCAGAGCACCACCATCCCTCAGAGAGGCAGGAACTGATATGGCTTCAGCAATCTGATTTTCATTTGCAGACACGTATGTCAGAACCCTAAATCTCATACCATATTACCTTTGTGACTGATATTAAACGTGTGTCTGAAAAGAATCAAAGGGCAGTCAGTTGTCTTTAATCGGGGAAAATTTAAGATTTTTTCTTACTCAAGTGTCAAAAAATATTAATAGAACTTTGTACTTTATAAAGTGGAAAGACTCCAAAATCAGGCAGTGTTCCATGTACCTGCAGTGATAAGTGCAAGAATGGTTAGCTATAATATAGGCCTATTAAAAAAAAACAACCCTCCCCTGTAAATATCTTTCCCATCTGGGAGAATACTGCAATTCTTTATGAAGAATGCCAGCAGCAAACCGTCATGCCGAATTTTCCTCTACAGCTTGTATTTGGTTCTGGATCAATCACAGAGAAGATATCAAAACAGAAGCCTTTAATTGCCCCATACAATGAAGATGATTTTATCCCCTTAAAGCTGAACTTTTATGAACGTATTCCTGGAAAATATTACCCCACGAAACCACCAGGCACTACACTGCAGTTATCTAGGATTCATCTTGTACACATTTATTTATTTATTTATTTAACGTATTAGAAGTCATATTGAAAGGCCTACAAGAAAGCACATTTTTTTATTATAATGGCTTTTTTATCCGGGAAATAGAATTCAGAACACATCTTTAACGAAATGGTCCATTTGGCCTAAACAACCCAAGGAAAAAAAAAAGTTGCTATCCCTTCAGAAAATATCATTTTAGAGCATAGCAAATGTTTTCCATGCAAAAGTATACATAGGCTTGGCTAACATTTCAGAGCGGATTCAGTTTACTCAGAAAAAAACACTTTTATGCTGGAATAAGAATGCTTGCAGCCAGATGTACTATAAGAGCCATTCTGCTTAAATTTTAACAGTACCTTGTTCTAGTATGACACCCGTGCACGTATGTGGTGGGCATTTGTGTACATATATTCACCGATTTTCCCATGCCAGTTTCTCTCTTTTTGACTTTTTACTACACACTAGTGAGTAAACCGAGTGTCCCAGCTGTACCCATTTTGTACAGCACACATAAAGCATGAGGAAAAGGCATTTAAATGATTTGAAATGATTGCTGACATTTCCTTTAGAAAAAGGTGAAAGAATCCATTCTTACTACAGACTTGTGCAGCAGCACATTTATCAGGAATGTAAGGAAGGGTGGTCACTGACTGTCACAGCCTTCTTAGCTACCAGGGTTTTTTATGTGGATGGCCTTTCTACATCCAAATTAGGGTAACTTGCTGGTAAAATACACTGCTGTAATACCATTAAAACATACCTTTTCATGAATGTGGTCTGTTTTCAAGAGCTCACATCACCTGGCTTATTAGCTCATTCATTCAAAGTGGCAACTCAGGAATGGAAAAAACCCTCCAGCTCAGAGGAAACAACAGTTATGAGACTTGATGATCCTTATGCAACATGGGCTTTTTGAATTACTGAACAACCTAATCTATTAGGAAGCCTTATTTGCTTGTGCAGAATTGTGGCCCCTGCTTTTTTATGCCTTGCTGTGTAGGAAAGACAAATAAGTTCTTCAAAATGAGCTTCCTAAGGCTTGTAAGCACAGTTTCTCCGACTCCTGAGGGACTCCAATTCAGCTGGTAAAATGCAGAGCTGCTTGCACAGTGTTTACGCTTCTGTTCAACCTCAGTGGTGGAAGGCAAAACCTCACCACCTCTTTAGGGATGCCGGCTTGTGGGCTGCAATGCCACCTTGGCTCTTTCTCCTGAAATGATAGCTAGAGCACAGACAGTAGCATAATTTTTATTTCCTTTTCAACTGAGTGCCTGGGAGAGGGAAGACTGGGCACTGCACTTTGGAGTGATTTGCACTCATGTGATTTGATGTCTCTGAGACTTTTTTTTCCCCCTTTTCTTTTATACTGGCCACTTCAATAAGCTTCAGTATCGCTCTGAGTATCTTTCTCCCTCTTACATATAATCCTTTATGGATTACATATCCTGTTCACTAGCAGGGGAATATTTGAAGTATTACATCTATTTGTATAGCTGTGCCAGACATACTTCTTATGCTCTTCCTGTGCTGTGTTTGTAATTGTATCTGTCTTTCAAAAATTCAATTAAAGGACAGTTAATGAAAATTAATTAAATTAGTACTCTGACAACACAGAGCAGCACCACATAGATGACATATTACAAGTTCATGATGGAGCAAAGAGAAAGCAGCAGCAAAGTACTGGTAAGTCTCTTCTGCATTCCTCAAAACACTGAGGAAGGATGCTCTAAAGTTGCTTGTTAGAAGGGATGGGATGTGATACACGATGTGAAACAGCTGCTGCTTTCTGAACGAGGCAAGAGGGAAGCTAAAAAAGAGAATTCAGAAAGGTAAAATGCATGCAGGTGTTGAATCCTGCATGTCTTCTCCTTATTCCTAATGAAAAGAACATCTTGGCATTTTTTTGAGGAACAAGGGTGTAAAATATGTCCTAATTCTACAAAACCCCTACGTTCTTCAGATGAAGACAGATGAGAGTGGGTTCAAATAAATAAATAAATAGATCTGCAACATTTCATCAGAGAAATAATTCTCCTACGTTCAAAGTGCTTTGTTTTCCAGCAAAGATGCAAAAATCCTCAAACACATTACACTGTATACTGATGCAACTTTTGTATTTGATTCTGTTCTAGCCCATCTAATATATGGGGGTGGGGCAATAGAGAAGAAAGGAGGAAAGATGAAAGATATCTTAATGATCAGGAAGGCAGCCACTATGAATTATGACTAACTTATTTGCCAATCAAAATGAATGTGAGGATATGCACAGGAATTTTATCCCCATGAACGCTTACTAGCTGCCTCTTACTGTAGTCAAAACGTACATATTCTTGACAATGTATGAATGTTTCTGAAATCTGATTTAAATGACTTAATTTATCCTGAAAATACAAATCCAGAACTGGAAGCATCCTTAATTGTATCATGCCAC
This sequence comes from Falco punctatus, assembly GCF_963210335.1. Taxonomy (NCBI): domain Eukaryota; kingdom Metazoa; phylum Chordata; class Aves; order Falconiformes; family Falconidae; genus Falco; species Falco punctatus. The sequence goes on along the minus strand of NC_137584.1, from coordinate 46,190,617 downwards.
TAACGGTGTGTAGGTAGGTAGGTATGTCCATACACATGGGTAGGTATTCCTACTCTTCTGAGTACATATGGAGGAAATGTTTTTTTGCCCAAAGTAAACTATTTAAAAACAATTGTGTTGCAATTTTTAATCAAAATTTCCTGCAGAGCTTTTCCCCTTTGTACACATAAGATCTCAGTTTATGATTTGAATTTCTACGAGACTTTTATTTTTTTCTTTCTTTATGGTATCACCTATCTCAAAGCAAAATGATGAGTGACAGGCTGAGTTGACCAGCTTGACTATATTGAAACACTCACACCATTTCTGGCTTGCTGTACCTGTGGTTCACTGCATATTAGTCCCAGTGTGTGCTGCACAGTCCATGCATGCCCTACCTCTAGGTTCCAGCACTATAAATTGAATTTGGGGATACAGCCAAACAGCTTAAAACTTCCCCTCTAATATACAATGCAGCACTTTGTCTTGCTAGAACAGAAACCCTGGGTAAGCTTGCTCAGGCACTCTGCAGAGAGTTAGAACTGAGAATGGAGCACGTGGGCTGAGTTTGCCCAAGTTTGCCTTCCTGAGACTTACAGCACTGCTATTTCAGCAGCCACATTTCCCTTTATGGCAAGGCTTTCCAGAGTATCCAACTGCAGTAATTTAACCTGCCTGTAAAGCAAGGCCATGTTGAACACAGCTTTTCAGGGAAGCTGGGCCAGCCCTCCAGCATTTGTCCTCTCAAGAGACAAAAATAACTTTATTTTACAGAATCAAATGAGGAAAGGGGGGGGGGGGGGGGGGGGGCGGAAATCGTATTTCTACACTGGTCTTCATACAGTCTATACAAACAAAAGAAAATTAATATGGAATATAATTAAAATGTGCCAATTCAATTACAATTGATCACGCTTTTCAGCGAAGCACCATTTAGCATTACCTGCGCCCTGAACCATCAGCCAAGATGGGCATGTTTCTGCTTAGCTAGAGAAGAGAACTATGCCCCACACAGCACCCATTCACATGTAACTCCAAGGGACCAAAGGTCTGGAAGCAACACTGTGCTTTGAGCTAATGCTCTTAAAATGCTTCAGAGCAAGAGGAGCTACAAATATTGGGGGTGAGGAGTGAAAACCTTATAAGTGGATATTTCAGGAAAATGAGAATCAAATGTTGCATTTAAACACAGTCTATTACAGTTATGTTGTAAGCAATCAATTAACATTCTTTCAAGTATCATAGGACCTAAGGACTCATTAAATCAATTAATAATACAATACTTTATGCTAGTTCATCAGGTGCTGTTAGTAGCACACTGTGTTCTACCAGAGTAACTCTTCTTCCACTTCACTATAAAGCAATATTGAGTATCAACATTTTCACTGTTTGGGTTAAAACCAGGATTAAACGAAGGTCTAATTTAATATTACTAGAATTGACTAAAAGTTACTGAAAGTAACAACTACAAAAAAAATTATAAACCAACTATAACCAAAGCAATTGTTACTAAAACTAACATTTTTTTTTTTTTTTTACAGCTGTTTTTTCCCTGAACTGGTTTGGGTATAAACAGTAAGTTCATCTGAGCTCTACTCACACAGTTGCAGCTTGTTGGTTCACTGTGGGTAACCAGCAATAAATTTATATGATCAAACCCACTGAAGCACTACTGAGATTGTTTGGATCACGATGTAGGGAAAGAGCTAACACAAATTTTATAGGTCTCAATAATCCTGTGTATTTCACAGACCAGTCATATGAAACTAATAACTGATGATGAGACTGTTTATTAAGGAAGATCCTTGCCAAAGTGAAGGAAGGTCTACTGACTCAGAAAACAATCACAGGGGGAAAACCCTCCGCTAAAAACGTATTATGCATGAGACAGGAAATAAACGAACTTCATAGCATGATGTGAAAGCAGAAATATCCTTTCAGCAGGCAGAGAGTGTGAGCTGCCTTCTCAGCATCCCAGCGAATACTCCCCAAAGCCAGCGGGAAGACCGGTCCCAGCTGTACGTGGGTCCGGGGCTGCTGTCCTCCCTGCTTGTTAGTCATGCCCTGTGTTGTCAGGCATAGGTTAATATAATGTAAAGGTGGCAAAGTGCATTAATAATCCATGGTATCGCTGGAAGCAAAAGCTAGTTACATATTTGGATGAACATGCCACTGAGCCAAAGAGTATTCATTCATTGGGGCCCAGTGCTCTGCTATTGGCCATCTATCAACTCTGAAACCATAGGTAGTCCTTCCCACGCCATATGATGTACCATCACAGATCACCATGCTGCACTGCACAGCATGTGATGTGCTCCTTCCACTCACACTCCATAGTCTAGAAAAAGGCTACCTTCAATGCTTCTCAAAAGCACCAAACACTTAATTGATGAAAAGAGTTAAGTAAGCATAAACACAGAGCTTTGGAGAAGTTTGTGTTTTAGCAGGAAGATTTTGGCTATCTCCTTTCAAAACCTGAATGTCTTACGCTGAGTTATCATGATGCTAATTTGACATAATTTTTCTTCAATTCTGCATTTCAAAATCAAGTTAGATCACAGTGGTAACTATAATTTTCTTTTCCACATCATATGTTTGCAGACATGCTCCATGGGCTGGGAAGTCAAGTAAGAAACAAAACAGAACACACTGTTTCATTGGCAGATTGGGAGGTAAACAAATTCCTGAAACCACCACCTTAAAAACAGATATTCAAAAAACTTAAAAGCTTTGGGTCAGTGACTAGACTGCAGATGCTAATCCAAAATTTGTGTTGGCTTCTGAAGCAACCAAAATATATCCATCCCTACACAGACTTCCAGGACCACACTCCTTCCCCTGTTCTTCCCATAAAGGCACATATGCCTGCCCACTTTCACGTCTAAATAACTTGGCCCTTTTCCCAGAGCAGTATGTGATATCCTCCTTCCTCTCTTTAAAGGCATGACACAGAATCCAGCTGCAACTATACTGAAATTTGGCTACAAATACCATGTGCAGCATATCAGCTCCTGGAACTTCCATTTTGACATACAACGCAGTGCATTATTATCACTAAATAAATAAAAGATTACATATAACAAAACCAACCCATTTCCTTACAAAACACTGCAAGCTTCAAATCAATGTTGTAAAGCATTTTGTAAAGGAGAATGATTGTAGGAGTTATAAGGAAAGAAAATGAACTTGGATTGTGATGATAGGACCATTTCCTTTGTCAAAATGTCCACAGTTTTAAAAACTAAAAAATAAAAAGGTCTGTTTGGGAAATAATATTAAAAAAAGTTCAATAATGAGATTTTCAAAGCTTTGTGACATTCAGATACCCAGCTGCCCTTAAAAATAACGTGACTGTTTTAGTCCTTAATTCCTACCTAGCTTTGTAAAACCTCATTCTATGCAGCTCATTATTAGAATCAGTTCACCTATATGGTACCAAATCAAACTTCAGCAATCCCTACTTTAACGTCATTAAAGACTGAGGTTCCATGGAAAATGTTTTAGTTGTGAAGATGCCAGAGGAAATCTTTCTAACTCTCAGCAGTGTCAGCAATATCCCCAAACAAGATGCCAAAAGATTTGTTTCTTGATTGCTCTATGCAACTTCTTTAACTGGCAGCTCTCTCCTTCAGTGTCATTTCAGCCCATCCCAAGAGAAAAATTCATACTTTTCCTGAATCAGTTGTCCCATGGCACTCACTATAGGTTCAGCAGCAGCAGTATGTGCACAGCTGTAAAACATCTGGCACACAGGTGTATGAAACTGCATTTGCTTGCTGTCTGGCTAGTCACGGCACATTTTTTTGAAGGATAACAAACAGTTATCATGTAGAAAGACAGATAGTACTGTTGTTACATTTATCTGTTACATTTACATTTTTATAAGTTACATTTATCTTCAGTGTTGTAAACTCCAGAGTAAGAGAGAAGAGTAAATGTTACATTCATTTACTAATAAAGAAAACTTCTATGGGAGACAAGCATGGCCCTTCACTTTGGTACCGATAATCCAGCTCGGATCCTAGTTTACTTCCGAGGAGGAAGTGGGTGGGGCTGCAAAGCGCACTTTAAATAAATCCTCTTACATCGTCTGAAATGGAATGGGAGCAAATACTTTCATTCACCAGTTTGAACCTACAAGTTACTGCCAGCAGCATTACAAACATTAATCTTAAATATAGCACCAAAGACAGACTAAACACAAAACTCCATAAAAGAAGTAAGGTTTGTATAAAACTAAAGTCGACATACAAAAGGCCGCTTACACAGGGCATGGAAGAAAACATGTTGCTTCAGTATAAGACATTAGATACTAGAAAAAAATATTTAAAAAATTCAATCAATGTCATATTTGCCAAAAGCTTTGATTGGACAAAATTGCTAATTCTAAGGCCACACTTAAAATAGCACAAGACAGACCTACATGGCACAAATGAGGATATAACTCACGCCCGATTCCTACCAGGAGCATGGCAGGCACACATGTGTGAGTTTTAACACAACAGGTGCAACAGTAGCCACAAAGATTTCAGCATGAGCTAGTAAGCCACACACACTTTCAGAATCCCTCAACAGCTTGCACTGCAACTGCTAGCTGCATCTTCATCATTGCCACCACCTGGGTATGCGTTTGCTTACTCACAGTACAAACATCTCAGATTTCTGCACGTGTACCAGCAACAGACATAGGGTGGCTTGTGCTGTAAGTGAATGGAAGCAGCATTTGCTGTGTGTCTGGTCATGCCCAGTAACTCGTAGACGAAACTTGATGAGACACTGGTGGCACTATAACTCTTACTACCTCAACCAAGCTCTCAAACAGCAGTCTAAGGAACAGATTTTCTGATTTACAGCCTATTAAATATATGTGACTTGGTCCATATAAGAAGTCAACATGACAATTCAGCTTGCAAGCTCAAAGTGCTTACCATTGCAGAACGATGGATTTTCCTGTGATCTTCTCCTCCTCTTTCTGTTAAGAGCACACTCTACAGCAATAAAGCATCAAACACAAAATGGGGGACATATACAGGAAAAACAACGGTGCAATCTAATCAAATTATCCAAGCAATGCTGAAATCAGGAAACACTGACATACACACCTGCTTATTCTTTCTGTGTTAACTTTCTTCAGAAGGTTTTGTCCCCCCCCAAAAAAGGCTCATGACTTTGCATCTTTTCAAAAGCCTCCCATTACTCAAATGAAACTGAACAAGAATGAATGCAAAATGGATAGTCATGAAGACAGCAAACATGAGACAGGGATTTTAAAAGGAAGGGCAAGTCTTCAGCATAAAGCAAAGCTTTCCAAATGTTTCCAGCACCAAAATGGATTGGCAGCATGAGGTGATAGGTGCTTTGGCAGAGAGAAAACTGACAGTATAAAATGAAATATGGATAGGTTATTAAAACAGCAAGCTTTGCTGGCACCTGTGGTTTGCTGAAATTCTAATCAAGTTTCCAAACAGAATTCCTATTTGGAATTGAAAAGGAATTTCTCACCTATTGTCAGAAGATTTAAGGCTCATTTAATTAGTCCTGAAAACAAACGGGTGCAATATTTTCTTTGACTGATGTTACGAAAACACACACATGTTTCAGTTTACCTGTGTTTCTCCTGACTTCATACTTCTCTATCTTTGCTGTTAAGGCAGCTGGAGTCAGTTAGTAAATGTGTCTCATTTTGATACTCAAACAGCAGTTCAAATATATCCATAACTCTTCACATACACTCTGTTCTCCATTGAGTCGTCAGTACAGGACCAAGCCGTCCAAGCATGTTACTGGCAGCTTTTTGATTCAAAAGTAAATTCTAGGAAGATTTACCAGAAGTGAATCTAGTTTACGTCCCCCAAATACTCTGTAGCTAAGGTGGGAAAGGTGCCACTCCAAACACTTCCAAAACAGTTGAAAAATAACAAACCCCTTCTTTTTGCTCAAGAGATAAGAACAATATTCAGAGTTATTACATTCACTGCTGAATCAGCAGCTACCTCTACCTTCTGCTCATCCATAAAGAATAATCTCTAAAAGATGAAGCGAAGATCTGAAAAAGAGCTAGGTTTTACTAAATAAGTGGCAAAGTGTCAGAGGTGATATTCCAACTAAAACAGTGAGCATCATTATGCCCTGATGCACCATCCACATTATAGTAGTGCTTAATAAACTATTTCAAAAACAGGGTTTGCAGTTGCTTGGCGTAGAGGATGTATCATGGGATCAGTACTCAAAATAAAAGCAAAACAAATACCTCAGATGCTCTTAAAAATTTCTGCTGGGAAATACAAAAATTTTGCTTTCAATTTTGGTAAAAGATTGGCAGATCCCTCCAAAGGGTTGCAGAAAAGTAGCTAAACTTTAAATTACAAACAATCTAAGGTGGTTCTTTTTTGCTATGGGGTTGCTTGATTCTAGTTATCAGAATTTTTTATTATTTTATTAAAAATTAGTGAAAAACCAAACCAACAACTAACACTATTCCTAGCACTTCAAAATTCAAGACTATTTGAACAGCAGGGAGCAGGGAGGGTTAACCTATGGTATTAACAGAAACAGGTTGTAAACCAGCATTAAAGAATAGATATTCAGTGCAAAAATTAAAACAACTCTGCATTCCTCACGTTGCTCTTTCTTACCCTGTACTTAACTCCCCACTCTGCCCAAGGGCTCCAGGCCCCATCTCCTCTCTGGAAGGAGAGGACTGAAGCCTGAAAGGGATGGGCTGCCCCTAGGCAAAGGTATCCGTAGTCACATGCAGTCTGCAGCAGTGCCCTGGAGGGAGCATTTCTCATCCATGGCCAAGTGGCTGGTCCTGCAGGACTGCAGAACCTCTGTGGTAGCTCTGTGTAAGCTAACTAGGGACCAGCCAATCTTTCTCCAATGCAATAAGCTTGAATCTATATACACGTTCAGGTCAGTAGCTTCCTAATATCTTCACATTTAAGGCAACTAGCCACAGTAAGATGCAGGACACTAAATGGAAGGGATGTGCTAATCTGGCACTATGCTTAAGGAAACATTTTTGAATAAATACAAGAAGCTTCAACATCTCAAAAGATTTCAAAACTCAGGTTGCACTATCATTCGAACAACGTCCCAAGCAGCACATACTACTGCTAGCAGCACCAGCCTGATTTCCACAAAATTTGGGTAATTTCCCAATTCTGTTGCTTGTGATGAACAATTTCTTTCTCATCTAAATACAGGGATTGTAGCTCACTTGTGCCTCCTCTGCGACACTTCACAAAGTTACCGCTGAAAAGCACTGTGTAAGCATGTTACTGCAAATATATTATGTGTTATCCTACCAAATGGGAAGAATAGTATTGCAAATTGATTTTGAACAGTCCATTTGGGAGTTGCTAAGGGTGTCCATAGTGCATTCAACAACTACTGCCTGCCATCTTGTTTGTCTGCCCACTGACATCAGATTTTGTATGAATTAATGAACAGCTTCCACAATACACTTTTCACACACTTTATCTAAAAGTATGTAAAGTAACTTGTGATAGAAGTTACACAAACTATTCAAAATATGTCAACCCACCCCCTCCCAGTCCAGTCCAGTCCAGTCTCCTTACTGTAAAGTCATTTACAATGTACCTTATTTATATTTAATGAATGCTTCAAGGCATAAATAGGCACACTAAGAAATCAACGACTTCTACAATTAGGTAATTGATTCTGCAAATTGCAATAAATATCCACAGTTCCTGGCTATCAGCTAAAGGCACTATTAAGAGGAGAATCTTAATCCAAAGGGAATGCATGAGAAAGACTGAAAAATTGGTAAGTATGTATGTGCCATATGAATGAATACAATAATATATTTCAGGAGAGAAGGAAGATATTGCTTGGAAAAGGATTATTGATTTTGATTACTGGACAGGTACATCAAAATTATTAAACAGAAAAATCAAAACACTTAAAAGTCTAGCAGCTGGAAGAAAAAAAAGGCATTGAGAAGAACGTCACTTTGATGATAGGATAGAAAATAATATGCCATCTATGAAATGATACACAAAATGGGTAAGTGAGGTCCCCTTCACAGCAAGAGAAACAACGAGAAGCTGTGAAGCCTGGTAACTCTCAGATGCCAACAGGATGGAGAGGCAAAAGACTATTTGTTGTCAGCTGCCAAATGGTATAAAACATCACATTCAGAACCAACATATGGGCCCAGCTAATGAAAGAAGCGATGAGATTTTTCACAGCAAGGAGGCCTGAGAAGATCACCCAAACACACCTGTCTTGATACCTGAACACTGGAGGCAACTTGCACAGGCATGTCTTGGTGTTTGGGAGTACGCGGCAATGACAGCCAGAGTGACTGAGAATGATTTCTGTTTCCTTTCCTGATTTTGCTTTAAGATTTGCTACACTGCACTGTTGCAACATTAATCTCTGTATCTCTAAAAACTATTTCTTCTCTGAAGAATGGACAGAAAACAGTCCAGGAAGAAGAAACAAGTGTTGGAAGGAGAATAAGAGGGACTGTCAAGCCAAGGAGAAAATATGTCCTGTGCAAACAAGGATGCTATCAAAACCACCTGTGAAAAAGCAGCCAGCAGGAGCAGAGGAGGGACTAGCTGAACTAACAGACAAATGGCAGAAGATCTCAGTAGCAAAATGAAAAGAATGGAGGGATATGATTTCAGAAGACAACAGCTAAAAGACGTAAATAATGAAGCAGCAGTAATGATATTGCATACTTCTTATAATCACACTTCTCTGAGGCCTGTGAACACGTATCATCTCTAATGAGGTAAAAGCAACATCCATCCCTGAAGTAGTCTTAACTTCAGGAACAATGCTGCCTTGGTGCCTGTGAACTAGGTAGAATTCACAATTTGAAGACCTTGAAGTCTAAATAGCCACAGCAAATAAGGAAAGGAATATTAAGATGTCGAGGGTTTCTGAGAAATACATGTTTAAAACAGCAGTAAGGAACTACTTATTAAGAATTTATCACATGCATCTTAAAACCCATTCTCCATGGAATTAGGAATCAATACGCCATTGCATTCAAAGCCAGATAATTTAAAATTTTAAATGTAATTAATCTTTAATTCTGCATAAAATACAGAGAGCTGTTAAATCTGTGAAATGAAAATAACACTCTCCAGAGGTAGTGAAAAGGCAGAAACATTTATACATGATTTCCTGGTTTTCCTTCTTAGGAAATTGCTTTCTTCCATTATTTCTACAGATTTTAAAAAAAACATTCCAGCAGCTAGTCTCCTCTGTATGTTTAATCGTTCTGTGGTTGGGCTCAAGTACATCACGAGATACATGAAACAGAAAAGGATGGGTTGAAGATGCATTTATGTTAAACAAACATGTTCCTCCCCATTTTATGCCTAAACACCAAGAAAGTCAGTTAGATCTTGTCTTATTTTCCAAAAAACTACAAAAATCATTAACATTTTGTTGGTTTTCTGTTGGTTTGTAAAAAGCTCGTGCAGGTGCATTCATAATTTGTAAGAAAACTACCCTCTTATAGCACCTACTTTTAATACTTCCTTTGCAGATTTATCTTCTGAAGTTCTCACTGCAGTAAATTGCATCACTTATTAGATGGCACAAATCTAATATGAAGTACCTGGCAAGGCTTCCCCATGACCTGAATTAGTGATGAACACATTAACTCACCTATTTAGAAAAGCAGGCCTAATCACATCAAAAGAGAATAGACTCATATTTTCTTCCTATGAATGCCTGGTGGTTTCTCCTCACTTTCCAAATGAGCATTGTAATTTCTATATAATATGATCCTGTAGGTAATTTTACCTCACACAAAATGACACACTAATGCAACACAACCAACAGGTCACTCACAGCATTGGCCCACACAAGAGAGATCTTTACACTTCAGTTAAAAGGGTTTCAGGTGAAGGTTTGAATTAATTTTACAGTTAAAGCAAATGGGTTTTATGCATTAGACAACCTTTTAGCCAAATTTACCCTTAATTTTTCAACTTTTTCTCTGAATTTACCTGTAATAAATGGCTTTTTCACTTTCTTTTTGTTGTTTTTCATGAAGCTACAGAATAATGTTTACTAGAAGGCAAAGTATATTTTATCAAAACAATTTTAACAAGTGGAAGCTCATTCTGTGACAAGGGCTAAATTATGTTTTCCGAGGATCCCATCTGGCAGGAGTCTAATACTGCAGAGTGCCATGGTTTCTAGAGATTATGCCTGAAGTTAATACAGAGTCAGCAACACCAGCCCATAAACAGTAACACAAGATGGGAAGGACAGCCAAAGATCAAGAAGAGTTCAGTTCTTTTTGAGATTGGACTTAGGATGTCAGAGCTGCTTACTCAACTGGCACACTCAAGAAAGTAGCATTAAGAGCACACCCTTCATTCAGTACGTTCCCTGGCTCTCTCCCCCTCTGGAAGAAGACCAAAGTTCTCTAATTGACATCCCTCCCCACCCTCTGTCCTTTTTGGCAAGCCTGGAAGAACAAAACATGATGACATTAATGCAAAAGGATGTAACACTTCATAGTCAAGGAGTAAAACATGGGTTTGAGTGACACAGAGGTGGGGCCAGCAAGTCTCTGCTTTACAGCTGCCCAGGCACAAGAAAGAAGGTAACTACACAAACACTTTGGGGGTATGCATACTCCCACATTTCTACACAAGCATTGCAGGCACAAGGGAACACCTATGTACTTTGAATGAACTTGGGACAATTCATGGCATGCTCATTTTGAAATTTTGAAAACATAGAAAAACCCTTGCATTTGGATGCATATGCCTTTCAGTACAGGACTGATCCCCATAAAAGCATGTATGTGGTTATTGTTTTTTTTTAATATACAACTTCCTCTTGGCTGGATCCCCAAAGTTGTAAAGTTACATATCCTATTTTTAATATATGCTGTAATCTGTTTTTCCATTTTGTTTCCATAAAATGTTAAGTTTTATGGTGCCAACGACATAGCTAAATTCTCCCCCTTTAAATAAAAAAAAGTCCTTAAATTGAAATTTATTCTTGTGTATATCCCAAGCTCAAACTGAAAACTGTTTCTGCTTGATGGACCAGAACACATACTCTTGATTTCTGTAATACAATGATGATTTTTTTTTTCCCTCCATCAGCTTTTCTGGTTCCAAAACTGGACATATTTCATCCTATCGGTCAAATGTATCAAAATAAAAACTGGCTCCAGCTGCCAAAACAGCTCCAAGAAGGAAAAAAGAGGAAAAACATAAAAGGCGGGGGGTGGGGGGGTGGGCGTGGTGGTGAGGGGGAAGGCTAACCTTTTCACCACTGTCATGAAGAGCTGATGGTCATCTATGGAAATATATTAGGTTGTAAAATTTGTAGTTAAAATAAATTTTAGTAAAATTGAACATAACTAAGACAAACAATGCATAGTTTAATGCAATTGGTAAAAAAATGCATGCATTTTCAATGCCATCCATAATCCAAACAAAATGGGGATAAACAACAGAATGATGACCTTTAAAATCCACTCAACAGTCAATCAAAATCTCTTTTGTCTAGTTACAGAGAAGCTTCTTACAAACACCTGATGATCAAACTAAATGCATCCTTCCATCAACAAATTAATTCTCATAATTTACATTTCTGTGTACTTACTAGGAAATTCTTTTTACATCAAATGATGACTGCTCCATTCATTGCACTCCACCTCCAATAACAACATGAATTGAGTTAAACATGTATAAACTGATGGGTGGAAAATTGCCTTTTCAACGTAAATACACAGAAATTCTTTAAACATTTTCAACAAGAAAGAAATACCACTCAATACTGGTCAATGGCAAAGGTGAGTAAAGAACTGAACTGCACAGCACATAACTTTTCTCTGGATACTGATACAGTGCATGCAAGAGCATGAATACTCTGTGATAGGGCTGGATTTGCACAGGCAGTTACAAAATAGTAAAAAGACAGGAAAGCAGAAGCACTATGAAAGTGCTGCTTTCAAACAGGCACGCATCCTGCATAGCAGTAACACTCTTGGAAACCAGAAGTTGGATCTGGGCCAAAAGCATGAGTTGGATGGTGAGAAAAATCTGCCGGACAGCCCTCTGAACAAGCGTTGGCTGAACGCAGCCTGGGGATGCTCGCAAAGGAACTCCCCTGTGACCAGGGAAACAAGGCACACGTAATCTCATAATATGAATAGTACTGCATGTAGGATACCCAAACTAGCACTTTTTTTTCCAGCATAAAAACTACAGGCCCTTGTATTTTGGCTTATTTCAGGGATCAAAGAGAGGTAAAAGTCACAGCTGTTGCTATACAGCTTTCTTAACAAACTCGCAGATTAGCACTTCATTTCTAAGCACTGGCAGTTTTTGACTGTGGTGCAAATGCAGTAACTTCTGAGAAGCAAGAGGCAAGTGTTGCAAATGGAACTGGGGAAAAACAACTTAGTAATACCACCTATGGGATGTTTACTACTTCTTTTTTGGCACTTTTGGGAGTGCGTTTGCCACATTGTAATATGTATAGTATTGTCTAAAAGAAAAAAAGCGTAATATAAGATTTTTTTATACTGCATTATCAACATTTCTCAAACATTCTGATAAATTAATGCCACTGAGATTCAACACTGTACTTCTGTGAAGCATCTTTTAGGTTACAGTTTGAGTACAACCACCTCAGTGATGTCCCTTAGGATACTTCTCCAGCAACACTCTTGCTCCTCACAGCAGACCAAAAATAAGGAGCCAAGCATGAATTTTAACTGGTGCTGAATTTCATATGGTTTTGTGGAAAAGATAAATGAAGAGTAAAATGAGGTCAGGAGAGTTATTTCTACTTATCTATGAGAAGCTTAAAAAAGACTAGAAACAGTACAACAGGTTTCTATAGGTGACAAACTGTCACAGTTCTTCTGGCCTCGGTCTACTAATTGGTTTAGTAAGTAAGCAAGTAACAAAACCAGATCATCTCAGCCTAAGAGTTTACCGATGATTTACTGAAAGACAAACACATCATCAACATTCCTCTGCTGCTTTCATTCATGGTATGCTTATTTGATTGCAACACTGAAACCAGAAGGCTACCTCACAACACACCTACCATTCAGTATTGCAGGGTGTTAACCTGCTAGCTAGGTGGATTACTACCTAAAAAGGGTTTGCCACTTCTGTAATTGAGGTATTGCTAGATACAATTCCTTTCACATGCATCAGTGCAGCTTTCTCATCAATACATACTCAATGCTCCTTCATAGACTGCTTTTGATTATAAACCCAGAATTTATGGAGAATCAAAAAAAGATTTTCTGAACACTGGAAGGGATATAAATGATATTTCTGTGACTATCACAAGCCTCCATACATTTAATAATTGGTGTGTTGGTTGCTAAATGATGATTAAAACTGAGTATCTTTATGCTATTTTTTGTATTTGTAGAAACAAGAACCAGTTGATTTGGATCTGACCATCTTTTTAAATTGCTGACACTGACATGTGGTCTCCAACTCAAAAAAGTGAAGTAAAACCCTGTTAAAAGTGACATAAAAAATACCCCCTGATTAATTTAGGGCGGCTGTGCAGAAAAGGAAACCATGACCCGATTACCTAATTCTCACTAATTATCCTGAAAGCATGCACTCTGAGGTTAAGTTTAGACTCAAAGTCTTCAGAGCGTTGCTAAGCTTTAAGTAGGACAGCACATTTAGATCTTTAACATTTTAAAAATATTTTCTTTCCAACTGCAACATTCCTATATGTGATTTAATAGCTCATTCTGAAGTTCTTCGTATCACTACCTTTTCTTATTAAGACCAAAGCCCAGCTCCTTCTGTTGCCCATAGAAACATGGTTATTAGAGAAAGATGCTGTGGTCAGGCACCCCAGCCTAAAATAGACAATTATAGGATTTCATCCTGAGTCCCTGGAGATAATCTGTTTAGCCTACAACTAGCTCCACACTTTGACATGTTATTAAAAAATCATTACTAAAAATGTGAAATCAGGTAAAGAGGATATTCCATTTATGTTAGCCATTTTTATATGACTTCAAGCAAAAGTTGCATGTCCGGTTGCCAGGCACTAACCAGTAAAGTATCAAGCATTGGTATAGCTAGCATAGGATTATCATCCACTGCATAGTTACAGAGGTAAGAGTTTGAAATATTTCAAACAGGCCAAACACTGCTATAAAAGCAAATAACCACACATCTTAGGCTGTTTGTTGGGTTTCTTGTGGCTGTCCCAGACTGCATCCCTACCCAGCATGTTTCATTGGGAACACCCAAATGAAATGACAGGGATACATTTTCATATGTAATTGCAGTAACAAAATGGTGAGGAGAGATAAAGCTATTTCTTGCCTTACCTGTCCAATTGTTAGTTCAGTCCTGATCATATTTCTTCTTCACAGGCCTGTAAAAAGGTCTGTTCTTGGGAGTCCAGCACGAGGCCAAGAAATTATGTTCTTGGCTTTTACAATGTAAAAGAGAATGAGCACTAAACGGAATTTTCCTAAAACTATGTGGAATAGGCCTTAAACTGGAGAGGCTTAATCTTGATGTAAAAGTGAATACACTCTTATCCCCAAAAACGTGAGGAGAAAACAGTAGGGAGATGAGTCAAACTGGCAGACATAACCACCATGGAAAAAACAATGTGGAGAGGAAAGTCACTGTTCTGGACCAGGTGACAGGGTATCCATAGCAGGATTTTAGTCTCAGACACAGGAAATACTGTCAACAAATGCAACATCATTTCTGCTTGGGAACAGAATTTCCTAAACATATAAGAATATGCACCTTATTCTTCCTTTCCTTCTATTAAGGAAAAAATAGAACAAAATAGTCTTTGGACAACTGACGTTCACCAGTGTGCAGGAAAAGCAGACAGGGGAAGACAGATAGAACTGTAAAATTGTTAAGGTTGAAAAAGACCTTTTAAAGTCATCAAGTCCAGTGTTAACCTAGCACTGCCAAGTCCACCACTAAACCATGTCCCTAAGTGCCACATCTGCAGGTCTTTTAAATACCTCCAGGAATGGTGACTCAACCACCTCCCTGGGCAGCCTGTTCCAATGCTTGGCCATCCTTCCAGTGAAGAAATTTTTCCTAATATCCAATCTAAACCTCCCCTGGCACAACTTGAGGCCATTTCCTCTTGTCCCATCACTTGTTACTTAGAAGAAGAGACCAACACCCACCTCGCTACAACCTCCTTCCAGGTAGCTGTAGAGAGTGACAAGGTCCTCCCTGAGCCTCCTCTTGTCCAGACTTAAACACCCCCAGTTCCCTCAGCCGCTCCCCATCAGACTTGTGCTCCAGACCCTTCCCCAGCTCCGTTGCCCGTCTCTGGACACGCTCCAGCACCTCAGTGTCTGCCTTGCAGTGAGGGCCCCAACCTGAACACAGGGTTCCAGGTGCAGCCTCACCGGTGCCGGGTACAGGGGGGCGATCACTGCCCTCGTCCTGCTGGCCACACTGCTTCTGACACCAGCCAGGACGCCGTTGGCCGCCTTGGCCACCTGGGCACACTGCTGGCTCATGTTCATGGCTGTCACCCAGCACCCCCAGGCCCTTTCCCACCAGGCCCTTTCCAGCCGCTCTGCCCCAGCCTGTAGCGCTGTGTGGGGTAAATGATGACAGTCACAGGGCAGTGTCGTCTCTCCAAGTATCAAAAACCTTGCATCACTAGAAGCCTGTGGGTCACTGTTGTACCATGGTCAGAATACTTTTTTAAATTGACTTCACCTGGGAGATGTCTCCTGATCTACAGGCTTCTAACCCATTATCAGGCTGGTTTTATGTAACCCTCTCTTCAGTTTTGGTCAAAGGTCATTTTATTCATGACATTTCAGTTTCAGAAGTGAAGAATGGTCTTTCCAAAGTAAACCCATTATTACTTATCAAAGACAAAATACTGTATGCCAGCATTTGTACTCTGTTATTTATTTTTTTTTAAATAAGGACACATGAGGAATATCTCAGGAAATACTCTGGGATTTTTGGGTTAGTGCGTGGAGTAAAGAAGTAGCAGCATAAATTTATCTTTTAGTGTTGTCCACAGAATGTACATCAGTCTACCCCAATGGAAATACCCCAAACTGACTCTTTACATTCTTAGACATAAACATCTCATGATTTTGCAGGCCAGGAAACCATGAATTTTATTCGTGGCCCTGCCTCTTATTTGTCAGAAGGACCTTACTGTTTGCATCTCTGGATTCCTGATTTTGAAAACGGTGTCAAAATTTTGCTTGTCTAGCGAACTACAAATACAAAGTGATATTATGTAAATGTTGAGTATTATTATTTCTATAAAGCCCACATCACAATGTAATAAGTTAGAGGTGCTCAGTTTCTAGTTTCTCAATAAATGTTATTTTGTAAAGTGTGTGAGGGATGCATTTATTTCAATACAAAACAATTTGGAAAATGCCTTTCCTTTAATACATAAGCTATTTGTTAACTAATAATAGACATATATTTTGCTATGTAAAAGTATAATCTATTTTTAACCTCACATTTTCATGCAAAGTTTATGGAGAAAATAGTTTCAAACAGGAAATCAGAGTCCATTTCCTGTTTTAACAAGGATAATCCCTTGACCAGTAGGCACAAATATTCATTCCTCTTTAATGCTAATTAGCACACTATTCATCCTATATTTCACAATTTAATAAAAGAAAGCAAGTTGCTGGGAACATTATTAGGTTCAAAACATCTTTCACCTTATTTATCCGGAACTCAATAAAACTGTTCAGTCACAGACTTACAGCCTCCAGCTAGGTTCCTGCTATCAGCTTTAAATCACTTTTAGAGTTGCAATAACAGTAAGTTGCCAAACTCAAATATACAGCTATCTACATCTGCTAGACAGTTTGTCTTACTGGGCAGTCTGGAAAAAATTGAGTTATTTGACCCAAACTGTAAAGCTTTTTGCTGCTTACCGGGGAATCAATACATTCTCAATCTGCAAATCAGCATTTGAAAAATGTATCTAGAAGAATGATGAAGGGAAAATGTTTGCGTTTTTTTCTTTAAGTGAGCATAAGTTAGCCTCCCCCCAAAATTGCATATATACAGGAGTTTTAAAATGGTAACTATTGCTTCCTTAGTGAATAGCTGAATCTCTAAATTTCCAATCTGAATCACAAGGTACCTTTACAGAAACTGTGATTTCTTCAACCGAAGAAGCTTACCAGGCTGAACAAACAAAAATAGGAACCATGAAACAATTTCATTTCATCCCAATATGGAGGAATAGCAGAAAATTGGAAGTGACAGAGCATGGCTGCTGCTATCAAGCTCAGCGAAGACAGGCAGCAGCAATACCCACCCCAAAGCATCAGACCCAGTGACCCTAGGTCTTGCAGCATCAGCCTCTTCATGCAGCAAAGCACCTAAAATATCATGAATGGGGGAAGTAAATACCTGGCTGCCCTCTCTAATGCTCAAGTCTGGACATCTTCATACAGATAGCATAATCAAACCCCTTAACTCTTAACACTGCTGTTTTGAGACGTTCCATAAACTGATTTTTGAACTCTTTGCATTTGATCCAAATCCACACATGTGATGCTGATTAATTGAAGGAGCTCTTAATCAAATCTATTTACTTGCTCTGAACTGGCACAAGTACATAACAGGTGTGCTAACCGGCACAGTCAAAGATGTGTGCATCATGGTGGGCAGGCAGCACTGCTGCACCATGGAGAAGGTGGCATGATTCAGCCACTTGCTTCCCTCTTTTCCCTGGCGAATGTCCCACAAGGCATTCACTAACTGCTCAAACTCAAACATGCCTGCGTTTCCACTGCAACGTCCCTATTTCTTGACTAAAGTAATGTGTAAAACCTAAGGGCAGTGGTCCAGAATTGCTGCTGGCTTCTGTCCAAATTGCACTTCTCACTTTTTACTGATACATCTTTGTTAATAGCAAGCCCCATGCAAATAGGCTGATGTATATAATTGAAAAAGCTCTTATCTCCATATGGAATATCAGTCTCTTATTTTTTTCCTTTCTTAACTGATGCAGTTATATCCATTCTTGCTGGGGATCACAGACTGTAAAACAGGGACAAGGGAATGAAACAGATAGAAAACATAACCATGCTCATAGTTAAGTCTTACTAGAGCAGACAGCAAGGACCTTAATGACTCCCAGACTCTCTGAAGGTCTCAAACTGTGTTTTCACAGAGGTGCCCCCTTTGGCTGCACACACGCTACAGGTGATTCTCATCTCATTTGCCTACGGTAATGGCATTTGCAAGCCTAAGACAGCGGCACGGCGTTCATTACATACAACTTCACAGGTCTGATGAGGGCAAGACATGAACAATCATGATAAAGAAAACTGTTCCAGAGCATAATGAGTCATCTTTGCTCCAGCATTGCTTAAACTTGTCCACACACGCCAGGCACCACCCTTGATCAATGAATCCATACTGCCTGAGCTGATGTGTCAAGTCAGCTAACCTTAACTGAAAACATGTGCTAAAGCACTTGTGATATAGGCATACCAGTTTCAGAAATTCCTCTGCAGCAGCTCTGACCTACCATACCTTCCGTGGAGACAGCATAGCTGACCATGTCCTCTGCCCCTTTACATGCTGAGCAAAGGAGGCTAGGTAAAATTCCCACAGGGGATGGGAGGCTATCAAAATGACTTACAGATTGAAGTGAAACATAAAAATCATTTTTCGTACTTGTAAATAAGTACAGTTTTAAGGGACCTATTCAGATAAACTATTTTAAGTTAACAATGACACATTGATTATTTCAGTCTAAGAGCTTGAACATAATGTTACATTTCTATAGATATATTTATTATAAATATCTTTGGAAAAGATGACCAAGTAAACCTGACTGATACAAGAAATACACTACGTTCATTTTTGTCACTAAAAAGTTAATTTTCAAGTGTTTAGAGCCAAATTTAAATATTTGAATCAAAAATTTCTCTGACAAGGCTTAAAATACTGTACGATGGGAAATTATGGATGCTCCAAATATAAAGAACTAATTTTACAACAGTCATACCAAAATTGCTTATAATGGAGTTTGCATTGAGAAAAATCTCATCTAATCTAAACATTAAATAGCTTACCAAACCACAGGGTCTATTTTCTTCTGTGATATGTTGTCTAATGGTTTCATCCTGTCCCAAAACAACAAGTCTTCCTCCAACTATTCAGTTTGCTGAAATAACACACATGCCTACACAACTTTTTTCTTCTCAACAGAAAGCAAAACCATTCCTTTAGTTCTGCTAACTACAAGTGCTGGCTTCTGAGGAATGTAAGACTGGGTTGCAGGAAGCTGTAATAAACTGCAAATTAATTTTACTGATTCAGTCAGAAATAGGACCTGGTCTTTCATTCAGAAAAGATAATACATCGTACTATATTATAAAGTAGGTTAAATAATGCTTACCAGTAAACAAACAGAGCAGTCAAGAGACAGCATGAACTACAAAGAATCTAAGTGCCTTGCCTCCATTATCTGTCAAGACATTTCTAAATGCCAGAGAAGGAAGAGAGGCTGTTTGGTTTGGGTTTTTTTTTTTTTTTTTTTGAAGGTGCAAGAGGGTATTTCATCATATGTCTGGGTCACAGCAATGGCAAAAAGGTGCACATTATATTTACTCTGCATTTCCAACAAGCACTGCCTTATCCACATCAGTTTAAAACAGTTGAAGAAAACAGCAAATACTCAGAGCATATGGAAATTTCCGAATTATCATTTAAATACATTCTTTTCTATGTGCTTTCAAAAGTTGCAGAGACCATAATAAATTTTTCAAGCCAGCTAAACTCTACTCTTTCTCTTCAATGTAAAAAAATTCTTAGTAATCAGCAAGGCCTGTTCTGCTCTCCTGTAACTATATCCATCAATTACTCCCATGACTTCTTCCTGGCCAGATCTTAGATCATGTCATTTTTTCAACTAATGCTTTTGGAATATCTTCAAATCTCTTTTACCCTTGCAGCTTTTACTTCACTGCCCTCTTCTAGTTCTCCTTGTACACCTTGGATGTGTTTTCAAATCATTTCACAGGCATCTCCTCCCACTGGTATAACTCAATTTAACTTCTTTTCCTTTCCAGCCAACCTCATCTTTCCAATCCTCCCCTTATTCTTCTGTTCCCATCTTCTCACCACAAATGGCCATAGTCATCCTTGAATTTAACTGCCTCACAGTCCACACCCCTGGGACATTTCCAAAGGCTGTCACATACCCTTTTTCATTATAATCTACAACTTTTTTTTCATCCCTTCAGCTAAATCATTCACTTGGGCCTATTTTTGCCTCATCTACAGAGACCCTTTCTGGCCAACTCAATACTGCCATAACCACATCATGCAATCCACCAAGGAACACAGGTGTATTTACTGTTATGACACTAACCATCTCTCAGCCTCTAGCTTTTAAACACAATGAACTAAAGTTGATTGTCCTCACCTTCACTTCCAGCCATTGATCTTACCTATATGCACACCCCCGCCCCACCAACCCTACACTGAATAATAGTTCATCAGCCTTCCACCAAGCGTAACATCATTCAGTACTCCACATGTGCACACCTGGTCACTGTGCAGGAACAATGTGCCCTGTGTAATTCAGAAAACCTCTCTCCCCGCTTCCCGAGAGGAATTAGACCTACTGTAATAAATGCAGTGGCACATCATCTAACAGAGGAGAGCGTGGGCTTCTCTTTTCCTGTTAGCATTATTCGATTTAGAAGTACACAACTGCTAACCTACATTTCCCATGTGAGTTTAACTTCATAGCTTTCCCTTTCTGTTACTTTTTCCACACTTAACTGCAGTTATCTCAAAACCAGCCTGCAGAGTCTGTAAGCACCTAGTATTTTTACAACTAGCTGTTTGGGGACTTCTGAGCACTGCTACAACACGGCAACTACACGCCACCAAAGGCAGATGCCAAATATCACATCACCAGGGACATTTTTTGAACTGAGAGAGGGCAGAATACCTAGCACAGCACTATTCCTTTGTAAACGATATAAGGTTCCATTCTAAGCTAAATGCCTTACAAGGCAAACAAATATTTCACCATCATGTGTTTGAAAAATCACCCTATGTTACACAGATCATCAGGATGAGTTGTGCAATCTGCCAATAATTATTCAGTTGTTCCCTAATAGAGCCTGAGAGAAGTGACAAAACGACAGTGTGGAGACAACCTGCGCCTCATGCACCACTGGGAAACCGCAACTGCACTTCAGGTAGGCCTGGACTCTAGCTTATGTTCAACAGACACCCTCAAAACTTGTTAAGCTCTTAACTACTAAGAAAGAAGAAATTCCTTCAACAGGGAACAATATTTTCCTTCTAAAAGTATTCATAAAAATATTTACTTTCAAGGTCTTTCCCTCCTTACAATATTCAGGTAATATTTTACCAGGACAGTCCTTGCTCTCACCCACAAGTGAATTACGGCTTTATCGCTCCATAAACTGATTTGAAACAACACTGGGCTGCCCCAAGAGTTTCTCCCCACAGGATATAGTTTCAAAACTAGTTCCAGAGACTTGAACTGCTCTCTCTATGGGGAGAAAAATAATATTTCTGTAATAGATTGACCTTTCTTCAGATATGTTGATATCTGAAGGAAGTCAGTTCATTGTGAAGGTTTTGGCTCCAAAGGTTCCACGTATTTTCAGAGGGACCTTGCCTGTAGTTTTAACCCATTAAAACAAAAGTGCATGGCTGCAAAAGGGTGCTACACATTTTAAAATCTCACTATGATTCAAACACAGCTACATTTCTTGCACCAGTGACTTGGTAGCATCACTTCACAAAGGCAAAAGACAGCAGCCTGCATTCTTGCACATCACACGAAAAAGAACAATGGAAACGTGGCTGAATGTGAGAAAGCACCAAACTGCAATGGCTTTTTGGGTGGGGGTGGAGAGAAACACACATACTACAAAAATCTAATAATTCTCCACCCAAGCATTGCTAGAGAATGACTTCACTGGTTTCCTACATATACTCCAGCAGCCTTCCTGCCATCACTCTGTTGAGCCAAGCAATGATGTCAACACTCCACCTGTGAGAGTGATGTAGCCCTCTGGGTCATGGTCACAGAGAACTTGGATAAAAGCTATGCCAGTGTTAATTAAATGCACCTCTTGTTTCACTGCTGATTTCCTCTGATAAGGCTCAGCTCATTTTTCCTGGAAAGACTTCCATGCTGTAAGGGAACCAGAGCCAACTACAACACAAATTTTGCTTAGAGAATATGAAGACAACATGTTAAGCATTTAGTTTTTTTTTTTTAAAAAAAAAGCCTATCAGTGCTGGGGTAAATACAAATCTCATTAATTTATATGTGCTAATGACAAGGTTAAACTACAAATGTTAGTTACTGCAGATAGTTTATTGTATTTCAGCAGTACTTATCTCTTTCATTTGTGATGCTCTTGCCCATTAAACTGGAACAGAATTCAAACAACCTGCTTCATCACTGATAAATTCTGCCAGGTTAGTGTGTGAGGAGCTTGTCCAGTTAAAAATATGCTTTGAGAATGGAGTTTGACATTTAATTAGCACCAGAATTATCACTACAACTTTAACAAATGTTGTCCAATAGCACTTACCCTGCAATCAAAAAGGTCTTAGCTGCAAGAAGGCTCTAAGCAGCTTTGGTATTAAGGATTTTCTTCCATTAATACAATTAGCCAGCAAGTAATGAAAGGAAAAAATATATACTGCTCCTTCTATTTTTCCTACGTAACGACATCTAATACACTGTCACGACTGGATGCTTTCACCATATGCTGTCACCAGGATTTCTGTAATCTCCCTACTCATAACATCTGACCTCCAGCCACTTTAAGCCTTCAGGACATGCCCTTTTATACTTGTTTTGTTCTGGCAGACATTTTTGGATAGCTTTATTGGTAAGAGAACTCTAAAAGAAAGACTCTCCGTTTTGGAACCTGACATCAAAACTATTCCTTCTTGCACAACTTTAAAAGTACCACTAGTCCTAAAACTTAATTGCTGACAGCAAAGCACACAAAAAATCTGAGGGTGGCAAAATAGAAAAGTGATCTCAAAAGCAACGGTCCAATTCTGAGAGCTTGTTTCCTGATGATCACAACTCTCAGTTCTGAAAGACAGTAGGCTGGACCTCTTGCCATAAATTTAATTCTAGAGAAGGAATTGTATGGTAAGGATGTTAGGAATACATTCATACTCATTTATTCATTTTGATTTGTAGCAATTCTGATAGTTCCAAGGAGTGTTCTGCCCCACATTCCTGAGCATTAGCAATGTTTTCCAAACAACCAATGATCAATGTCTGCCTATTTAGATTTTTAGCTCCTGGGGATCTTATGTTTATACAGTACCCTTCCCTACAAACTCTTTCGGAATACCTAACACTGCCTACCCAGTTCCTAATATGAGAGAAGTTCCATAGCTATACTACCTTTCACCAAGTAACGAACTTGAATGTATTTTTTACAATCTCTCCCAGTAAGAATTCCCACATATAAAAAATCCTTCATAAGAAGTCTATTTTTTGGTTCTAGGTAGAAACAAAAAATAAGAGCTAATCCTTGACTTGTTTGGTCTATACCACTTCTATGGACAGTTCCTATGGATTTATAAGGCCGAACTGCAGCTAGTTTTTGTGGAAGTATGCAAAGCGTGACTCATTCAGAAAGCACAACCCAAGAACATTTCACTCTGACATCCTACAGAATAGCTCCCTCATGGATTTGAAGTAGTTGCTGCCCATTCTTCACATTCACTCTTTCTCACAACTTTATGACACACAACTTCCAGTGCAAACTTGAATCCAGGCCATGGAGATACTAGAACTTCTGACAAATGTTGTTCTCTCATCAGTAATTGGAAGTTGGTCTGACACAATTTAAATGCACAGCTGCGCTTCATTTCTGGTTGATGCACATAATGTGGCCGTGCAGAAGGAAAGCATATCCCGAAGTCCAGTGAGTTAAAGTGACACAGTTTCCTGAACTTCAGGAACTCTCCTGGTCAGAAAGTACTTCCTTCCTTGTTTCAAACACTTGATTGTTTCAGAGGGAATTCAAAACAATAGATTAGAAACTTTCAAACTTTCCTAAGTGTACTGCTACACAAGGAAATCAGGCCGTCCTCTGGGAAGATGAGATAACATTGGGAGAGTACTCTTTCCGGAAATGCAATGGCTTTTGCATCCCTTCTCTAGCATCATCCCATGAATTAGCTACATATAAGTAACAACTCATGCTATGAGATGTCAGATGCAGTTCAACTACTGTTCGGAGCAACGGTGTGTGGTTGGCAAAAGGCATGAGCTGACTAGCCTCTCAGCTACTTTGATAAAGCATGTCAAGAGCTTCCTAATCTGAGTCCGTACTTTTAAGGACAGGTAGGAAGAAAGGATGACAACTGCCTCATTTTAACATCTCATTGTTTAAATCTCTAAAAAGGAGAAGGAATGTGCTGCTACTTTTGCAGTTAGAAATCTTTCACTTCCCACCAGAGCTTAGTTTTACAGAACCAGCAGAGATGCTCACAAGGACTGGGAATGGATCCAGCTCATCAGCTGAAAAGCAATCATTTTGAACGTATTTTCCCTAACACAATTCCTTTCATCTAAATATGTTACAATGCTTTGTAATGACAGATGAAAGATTTAACATTTAGAATATAGTCATGTAACTACAGTTACTTATAGGCTGCAATTCGACTAAGGAAAGGCAACAGACATGTAAACTCATTTTTCTGCAGCATTAGAGTGCCTAAGTATCCTAAACTAAGTGAAAAACATCAGAAACAGAACTAATAGCAAGACCCGTTCTCTCAGACTCTGTAGTCAAAGCTCTTATATGATATTACATTTTCCTAATTCTCTTTTCCTATCAACACAGAGCTGCAAAAAGCGTGAGGATAAAATTATCATTAAAAAAATCAAGAACTCACCTGGTTCTACACATTATTTTTAGAGGCAAACAGGACACACACTTCCCTGTCAAGCTAGGTCAAAGGAAGGGGAGTGATCAAGTTGAATACTCTGCACTCACCGTTCCTACCAAAGGGTAGATGAATCCAGCTCCAATACTGGCTCGCACATCACTAATTGGCAAAATGAAACCAGTGGGAACGCCCTTCCTCTCAGGCTGATGGGAGAGGGATAGGTGAGTTTTTGCCATACAAATGGGAAGATTTCCAAATCCCTAACAGAAAAGGGCAGGAAAAGAGAAAAATGTTTTTAAGATTAAAGACAGAATATGTTTTCACTTTGTTATCAGTATCTTCTGGAAACCCTAAAATCCATATAGCAATAGTTAACCTCAGTTTCTCAACAGCTAATATTTCAGAAATTGACAGAAAACTATTTCATATGCTATTCTCTCTCATCTCAGGCCTCTATCTCCAGAGACTTGACTGTAGGGATATCCAGCTTCTAGAGCAGGTTCTCAATCTAGAGTTAGGTGCAAAAGTTGCCTATTCAACAGCTAGACTATGCTATTTTCAGAAAGGGTGCACAACAGCTACCACACTGAACAACAAACCTGAACCAACTTAATAAAACTCCAGTATGACACTTCTCTGCAGGCACTGATGACCAGTTAGATACTTACTTGAGATCAGAATTCATAGTCAAAAACTATCTAAGGGTACTAACATCTTCTTGGGGGTAAACACAAATGGCTCATGATACATGCTTTGTTTTTAAACAAGATAAAAACTGTGCGATGTGACGGCACCCACTTCAGTAATGACAGTGCAGTAGCTACTCAAAAACTGGGAGAAAATCAGGGAAAGCCCCTCAGCAGCTGCCCACACACTATTTGTCTCGCAGGTTATCTATTAACCTTTAGTCAGGCACCTTCCACTCTTCTGTTTGATTCCCTGACAAACAGGGATGCAATCCACAAGGCCAAGAGGAGAGGCAGCACTGCAGGGAATTGCCTCTGCAGCCCAGCACTGACAACAATCCTTTAATGACATTGTGAAAATACTTCCTAATACTACTGACGTTTAGACTAAAAATGGATTAGAGAATCACAGCAGGAAAAGATAAAGACATGGATTATTTTGCTTCAAGTACACTAAGTAAGCTTCCTTTACATCTAGAAAATCAAATCAATTATCAGAAGATTTGCATTATAGAGAAGATGGCTATACTTCTGGCTGTCTGACCAGACTGCTGAAGTATGCTCAGGAATTTTTTGATGACGCTCGTGCCTAATTTCAATTTTCTGGCAGAAGAGCTCCAGACACGTTTATTTGCAGAAGCCACTCCATTACAGAAGGTACATTCACCTCTCAACATGGTTTTATAACTGTTTTCAAAGTGTAACAAAGCCCAATCCCACATGCTTTAGGAATGGTGGTCTATTGCGCCTTCTAGCATTTATAACCCCTTGAAAAGTATATAAACAGAAGGAAACCAAATAATTTTACAAGTATTGGGAGCTTTGTTGCTGACATGCATAGCTGTGCACAGGTCTTTTTGTGTTTGCAAACTCATTTTTTGCAGGTACAAGTGAACAGCCATATGCTAAAATTTGGCACATATTACTAGATGTGCAGTTGTCACATTTAAGGCAGTAACCCAAAATTACCACTCTGCATAGAAAGTATAGAGTTTCATCAACAATCTCAGAAGGATTTCAAACACCATACATATCTTACAGGAGATAGCTTTCAAGGTTAAAACCATTCTATTCTACCTAATGTAATCTAAACAATCCATACTGGCTTTCACAGTTTAGCACCATGGGTAAGCTCACACCTTTTAGCAAAGCTTGACTAAACACTCCAATCTGAGAACCTTTTACACCCCAGGGTTTCATAAGACTTTCATCCAGCAAATACCTGACTGCATAATTCACTGGCATTCTTACCTGTCGAGTGTAACGATCAACTTGTGACTGTGCAGCGGGAGACAACTCTATATCCTGAGCTCCATACACCTTCTGAGCAATGATCCTTATTTTTTCAACAATAGGAAGCTGCAGAGAGACAAGGAAACAATACAAGCATGAACATTAACCAAGAGAAACTAGGATTTTGTTTGCTGAGTGAGAAATCTGAATCTCTCATTTAGATTCATTCTTGTTAAACAGGATTGCTAAAGCATGAAACCAAGTAAAGGACATTGGTGATGGAGACGATACCCAGCTACAGGTACATGAATTACAACCATACTCAATTTGGGAGCTGCTGCACAATTTGTGCATTATAAAGCTGACAACGTGAGCTTACACTCTTGCCTAAAGTGGAGGAAGAAAATTACTGCCATGTAGTTTTTAAGAAGCAAGAGCTAACACACACTGCAGATACAAAGAAGCAAGCTCCGCTGGGTTAAGAGGGATCACTAGACAAATAAATTTCCTTTCACAATAAAGATAACCGATACAATGACTGGACAAGACAAGGTAGCAGGCAGCCAGGGAAGGTTCCTCTGAGAAGCAAGGAACTGTAGCAGAAAATTCTTGACCCATCACTGCTCCTTCGTTAATAATTTAATTTTTTTATTCTCACTTCCTATCCTGCCTAAGATATGTATTTTGAATTGTAGCATTGATATAGTAAAGCACTTTGGACACTTAAAAAAAAAAACACACAAAAAAATGAAAGCATTCTAGGAAACACTTTGAGATCACAAATCACTAAGTTCAACCTCAGTCTCCACATGTATCCACATCATGTTATCCAGCTTAAAGTGAACGTGTATTCTGTCTTTCTGGCTTATATTTGAAGGCAGATGCAGACTCTCACATTCTGGCTGTTAAAAATCCTTCCACAGGTTTTCAGCAGTTTTTGTGGTCAGATCAGTCATTCACTTTTTGTGCCATCATTTTTGTTTAATTAAAGAACTCTTTCCTCTTTCTCTCTTCTTTTGTTTTGAATGACCTTGGAGACAGCGAGTGTGACCCATATAGCCTATTTTAAACAAGACAACCTCTTTGACTTGTTTCTGTAGGAAGAGGACTATGGAGGAAGGAACATACCAGAAGTTCAGCTACTTCAGTGCTGACCAGAGACGGCCATAGATGTGTGCAATACTCCAAGGAACATCCCATCAGTAATTTGCACCCCAGAATATTTAATTAAGAAGCCACGCGGATGAAGTGTTCAACAAAATCTGAAGAGATACCACTTGGGGAAGAAGACTTGGCAATCTCAAGCAATACAAAAAGCACCAGAACACATAATCAAAGTATTTCATTTTATTCCAACAAAGGCAAGGAATTGGTTTGTGAATAATAAACTCTAGCCGGTGTATTTATAAGAAGTTCCACAGTTAATCACATTTTTGCAGTGCTTGTCTAGAAGTAGTGTTTTTCCTGCAAAGACACATCAATCGAAGGGTTTGTGTCAGACAGACCATTTTGTATTTATGATTCAATTCTGGAACAATTAAAGTTTAAAGTAATCTGCCTTTGTGTTAATAAAGAAATCTAGTAACACAGACATGACAAGAAAAAAAGCTTTCCAGACTTTCAAGTAGCTTAAATGTAAGGCATTAAAAGCTACTAAGGTTCAAATAAAATTCCCCCCTCAGATATGAAATTTCAAAGTGAGGTTTAAAGATGTTCCACAAGACATGTCTGAACATGCTGACTATATGATTAGTGCACCTTAATTGGGTAGGAAGATGTCACACTCCCGATTTCAGGTTTTTTACAGGAATCCAAGCAGTGCAAAAGAATCTAATGAGAATTGGAGATAACACATTGCAAATATCCCATACGTAATTCCTGGCAGCATTAAGCTGAACAGCTACTTAGTGACATGGATAGCTGTCATGAGATGAAATTTCTCTCAGATTAATTATTACGTATATTCATACCCATGGCAGCTTTGAACACAGTGGAAGAAATGCAAAATGTGTCTGCTAACTTGCCTTTTGGGTGCTGTTTACTTGCAGCCAAGGACTAACAGCAAGACCAAAAGCAAAGGCAAAAGGAATTCCACTCCCTGTTGTCAGTAGGCCAGCATCAAAACTAACACCTTCCTGCTTAAACCTCAGTAAATTCATTGAGATGGAGATCTTAATTTAGATTCAACTTGCATTTGTGTCAAAATACTTCAAACTAATTTGACAGCAGCATAATTACTACACCCTCAGCCCCTTTCCTGTGACCATAGCTGTAGTTTCCAAATGAAACCCTGCAGGGCTGTGGCTAACATCAGAGGAGAGTGCTTTAATGACAGGGGTGACATTCTGCTCCTCCTGGGACATGTGCAATATCTTGCATGACTGAGCCTGAGCTGGAGAGTCAAATTGTATCCCTACGTGTTTGTGCTGGTTATTTTTAAATTTTTTTTTAACCAGAATTTCAGATACTTTTCAGGCCAGTACCCAGACTTCAAATTTTGTAAATGTAACCTCAGAAGAATCACCAGTTGTGGGAGTGTAAATGGCAAACAAAAGTGTTTTTCTGAGATTGCCACATGTTTTTGCAAGGCATGCACATACAAACGGGTGAGGCGATATGCATGGTGTCACAGAGCAGAGTTTGAGCCTATTTAATCTCACAGCACAGGTAGATGAGTCCTGGCTGAGCCCAATTCAGATAGAAACCAGCAGGGAGGCACAGATGCTCTATACACATTAACACAGCCCAAGCACATGCACAGTCTCAAATATGCTTCCTGAAGTTTCAGGAGTAGGGAAAGGCGTACACTACACTGTGCTAAGAATCCACTGGTTTCTTAGTATTTCATGGGATTTTTAAGGGATTAACTATTTAGAATCACAGTGTAACAGCATTTCAAGCTAAAAAGTTTCCTGTGTTCCAGTTATTAAGTAATACTGCTGGGAAATTTCATTTCAATTTAACTTGAAGAGGTATTTCCCAAAGAAAAGTCACCTAATACTTCACATGAGTCATAAAAATTAATTTTACTTGAAAATAACATAATGGCATTTATCAGAAAAGAAGCTTTAGTAATTCAAGAGACTTTTTATGTCTATGCCATAGCAGAAGCCTGGGAGTTTACAAGACACTTGCAGGAATAATTCTTACTTTCTCTTATCTGGTCTTTAAAGGGCAAGTTTAGCTTTAGGTTTTCAACAATGTTGATTATTCAGCACTTCACTATGGAAATACTCTCACTGATGTGCACAGGCATCCACCATATGTAGTAACGCTTCATAGTGCTAATTCACATAGAAAAGTGTTTAGCTGAATTCAAAGGGGCTGAAAAGAGGCATATTGCACAAGTAACTAAATCATTAAGGCACTTTAAGCTGAATTTTGGTCTAGCTGAAATCACGTGGGCTTGCTATTTGTACCTTAAACACCTGGGTCAAATACCTGCCAGAAGAAACCACATATCTCAGACACTTAGGAAAAAAGAAGTAATCTCGTCTCTCTCACTTTTTTTTGTCTGAGAATTTTCTACAATGGCTTAGGATATACCTGAACCAGTTGTTCACTCCCATTCACAAACTACGATGCAGTACCCTCAGCTACGCTGATGCAACTACTTGCAGGCCATCAGTAGAACAGTTTTAATGAAAAGAGGATGAAAAATCTCATCTAAACAGTGATCATCGATGCACCCATATGAATGGCAACGTGGTTCCACAGTACCTCTTCTATCATCTGGACAACTGTGGTGATAATGATATTTATAAAATGTGCAGAGTGTCAAAAGCACGAAGATTTAGGATCAGTAATAAAAGTTTCTCACTTCCCTTATGTAAGGTTGTGAATGTTACACAACTAAGGACATTTAGGTGGAGAACAGGTGATAGATACACAATAGACAGTATAGATTTAGACAAAGGTTGATTTTTATAGATAAGCAACTACATATTAGTACTAACACTGAAAGAATTATGGCAGCTTCAAAGAATTATTTTCAAATTAAGTTTTAGCTTCTTGAGAAATTCATAGCATGAAACTCAATGTAAATTTATACTGAACATCAGAAGGTTCTACAGGGACACACAGTATCAATATCTGCTGACAGTTAAGTAGCTTTGATGTTTCTCTCAGAAACAACCCATGTCCCTGGTCCTGCTGGAGACAACGTGCATTTCTGCAATCTCACACATTCAGAGCTACCCAAGCCATATGCTTCTTCTGTGGCAAGTACAAACACACGTGCTTGTTGAGACTGCCAAGCACCCACACCATAAACAGGATCATCTCCTTGGCTAAAGCACAACCAGTGCTACAGCAAAAGCACACAAACTGCTTTCACAAAAACAGTATTTGTGTAGCTGTACATTTCAGTACTTGACAGAGAATGATTAAACCAAGAAATCAGCACTGATAAAGAGGAGAGCCTGTCATTCCCAAGACTGGATTGATTATCCCAGATGAAATCACACCAGTGTTTCACCCAGGCATACTGCTACTTCCAGGCCATTCCACTTGCAGGATGTGATGTTAGTGCAAATTGGTGCTGTCTGCATTACACTGTCTTCTTTCTTCCAATACTATCAACAGCAAGATTTTTACCAAAACATAATTTAATAGTGTTTCGTTTCTGCTAGCCTTTCCTCACATTTCCTTCATGCTTCATCTCTTCCTTCAGCTATAATAGCAGACTGTGGATTATCATTTCTCCACATGGGGCTTCATAAGGATTTCCATGGACAGCAGACCTGCTTCAACAGACCCTCCTTCATCCTCCCTTCCTCTGCTGCTCACACTTACCCATGTGCTAGTGCAAATGAGAGGCCAGCACTGCTGCTTGCGCAGCTGCACACATAACCCTGGGAAAAAAAAAGCTATTGTAACCCAGATCAGTTCACACAACCAGTTTACCATAAAGGCAAAGCCAGTATAAAGCAGAGAGACAAAGATGGCTTAAATGCTGTCTCTACAGAAAGAATTGCTCAAACTGTTGAAATCTCATCACTGAAAAGTACCAGCAGAAACAGTGAGTTGGGGCAGGGACAGGTGGCTTGGGCTGGGATTCCTGAAATCAGCCTTGTTGCCAAAAATCAGTGTCACATGAAACAAAACATGCAGACTACCAAGGACCTGGCTTGGGACTGTGTGTGGGATTCCCATCTTCTGCACCCTGATCTGAACACTTGACTTTAAGCTTTTTGGCTTCTGGAGAAAGGAGTTAATCTTTTTAACTCCCACTAGCCAATCCCTGACACTGTTCTTTTCTTCCTTCCTTTCTTCTGCTTTTAAGCATTCTCCAACTTCCTCACCAAAACAGAGTCCAACAGAAAATGTCTCTAAAAAGCCAGAGTCAACAGCAGTAAGTCCGTAGTCATACTTCATTCCATTGCAGCTAAGCCACACTACTATGAGAAGCACTGGTGTTATGTAGCTTATACTGAATACCTTAAGTGAGTGCCTGTCAGTGCAGCACTGTCTGAAAGGATCTCTTCACAGTTATACAACATAATATTTTAAACGACTTTGTGCTCTGAGAAAATTTAAGACTGTGCTGAAAAACGTGTTTAGAATATACAGAAGCACTATGCACTCGTACCTTATACACTTAATACTTCAAGCTCTTTAAACATTCACTTTAGTCTCATTGCCTATTTTTAATTATGAGATCACCAGTTTAATTATGAGGTAACAACCTCTGGGTTTATCATTGCTAAGCTGCTTGTGTTTTCACAGAAATTCTTCAAATAGTTCAAAATTCAAGGCGGTGGCACTTTTTTTTAAAAAAAAATTAACTTATGCATTCACTGAAAGCAATAAAAAAGAATTGCTAGTTGGCTAAGTGAAACAGTATGCAGGCATCACTCATTCCTCTTCTTGGGAAGGCTGCCAAATGAAAACATATGATGAGTGTATGGCTGAAGGTGCTGTGTGGGGTGACAGAGTGCAGTGCTAAAACAATAGCTGACACTGCACATTCAAACTCCTGCTTCTAGCTTTTCCCCTAGATAAAATAAAAACACATTTATTAAAGTATCTGTATATTCTGTTTCCAGAAGATCTGTGGCTGACAAAAGGAATCCCAAGTCTTTAGCACCCCCCCACCTTTTGTTGGCACAGGACAAGAGTTTGTTTTTTAATTTGCAGAAAAACATATTCAGTCAAGTTGAACAGTTTGTGAATCAACACCTAAGCCTGTGGACTTAGAGATTTATTTTCTATTTCCCTGACTTTGAAACCCCAGCTGTGCCTAAGAAAATTGCTTCATGCAAAGAATAGAAAACTAATGAAAACAAACGTAAAAGTGAAGTGCCATCAAGAGCCTACATCCACAAAAAAAAAAAAGAGACAAAGTGGAAGAAAGATAGCTTCCACCCTAGAACACCCAATTCGGTGAAAGAAGAATTCAGACTCCACCAAAATCTCTTTGATGGGAGTAGGAGAGGCTGGTACAGCCCTGTGGAATTCCTCCTTAATGTGGCTTCACTCCTAGATGGCTTACCAGCAGTAGGGGGGGGGGAAATAGTTGAAAGACTAGCATACCCTGGAGAGCAGTACAGTCTGCATTTCAAGATGAGAAATGATCTCCACCATTTATTAGGAAAACTTTCAGTAAGGAGCATATATAATTTTATTTATTCCTACTCCAGTAGTGCTTGAGGACCTTCCATTGGGTCCATACATGACTGAACTTTATGTTGTATAAAGAA
Source organism: Falco punctatus (assembly GCF_963210335.1). Taxonomy (NCBI): domain Eukaryota; kingdom Metazoa; phylum Chordata; class Aves; order Falconiformes; family Falconidae; genus Falco; species Falco punctatus. The sequence continues at coordinate 46,157,092 of NC_137584.1, read as the reverse complement.
CAACATAGAAGTTATTTGCCTCCCAGGCAAAAGAACAGAGGTATATTGGGCTGATGTGACAGCAGACACATGATGGATGTCTTTCATGGCTTAGCAGCTTCATGGTATTACTGGAGGAAACAGAAAACACCCCTTACACTCACCCCTTGCCCCCTCTTCAATCACACTGAGATTGAAAAGATGACAAGTTTACAAATGGAAAGAAACACTCTGCCTTAGCTCATTAGCCTGGAGGTAGTGTCCTCAAACCCCGACCCCATGAGCCCTTCTTGACTCTGCCTTCCTCTTCGAGCCACTTCTCCTAGTACATGCACAAAGAAGCCTTCTCCTCTAGTGACTGGTCTCTTCCCTCCTTCATCACTCACAACTCATTCTTATTATTGGAGACGAGGCCAGAGGATGGAAGGGAAGACAATGCACAGGGAACCACTGTGAGCACAGTTTGCCCCATTTTGATACTACCCTTAGGCCTCTCTGAGTGACCCATTGTCTCCGACAGCTGAAGCTAAGACTGGAAGGGAGCCAAGTGGCAGCCCACACCACGCTGCCATAGCAGAACAGAGGAAGGGGCAGCCAAAACTGTGGGCTTAGATGCTCCAGATTTGCCCAAGTTACTATTCTGCTCCTAGCAGGAGAAAAATACCAGTGCTGAGGCTGCTGACTGCTTAGATGCCTCCCTGAGAAGAAGTGCTGCTGCTCAACCTCATTCTCAGTGGATGGCCCCAAGCTGAGAAAGCTCCCCTTTGTTCTGCAGGCTGGCCAGGCAATTCACTGCACTCAGCCAAAATACTTGTGCAATCAACTTCCACAGTACAGCCTGGAAATATTTTCATTTGTCATAATATTACCTAAAGGCAGAGCACTGGCAAAAATAGGTGTCTTCTGACAAACTTGGAAGACTGGAACAATTCATTCTACCTCATTTTTGTGACCTTTACACTCTTCAGTTCCATTTTCCAATGCAGCATAAATCAGGTGATTCGAGGCTCTTCAATCATATCTGTCAGGTTACCATGTCAGTCTTTTAAGGGGACAACGCTAACTTGCTGACTGGTCAGATATGCCGATCCTGCCCCATGCCATATGTCTGTCCTTCTCCTCTTTATCTCCTAGAGCATTAGCCCACTGCACTCCAGCTGCCTTGCAGGAAGGGGCGATGCACCTCTTAAAAACCTAATGCCTGTCTTTAGACCTATGTTTCCTCCCCCAGGCTGAGGAATGCTGCTGTAAGTCAAGGGAGAGTTCTCAGCAGGAGAAGAGAGGAGAGCAAGGTAGTGAAAGAAGGCAGGTTACTCAACAAGCATGCATCGGTGGGGAATATAGCTTCCCCCCCATCTTCGCCCCTGCCCTGCAAAGAACAGGCACTGAAGCCAGAAAAATTTTGGAATGGGATGGATATGTTTCCATCCTCTCCCATCTTCCCTCTAGTTATCTAAACTTACTCTTAATGGGTCAGTCAACTTTATTTTGAGTAATAGCTTTCTGCTGCAGCTTAAAGACCCATACTTCAAGAAAAGTGAACCCAAAAGGGAAGTCAACAGTGATAAGAGAGTTGATATTTTGATATTTTCCATATGTGGCAAGAATATATATATTAAAAAAAAACCCCACAGATTATTTCATAGAGAGTTCAGGAGGCTTTTAAAACAAACCCATCCTGCAAACACTGAAGAGAAATACTCGGCAAGAAACCAATTCAACAGTAAAATAAGAGAGGTTAGTGTGCAGTGGGGGCAAAACTCAATATTAAAAAGTGTAGTATTTATTACGGCTACTGCCCATAATCTTTTAAACTATGTTATAAACTCTGGAGCCTACCATACTAAAACTCACGCTTTCTCCTGAACCCCCATCCTGTGCAATTCCTAATTACTGTAAGCATTTCATGGTACACTGTACCTGTTTATGCCCTTTTCTTACAGTTAAAAGTCACAGCAGTGCTGGCATTACTTGTCAGAGGTCACTCGTACTGTACTTGATCTATGAAATGACACTGGCACACATATGCACTCCCAAAATTGTATATGTGGCTATTCTTCACACTGCCTTCAAAATATGCTTGAAGCTTATTCTGTTCTCATTTCAAATCCTGAAAAATATTTGTTCACCTAATACCAAATGTCAAACAAACCCTTGCTAGAACCAAGAAGCATTAAAAAAATAAAAAAAAAAAATTACAAGCATCAGCTACTAGGATAAAAATAAAGGCTTGCCAGCTTAGAGAAAAAGAGAATCTGATAAGCAATCTGAAAGTGGGGCTACAGAACACTGTCGTGTAGAGACACCTGAGAAAGTTTAAACAGACCAAACGAGATACTTCAAGGAATATAACCACGTGAGCACAGTCTTCTAATTAGGCTAGCTTGATATGATACTCGAGAGGGCTGCTTAGCGGAGCCTGAGTCCTGAACTGTGTTGTGTCCATCGTCTAAAACTGTTCATTCAGCACATGCTTGGGTATCACTAGACAAGATGGTATAAATGCACAAAAATACCTCAGGATTCAGAAAAAAATAGCTGATCCTCGGCTTTTTACCAGTATTAGACAGATCTAGAAGAGACTTTCTTGTTCTTCTCACATTATATACCTTTGTAAACACCTTTCAAGGAAGTCTTTGTTTTCAGATATACATTTGGAAATTACATAAAGCCCTGCAAAGATACATGCCACTTGGAAAAATTTCAAAGAGAGACCACTAGATCTGGACTATCCTCTAATTAGATGCCTGACTCTATACTAGTAATACAGTTTGCTGCAAACATTGGTCTGGTAAAAAAGGATCTAAACCAGTTTTACATACATGGGTTTTGGTTTTTGTTTTTGAATCCCCAGAGTAATACTTTCGAACAAAACATCAGAATGTTAAACGAACCTATTATGGCTACAGTAGTCTGTGGTGTTGGAAGTTGTTCTAATTATAGCCAGTTTTGGAAGAAAATTCTGATGAAGTTTTCCATACAGAGGAAAATAAGACGCATAAACATGAACAGACTAAATGGAGACATGGAGTAAAGGGAAGAGCAGAATAATCTCATAAAGACAGACAGATTTATGAATGAAGTGGTAGTGGTTTTAAGCAGAATATTTCCCCTTTCAACATTCCAAAGGGAAAATAAAAGAAAAATAAAAAGAAGAAAAAGAAAAAGGAAAAGAAAGGGAAGGAAAAAGGAAAAGAAAGAGGAGCAAAAAGGACGAAAAGGAAGAGGATGAAAAGGAAAAACGCCACAGCAAACCCCGTCAAACTTGAGGCAACCAGGACTCAGTATTCAAGTAACTGGACAAAGCCGGCAGTCACTGGAAAGATGAGGGACGAAACCGTGTCCTTTCACTTAAATCCCCTTTGGGCAAATGAAAGGGGAAACCATCTGTCTGAATCCCATCTTACTAACTTTTCTCTTTCTTAATATTCCGTCATAGTTACCTCTTCGAACAGTGGAAATCTGTCCTCAAAACTGCTACATCAAAAAATCCTATTACCACCTTAAGTAATACCTGGGCAGGCGTATTTGGAAGAGTTAGCTTTCCTTCACATCTCTGAGCCCTGTGACCAAAAGACCTACAATGCTGTGCCAGTGACAGCATCGCTGTTTCATTCTCCTACTTTCAGCTGCTTCAGTCCCCATCCTTTGCACAGTAAGGATGAAACAGAAGCCTGAACTTTACACTCTACTGTTTTTGTTGTCCTGAATTTACTTTTTTACAGTATTTTAAAATCTTTATATTTTTATAAAATCCCTTCAACATATTTTTGAGGCTTACAATACTTGTATTAAGTTACGGGATATTAAGTTGATGTAAAGATGTGACTCATTCCCTTTGTGCTGAAGATCATGCTGCTTGTGCAACACAGTACAAAACAATGTGTCTGGAAAGACATTAAAGTAGAATTCAATCTTATTTTCTTCCTTCATAGAGGCAGAGTCCACCCCTACCAATCCTTCCTACTCATTCATGTCACAAGATTGTAAACTACACAGAATATAGAAACATCAGAGCTTAAATATGGGACTCATGAAACACTAATGAGCTATCTCTGTAACACAAATGTCCTATGGGGAAAACTATTACACATTTTTCTGAAAGCATTTTTCCCCGTTTTATTACACAAAACCCGTAAAATGATATCTTCAGTTTCCAGGGTATCTCATCAGAGACAAACTTAGAAAGGCAGACATATTGCCCATTTTTTCACTGTAAAAATGTTCTGTGAGCAAAACACCTTGAAGAGCTGCCACAGCACTTACACTCCCAAAGTATTTCCATCTATTCTGTGAAGGCAGTGGTTAATACTAATAGGAGTTCGCTGGATTTCTGACATTTGGGAAAACAGTGGGGGAGGTGGAAAGAGGAAATAAAGTGGGTGCAACATATATGGGGTATATATCAGGGAGAAGACAGTGGAAGATAACAGTATGGCATATCTACCTTAGGCTGAACTTTTTTCTGGAGAGAAGAATCAAAACAGGAACTTTCAGCCATTTGAAAGAACAAAGCTGAGGTTCTGCTGTTAAAAAATAGCATTCAAACATTTTCTAAAGAAACTTAATTCACACTGTCAGCTGAGGCACAGGATCTGAAATTTGACAAGGGCTTCCTTGGTGCCAGAAAAGTCTGGTTTGCTGCCCAAATTTTACCCCACCCGCTTTTGGATAAGTCAGGAAGGTCCTGAGAAATCATTTGTATAACCTTCTCAGCAAACGTTCTGCCCGCATGGTGGTACTCCAGCACAGTGCGTTCAGGGCCCGAGCAGCCCTTCCTCGCAAACTGCTCCTCTTGACAGCTCACACTGCTGCGCTTACCTTGCGGGCGACTGCAAAAACGAAGTCCCCAAGACATGGAAAGCGTCACCATTTCTGGCAGACATAGGATTGAAAACTTGGACCACACTATGCTTTGTTAGGTTATCTAAGGGCTAAGCAAATTAAACACGAAGCCCAAGCAAGGATCAGAGGGTGAACTCTAGAAATGTAATCAGTGAAAAAACCTATTAAGTGAAAACTAGAGCACACGGAATTGCCTGTTTCCTAAGACCATCTAAGGGGAAGGATGAGGCCATTGTCCTTGGTGCAATATGCACCAAGGTGAGTCAATAGGGAAACTCTTTCATCAGAAAACTTTGCAAACAAAAGGAGGTGATTGCCTGGACCAGCACAGGACCTATGGGACATAGGAAGAGCAGCATTTTGGGACTGTGTAAAACTTATGATGGGATTGTGGGAATGCGTAAAGATTGCTGGGGCATTTCAGTGGAAGGACTGAAGATGGGAAATTAACCAAGGTGGACCGAAGAGGAACAAGTGTGAGAGAAAAAGAGGGAAAAGGGTAAGAAGGGGCCACCTGAGTGTAAAGGTGTCTGGTCAGTAGCTTGTCTGACTGAGCTCTGTGCTTCAGGACCACAGTGTGTCCTCTGTTCTCATTACATCTTATTTCTGACTACCTCTGTGTGGGTGTGCTCTCTGCTGTAGATATATATGAACACCAGAGAGCAGGAGGAGAGGTCTGTGCGCCAGCAGCTGGAGTGAGCTGTGAACCTCAGGGCTCATGGACACTGGTGCCAGTGATCGAAGCGGGGTAAGGGCACTAGGATAGACTGAGGATCTAAGGCCAACAGCATCAGCGACCCATGTGTGCCACATTGTACTAGCAGACTCCAATCCTGATCAGCAGACGATGAGGAACAGGACTGGGCTACCTGCGCTCTGCATCATTGTCTGAGGGATGCGTGCGTGCAGGCGGGTGCTGGGGAAGGCCGTGCTTCCTCTCTGCACTGACCTCTCTGGCTGGGCAGGAGTGGAGCATGAGCATGCACGTGCCACTTCGATCATCTTTCATACAGAGAGTGAATGTTTCAGGGAGCCGCATCTTGGTGCAACACCCATGACAGTGAGACTCTAACTATATATATTTCATTTTAGCTGATTTTTAGGACAAATACAATGACTGTGAGATCTTTGTGGAGAAGCCTCCCACAATAATTTGTGAATGATCCACCTACAGATACACCGTTATGTTAAAGAAGAAAGTATCAGAAACATCATTCAATGCACTAAACAGTGACCGTTACCAGCAAGTATCCTGCTCCTCTGATTAGACAAGCCACAAATTGATTGTTCCCTCCAGCTCTTGTGATACCAAGCCAAGTCAAGCCCCTTTCCAAGTGTCTTAGATAGCTCTGTTGCAATGTTCTTGTTTCAAATCCATCACTGATGCAGCATATATTCATGGAAAAAAATAAATAAATCTTACCTCCAAGCTGTAGAGATACTTGAAACTGTTTTTCTGATTGGCTGCCTTCTCCACAGCTTGAGCTAATTTTACTGCTCCTCTACCACCAGTTGACCAGTGAGTGCAGGGTACAGCATCAAATGCTCCAGATTGCTTCGCAATCTTGCACACCAGATCAACCTCAGCAGGAGAGTCAGTTCTGCCAACCAAACAGTTCCATCTCATTATTTTGTTTAATTGGTTCTCTCATATAACCTCATATACTTAGCCTTATTCTACCATCAGCAGTTGTAAAACAAGTCTCTACAGAAATTGTGCCATATATATAATGCATCTACATACAGCATATGTATTTACATGTTTCAAGAACACTTTTTGTAATTGTTACAGCTAATTAACATGGAAGATTAATAGTTCCATAACAGCATATACTTTTTTGGTGGTTTTAAACCCATAAGACCAAGCTGAGGATTTAAAGGTCTTTATACTCATGATGAAAAATGGAAATTCTTTAATAGCTTCTTTTCTTCATGTCAAAACTGATTAATTTAAAAACCAAGAGAAGTGTGAAATTTGAACTGTGGATTTACTCACAACAGTAATGAAAGACTAGACTTACTTGAAAACGTTTAGAGCAACCACAACAGGAACTCCAAAGAGCTGAGTAATTTGAATCTGTTTCTGTAGATTACAGCAGCCATCAGCTACCAGCTGGAGGTTCTGTGCAATTAAATAAAAATTAATGGAAATGGTAAGATACATCAAGTCTTCTCCAGCCAAAGAATTTTCCATAAATTAAAGTGAACATAAACAGTGCTGATCATGACAGTTGCAAGCAAGTAAAATGCTTCCAGACAAAAATATTTTGGCACTTGTTAATTCTTGTTTCAATTAACAAGTAACAGACATATTGAAGTAACTAAGTAGTGTCCAGAATTTGTACATGAATGCATTGCTGGTTGCCCATCACGATTGTGAAAAGGCTGTTAGTCTCTTGTTTGCAAAGTTTATAAACAAAATACAGTAGTGGGGTTGGGTTTGATATACAGATGTGGTAGATGTATAGTCTAATCTATATATACATATATAACCCAGATAAGAGCACATTAGTGGATTTCCTTATTTACTCTTTTACCTCACACTTTGTAGGCCCTATCTTAACTGCAAAAACACACATATCCTTAGCCTGGTAAAACCAAAAGACCAGAATTTGTCTACAGTGAAGAGACAAACAAAACTTGTAGAATCCACTCTTGTTTGAAGAGTGACATCCAACACCAAATGTAAAGCACAAACAGATTAAAACAGTTGTTTAATGAACAGGTTAAGCTATCATTCATTTCAGAGAGTGTCTTTGACCCCTGCACCACTCTGCTCTTGTGCTTCCATAAAGGCCTGTATGATGGACTGGAATGAAGAGCTGATCAGTCTGAAAACTTAGTGGCCCTGGAAAAGCTACCGAAAAAAAGTTATTTTTCAGCTAGCTTAGTCACACACATAGCACACACAAGAGGGATAACACCAAGTGGCTGGGGGAAGGCGAGTTGGCTTTACTTGTTGGCAATGGCTGTTAGAGATGTTCACTGAATGCCAGCATTAGAGCATGCTATTTGTCAAACCTGAGGCTGCACACTATCCAGCCAGAGGAATGAGAATTTCTAACTCTCCATACATGCCATTATTTTGTCCCTTTAAACAAAAAGTTCTCCTAAGGTTTTATAATAGTTCCTCTTACCTCTTCTGTGTATTCTTTCTTCAAGGGGGCACCAGCAGTTACCTGGAGTAATAAACAATTGAACTCATCACAGACTGACATTTGTCATAATCCTAAATGGTCAGCAGTGCACTTTTGCTTAGTTTCTGCATTGTCAGTCAGCACATAATCACACACAATATCACAGCTTGACTGCAGCTTCTGCTTTATTCCAAGTTACACTGGTACATGAAGAATAGCAACACTTCCTATGGTATTTGGGTGTCAAGACACAGGTAGTGACTCAGCAACTATTTGTAAATGTTTTATTAGAGTGGAGGCAATTGGATCCCATTCCACATGCTTAATGCACCTGCAGTGCAAAGACAGCAACCTCTAACAGCTGGCGGAATAACAGTAACACAGGTGACTAGAAGAGGAACATCATCTTTGGGTGTTCTGTAGTTACTGCCTGTGGCAAGAAACTGCATGCAAGTTATTTACTCTGCTGGAAAGCATAAAGGTATATAGACAAAGAGTATCATCAGAGTACTATATTGAGTCTCCAAGGGCCACATACATTGATCCCAGGCACTGGACTTAGTTACTTTTGTCTGAAGCGTTGGCCTTGGTCCATTTTATAGTTAACCTCCCAGTAAAAGTATCTACATGCCTCTATGAATGGTTTATGTAAACAAATGAAACTTTATACTTCTAAAGACATAGATCTGACAGAAATAGAGACAGTTATTAAGACATATGTAAGTCCTATTTTTGCTAGATTGGATGATAACACACATGATAATATATCTGCCTTGATAGGCAAGGGGGAATATCACCAAAAATAAAGAAAACTTTTATTAGAATTGGACTAAACTGACAGAAAGTTATACAATTACGTCAACTTGAAAAACTGAAAAAGGACAGCTCAGCTTTAGCTTTGAGGGATGATTAGCTGTAAGGGAGGCCATGCATTCCAAAATTTTGTGGCTGTGGAAACAGCTCTGGTATTTTCACCCAGTGAGGTTTTCCCTGGCAGCATCACTCTCTTGCATGCTGCTGGGCAGATGGAAGTGTTTCTAGGAGCTAAAGTGTCTGTCTGCATGGCTACCAGACTCATCTGATTGTATGACTGAGGAGTACTTCTACAATCAGTAGTCTGTATGAGTCTTTTAGTGGCTTAAATAGCAAAAAATTGTACATTGGTCACTAATGGTACACCGGGAAAACCCTTGCAAAGTTTTATCAGTTACCTCAGCATCCCTGAGGGAATTAACCTGAGCAGATTAAAAGGACAGGAGAGTTTCCCACTGATGCAGTGAAAGAAATCTCATAAACCTCCACTAACGATGTTCCCTACTTCCACTCTCATCCTGCAACCCTAACTCTTCCCAATCCTCCTCAGCTGCCAACTTTTGCAGCCTGTGACTACTTCAGTGCACTTACAAATGCTATTTCAAAAGGCAGAGAAAAGAATATATATACATATTATAGCTCTTTAAAAAAAACCACAAAAACAAACGCAAACAAACTTCCCTCCCTCAGCAAGATTTATTACTTCAGAGCTCTTTCATCCCTCTTCTTTCATTTGTGCCTTCCCATTCCTGCATTACCTTTGGAGGTAATGTCTATAAAATGAGGTAACTCAGGAGGGATATCTAAATACTACCCACGGGCTACCTCCAGTATTTTTTAAAGCAAAATATTTTACTTATTTCAAATATTAGCAACCATTTTATTTCCCAAGAAAGGTGAAAAAACTTACATTTGGCCCACCTCCATGCATCTTCAAAGCCCTCACTGTAGCAACAAGTACAACCACACTGGGAACCAAGCCAGAGGCTCTGCATTTGATGTTGAAGAATTTCTCCATCCCAATGTCAGCACCAAAGCCAGCTTCAGTTACTGTTAAACATTAAAAAAACCAAAACAAAACCACACATAAAACATGCTTTTGGTTAAACACTGGAGAATATTTCTACTTTAGCATACAGTACACTTAAATATACATGAGTACTCAGTTTTGAATGAAGTTTCAAATAGAGATCTATTTACATTACTGAGTCTGATTAAAAAAATATTCCCGACTCAGAAATAAATTATCTTATTCTTGATATGTACAATATGTCATCAAAAGTAGTCACATCAAGGGAAAAACCCCAAGTAATCAAAATTAGTTTGAATCAGTCTTTTGAAAACATCTAGTCCTCTAAAATAGCTGTTTCTATGTAATTATATTTATTTAAAATGTCTGCAAACTCTTACAGATATTATGACTTCCCTACATTACTCCTCCTCCCTTGATTTTACTAAAGATATTCTTTAATCACAACTAATGGACCTAAATTCTCCCAGGTTTGCAAAACTTCTGGTCATCTCTTGCTTTTGTGGAGAGCATGTCCAGTTATAAAACAAACCAACAGTTACAGTCATGTGTCAGTGTTGAAGATACTATTAAATAGTGAATTCTATAACAGGATTTTGCACCAGAGAAGTCACATATTAATGTAACATGATTCAGGAGAAAAACCTGTGCAGAATATTAGGATATGCCTGGCAATGTATTTTTAGCAGAGCTACAAATAAAAGATGATAATCTGTATCAAATTATGTCAGTATTTTCAGAGCTAATTTACTCTGATTTGTCAAATATCAATTATTGCAATTACCTCTTCTAAAATGCAAATAATTTCTTTTTAGTAGACAAACATAAGCACATCGCAATTAAAAAAAATAAATCAAGGGATTAAATCTCCTGTCGGTTGAAAATTTGCCAGTGTAACTATTTCCCACCAGAACATACTGAATGGGTTCAATGCGTGCCTCTGGAAGATGTGAAGGGACTTTCAGGCAGACAAGTCAGGGTGGGAAAATAGCTTGCTCCAGAGGCTTCTGGACCTGACTCCAAGCAGAGCTGGTAACATGTCCTTGTAACCTCAATCAGCTTGCAAAAACTAGTAAATTCCTTTTTCTTTCTCTCCCTCTTGCCAGCAGTTTTGACCCTCATGCTTAGGAGGGGAGGGGAGCACAAACAGCTGATTGAACATTTTGGGGTTGGAAACCTTCAGCAGCATGAAGGAGGAGGAGGTACAGATCTGCTCTGCTGCTGTGGGACAAAGTATCTTTCTGTTGGCTGCTGATGCGTTTTAGGAAGTCCCAGACTTCGTGCATTTGTCCTCACTCTACTGGTCCTTTCCCACCTTTTCTTCATTTTGCACAGGCTGAAACGATTGCCTGCGTGGCTCTGCTCAGAGGGAGGAAACGGCTGCTGAGGCTGGGGGAGGGAGCAAGAGCTAGCAAACAAGGGGGTGGGCATGCCAGGGGGAGCAGGGACCTCTTGAATTAATACCGTGGCAAGTGTCGTGATTAACATTCTCCAAAATCATTGTTATAAGTATATTCTCTTTTTTAGAATTGCCCTGAGAAAAACAGACATACCAAACATGGAAAGAAAAGAAAAGAAAACAAAACAAAACAAAAAGAGGTTTACACAAACACAATAATTCACGGGAACAAAGCTAACGTCAGGATAAGTCATATTAAAAGCAGAGCCAGGGATCAGATGTCTGCTTTCCAGTAACCTCCATTCTTCTCCAGTCTCTTACGCAGCACAGGGTGATTAATGAGAACACTCAGTCAGGAATATATAACCACAATCAATCTTTAATATAAACAATAGATAAACTAGCAAGTACTTGAGAGGGTGGGAAAATAATTTGTCTCTTACAGAGACTGCCAGCGTACACACATAGCAGTCTCCTAACATTTCCAAACAAAGTTTCCAGAGAGCTAATCCTTTCATGCCAAGCCTCTTCAAGGGTCAGTTTTCCTTAGAGAAAGGGGGATTGCAAGTCTACCTTTCAGTGAGAGAAAAGCAGAGGTGTCAGCCTTGCAGTAAGCACAGCAACCACTCACACAGCACTTCACAGCTCTTGGGGAGGTGCTAGCCACCCTTCCGGCAGTCTAAGCAGCCAGGGCAAATGCCCAGGAAAGCTGTGTGTGCCGTGCATATTCCTCTATTTTTTTTAATGCTTGCCTTTGATATAGAGGGCAAAATGCACACTTGCCTGAACAACCCATATACTATACCAGCATCTGAAAAGCTAACAGAACACTGGTGTTCTCTGATGTGAGTGCCACAACATGGAGAAAGGGATTTTTTCAGATGAAGCGGAGGAAAGGGAGACAAACATTGGTGCTTTCTCCAGCGTGCAGAAGGAAACAAGACGCAGTAGAAAAGCTGCCTGGATGAAAGTTGCAACTCCCTTTTATTTCCTCTGAGGGATAGTGAGAAGATAGAGTAATATGCCAAGCTACTATATTTTAAAATCTTTGTGCTGAAACACGTAATACAATTACTTTCAGATTGTTTCCTGCTTTCAGATGAAAGTGTCAATGAAAAACAAATACAGACTATGAATGGGAAGTTTCATGCTAGTCTACACTCAGAGATTATAAAACAGATAATCACTTTAAATGTAACAACAGAACTTTAAAGTGATACATAGGTAGATTTATTTTGGTTCTCATTCCTCATTCACGGTTTGTCAACAGAAGGCAATTACAGATTACAGGTAAACTGACAAAGATTTTTGGGAGCAAACATCTACCTAGCCAGATGTAGTCTGCTGTACCTCACCTGAAGGAAAGTTAATGGCGCAACTGCTACTACCTGCCCGCAGTGTCTGTACCCAACTTCAGTGCTCCTCCCGGAAAGCCTCTTCATCCCATCCCCTGCCAAGTGGCCATTTCCCAGCCCCGGGAATCACTGCTACCTGTGCTGCTGCCCTGCAAGCAGGTAGGGGGGTTGTAATAGACATGACGGTGCTGGCATGCCGTTAAATGCTTGCTTTGATTTCCTGGTCAAAACCACAGCAGTTCTAATGGAGGTAAAGAGTAAATGATTTGCCTTCAGCAACCTCATAGAAATCATACAGGTATTTGCACTTCCAGCCTGAGAACACAACCCCATGGCGACATATGCCAATACAGATCAGGGATTTTACAGTCCCAGGTTTGCTTTGCATTCTGGATCCCCTTCTTGCACAGACAAGACTGGACAACTATCTGGACAAATACTAATAGATAATTTTCTGGGTGTAATTTCAGTGAGTACAGCACTCTGGACTATCTTACTGCGTGGTCATATGAAGTGCAAACCCTAATTCTACAAATACTCTGTTGTTTCATTTTATGCTTCAATATTATAGCCTGAGTATCATAAGGAACATTAGAATGTAGATTAAAAGTTAAAATTTCATGTATCAGCAATGCACTACCATTACATTACTCTTAATACTGGGCCATAGGTCAAATAGCAATTAATATACACATATATATCAGAAGTAAACTGCATCAAAATGCTCCAGTAAGTTCAAATAATTTCTTCTCATAAAAGATCCATGTGAGGGTTACCAAAAGCTAGGGTCATTCTAACACATCAGGGTAATAGGGGAATCTTGTTTCACAACAACAATGGGCAAAACACAACACAATTACTACAGGTCTTTCTACATGTAATTTATATAACACCTACTTAACTCAGTTCAGCTACCAAAACTACCAATAAACCGGAGTTTTCATTTAGACCAAGAACCCTAAATATCCAAGTTAGGTACAAAAGGGGAAGGAAAAGCTCATAAACATGGAATTAAGCAACAGTGATGATGAGAAGTCTGTCAGGTGATGTAAAGTCTGAACAATTGATATTCACTGTCGTCTCTAATTCCACTTCAGGGTTCAGGTAAATGAACCATCACTCTGATGGTTTTGCTTCTTGTTTATAATTACCATAACTTCTTCATGGAATTACTACCTTACCAAGCACATCTGGGAATATTTTATCACCTACACATAACAATAGCTTAAATAGCCAGTGCCATGGTTGAAACAGCTAATCAGATTTCATCGTCATGCTTAATACAACGTATAATTTTTCTCTGTCTAAAAATACATCTATCGTGCTATAGCTGCATAAAGTGGTTCCACATTAGCCTCATACATACATACTGCTCAAAAGCCTTACAGAAAGTGATGCTGAAGAATTTTTTAAAAAAAGATATTTCACCCACAATTGAACTTCATGTAAACTGAGGGTAATTTCTAGTGAAAGTAGCTTCTCCCTAGTCTGCCCCTTCTATCAGCAAATCAATGTCAAAATAAAATATTTGTCCTATAAAGGGCCAAGTCAGATGCGTACACATGAGGCAAAGCTTTAGGACACGGATTTGAGCCTGGATTCCTGAACAATGTAAAAGGAAATGGAAACTCTGAGCTGCAAGCTGCCATTTACTCCCCACGTGTAAACATATCTGTTCTGGTGCAGCTGTCTGCTAGTAAACTCAGGAAAAGAAGAGTTCAAAGTCACAGAAGCACATGAACTGTGAACCTGGAGCTGGAGGCATGCTAGCTGTAAAGTACTGATATGCTCTTGTTTAACTGAAAAATACCAAGGTGCACAACTGCCAAGATAAACTAGGATGATCAGTGATTTCTCTAACAGGATATCATATTTTTGTTAGTATAGCTAGGGATGAATAAACCAGATGTTTGTCCATTCTGACTCCAGCAATTATTTGATGTGAACTTCCATTATTATGACTGATTTTGGAATGTAACAGATACTTTTCCCCCTCTCTCTTAACAGAGGGAGTTTTCCTGTTCATTTTTCTTCCAAAGCGTTCTCAGATGGCATGCAACACAGGCACTTGCTGCTACCACCACTGGACACAAAGTCCAGCAGAAAACTACGCATGCATATATTAAGGTCGAACATTTTTCATGCCATGAAGAAAATAATTTCCATCAGCTATCACAGTTTTATGTTGTTGTTGGGAGTCCTAGAAGAAATGGTAATAGGAAAAATACTTGCCACTTAGTTTAGCAGAACATAAGCTCATTGGAGGTTATGGGCGCTTTTCACCCTTTCCTAAAGAAAGATGCCAGGGCAGTGCGTGCTCTGCACAGGTACAGGCACTGGGGGTTTCTGAGTGTTGCCCACCAATCCATGCTTTTGACTGAGCCAGCAGATATGGCAGTCCTGGCTTCTTTAAGCCTAAAGTATCACACTTTTAACAGCTAATAATGGGGTTTCTTCCACAAGAAGTCCTGACCAAACTAAACTGCTGCTCAGAAAGCAGCTTATATAAAGTAATGTTCAATAGTAGGTTACTATTCACTTGAGACTTTCTGCATGGAAGTCTCTCCAAAGACAGAGAGCAGCCCACCTGCACAAGCACCCCCCAAGAGACATGCTATAAATGCCTGGTTTCTGGTTCCAGCAGCATAACCTCCAAGCTGCAATACTCAAGCTCTAGTGCTTGAAATCTTTCCTAATGTAAATTTCTTTGGAGGAAAAAAATCTCCTGGAAATTTTCAGCTTCCCCACACAAACAAAATAAGTCAGCTGAAAACAAAGGTTTACATTCAAGTTCCCTGCCATCATACCCCATGACAGCAGCAGTTCAACTCATACCCCTTCCTCCAAAGGAGACTTGTCCACAGTGGCTCAGAGTCCCAGGCCTCAGCTGACTGCCACTGCCTCCTGGCAGCAAGGGCTGCATGGGGACCTCGGCTCCCAGGAATACACTTAATTTAAGGGCTGATTCCCTTGGGACCCCATAACAAGCTATTACAACCTTTTGCTCAGAAACATTTCTTTTTCCATCAGAGATGAATTTTACCAGCGAAATGCAGAGCAGCTTTGAACGAGAAACTAAAGGTTACAGCATAACTTCTCAGTTATGCACTTTAAATACCAATTGCTGTTAACTTTCCAAGAGCATTGCATATATTTAATAAATAAATAGACACAAAGACTCACCGATTATTCCCAGACTATAGACAGAAAACCAGCAGAAAGTTCACTTTATTTACTACAAGCCAGACAGGTGAAAATAGCCCTTAAATCTTGATTCTCTCACAATTAAGGATACGACTATCTTTGTTGGGTTTATGTGCCTGCTTATATATGTATGCTGCCCAAGCTGGATTTGAAATTCAGGGGGGAAATCAAACTGAAAACTGCAGGAGCTGACAGGAGTGGCACTGTGTGACAGAAAGCATGCTCTGCACATCTCCACAGCTCTGCTTGCCTCCCCCTCTTGAAAATGTACAGAAGCGCAGCTGCAGTGATTCCTGCCTACAAAGCACCAATTTAGGGCATGGCTTTACACTGTGGCTGAACCGAAATGAACACTCTGCCTAGCTGAAAGGGCAATTCCTCTTCCGTCTTGAGTCTCCCACCTTTCTTCCCTGCCCTCTCTCTCCCTCCCTCCCTGCTGCCCAGACTTCCCACAAATTTTGGCAATCATCTAATTGGAAGGTAAACCATTGGAATTGGCTAACCAGAGAAAAAACAAACAGAAAAACACAGAACAACAACATTTTTTTTTCCCTCTGGGTAAGATTTGAATCAGCTGAAGTGAGACCAGACAAGGTCTAAACATGTTCAAACAAGCAGCAAAAGCAGACAAGCAGAAGCAGGGGAAGGAAGGGAGATGTATTTCAACAGCAGAAAATTGTTAATTCGTCCCTAGCCACCTTGTCAAACCATACTCTGATATTTCGAATGTAAAATTTGACATCTTCTCCCAGCTCACAAGTAATAAGCTCATTATTTAGATTTATTATTGGAGATTAAAAACCTGAAGACATCTTACAAACCACAAACAATTAATTCTAATAGAAATAAAGTGAGCTGTATGTGGCTTCACATGCTACATGTTTCTCTGAAACCCTCTGTAAGCCTGCTGGGTTTTACAGTCACTTCCTCTTAACTCCTGTGTCCTATACTCATGTAAAGACCCATAATTCATAGCCTAAGTGCTGGCCCCTGACATGAATTGCAATGCATAACTGAATACAGCACCCAAATATACACAGTTCTCCCTCTTCTAACTTCCTTCTGTTACAATATTAACTAGAAAATTTCAAACAAAAGAACTGTGAATTTTAGGTTGCATCTTTTTACCATTCATAGCACATTTCCTTTGAGGTAACAGAGCATCATTTGCTCATAAGACAGATGACCATGTTTTTAAAATGGAGCACAATTAATGGCACAGGAATAAGGCAATTACATTATCTCATACTTAAGAGATCATCGTGGCCTTTGGAAAAGAATTATTAGCCTTCTGGTAATTGCATAATTAAAACCTCACCACTTTTTTATTTGGAGTTGCATGAAAGGAATAATTAACAGCAGCAGTGATGGCTCTTCATTTAAGGCCGTTCTTCTACAATTCCTCAACTGCAAGGAGTATATTAACTTACAGTACCTACGGTATTACCCTAAGTGCTTAAAATAAATTTCATCATACCTAAACCATGTTTCTTTCTCTGTATCGCACTACCAGACTTTCATTTACTTTCACTTTTAAAAGATACATTTGGCTGAAGCTCCTGCCGCAAACACCGCTTCCATCAAACTGAGGCTGCTCTGTGTTGAGCTCTCGGGCTTTGGGTCCTCCTACTCCCCTTGGAAGAGCTGCAGTAAATGGACTTTGAACATGCTTTGAGAAGTCATGTTATAAGTCATGTTATATATACGTGGAAAACACTGACTTCAAGAGGCAGGCAAAGAGCCTGAAGATCTCTTCCCTGGAAAAGTTCTACCCATTTCATCAAATGGCCATGCAGTAACACCTGCCTTAGCACCAGTATTGCACCGATTCATGAAAAAGGAAAGGGGAGAAACAAAAGATCTTATTCTTGAGACAGAACACCACCTCCCCATATGCCCCAGAAGATGGCATACCTCTAAAGAGCAGCAGAAATACAATTAGGCAATGAGTGATAATACAGGCAGTGAATAGCAAACACATAATTTTCTGCAGCCATTAAGGGTACCCTCAGAACCTACCACGACTCAAGAGACAACATCCATCTAACCAACCACCACCACATGCCGGGCTGCGGCTTTTCACGCACTCCCACATGCCTTCAGATGGGCACAGCTACAAGGGGTGGCAAGGCCAGGAATTCACCTTGCCAGCCACACATGTTCCTTTTCTTGCTACAACAGAAGCGCCTGCGCATGGATGGCAGGAGAGTAGCATTGGCTGAGGCTGCAGCAGATGCCACACAACAAAGAGCTGCCGCTGAATCAGGATGATCAATGCTCCTGTCACTTGGCGCAGTCACCCGAGGCATGCCAGGCATGGAGTCATCAATCACCGAAGTGTAAGCCTACCCCATAATGCATGCAACTATTTGCCTTGGGCTGCTGCCTTGTTAGAACTCCCCCAGAATCTTTACAGAGGCACACATTTTAAGAAGTATTCCCCACTCTGCCCTTCTGAAGTCCTGGGGAGTGCTTGCTTATTATGATAAAATTTTGTCCATGACTTAGTCACTGTCTCTTCAGCATGCGCACGTAGTGAATCCTCCTTCTAGGAAGAGGAACAGGTTTTGGTTTTATTTCATTCCACTTAGTCTTTGCTAGGAGACAGAACACACGCCCATAGTGACTGGCCTGGGAAGGGACACCAACAACACTATTCTTGACAAAACTACTGAGCTATGCTTTAGAAATTCATGAAAATGGGCATCTCCTGTTACATATCTCCAGGAAGGAAAGTATTCCACTACACTAGTGGTTTGTCTTTTTGAAAAAATGGCCCAGTGAAGCATCTGACACAAAGGTTGTAAATTACTCTACAAGACCATCCCAAGAACTTAGCTGGAGAGCTCTGCGCTCACGGAAATTCTACAAAGAGTGCAATACATGTATCAAACACCTACAGAATTTAAGATAGCAATACACAGAAAGACTTTCCACAGAGAGAGAAAGCACCAGATCCTGTTAGTATTTTAGGAGATGGGAAAAAGTGCCTAGTGGTGAGAATGTACAGCATAAGCTGCAGAAGATCAGATGAAGGTAGAAGCAGCAGGTCTGTAAAGTCCACTGTGCTGCACAGACTTTGTGAAATAGCCACATGCATGCAGAAGTGCATCAGAAGCAACTTTGGAAATTGTGGAAGCTTTTCGGATGTAAGCCCTCCAACAACTTTTGCAGGTAGGCATTAGCTTGGTTGCAATCACATGTATTTTTAAAATAAACTGTACAAACCCAGTATTTGAACTGCTATTCAAAGTATAAGATTGATGGCTTGTGTCAAACTTATCAATATAATTTTTGCATGAGGAAAAAGGACTCAGCTGGTTAAAATTGCTGTGGAAAATAACTGTGTCTGTTGAACCATATGTGTGTGCATATGCGTAATCTATCTTACAGAAAGAATTACAAACTGAGGAGAGTAAAGGTACTAAGGTCACACACCAACAAATCCCACATGGAGAAGGATTTTCCTACATGGATTTCCCAATTAAGAACACAACCAAAACCAAAATCAAACCAAACCATAATTCTGCTAGTTTACGAGCCAAATTCTTTCAATTGCTCACATCTAAGCCAATTCTTTAATGCCTATTGTGAATTTCTCCACTTAACCACAATTCACGTAATCAAGGCAGCAGAATTGCCATTGCAAACTACCCATTACCATTTCTGAAATATTTGTACATTATTAGGGGAACTTCCTTTACTAATGATTATAAAATATTAATTTTTTTCAGTTCCTCTTCATAATTGCCCATCATCTTGTCATCTGACCTACTCTGTTGTTCTTGGCACTCCCCTGCATTTTTGTGCTTTCTCTTTCCTTGTGCAGTGAAGGACCCCAAACTGTACGCTGAATTCCTAATTGGCTGCAGGAAAAGCTGAACCTGCAACCCTTGATTTATGAAGCTGTTACTCAGCCTCTTGGGAGCTCTGTTTGAGGCACAGTAGATGGAGGCAGCAGATAGATGCAGCATCCTCATGCATGTAAAGCATCAGTTCTGTCCCTGAAGCTTCATTCCCACTCAGAGCTTGCAGTCAGGGCTAAATTGAAGATACATTGTAAGCACATGCCTTATTACTGCAGGAAGCAAAGTTGAAGAGTTTGGAATCGTCAGCTTCAATGAAGTTGTCAGCATAGCAAATCAAGGATAAAGGGACCAACAAAAAGAGCCACCATATAAAAGACAGATAGGCCACACAAATTTAAAAATGGTTGTAAACCACATTTTCTCTCATGTATTTGAATCTGATCTGTTTTCTCCATCAAATCAAATCAATTACACAACAGTTATATAAAACTGCAAAAATCAAATTATAAGGTTAGAGCAGCAAACTGACCCTACACACCATTTAGGATACTAATCTTTCTTTTACTGTATTGTTTTATAGAATCAGAGAACAGTCTCTGAGCACTTTCAAATATTGTCACATCTGACCTTCAAAAGCACTTTGGCTATTTTCCAAAGCAACATTCTTCCCATTAACAAATTATACTGGCCATACATAATGTACCATTACTTGCAATCTAATTAACATGTTTAGAAATGGTTTAGAAACAAATTTATAACCTTAGCAATGAATTCTTGATATTTTTCTTTAAAGCTAATCTCACCAGGTCTTAAGATTAGATACATAAGCAAACTTAATTTCTGTTTTCAAAGAGAAATACCTATTTTCTGTTAAAATTATTCAGAAGTTCCCAGCACAAAATAACATATATAGTTAATGAAAATTAAAAAAAAAAAAACCACAACAATTTGAAGTCAGCACACTTTCAGAGAAACCACAGTATTTTTCTTTTATATTGTCTTATCATAGAGTACCTAGTAAATTTATGAAGCAAAACAAAACACCTGCAAATAAAAATCTTAGGAATCCTTTGCATGTGCATTTTTCTTCCAAGAAGATCTAAAGACATACTTTAAAGTTTCCCCCAAACCATGACATTATTTCAAATGGGCTGGTAGAGAGGATAACACAGGATGAGAAGAAACGTTCTGGAGTTCTGATCCCAAAGATGACTATGTACCCTTGAATAATTCTCCCTGAAACACCTATTAACTGAGCTCTCAGTGTGTATGTGTTTATGGAATACCAGTGGAAAACAGAAAATCAACTCTGCTAAATATAAGCTTGTACCAGATTATATTAAAACTCTGCCAACTATAATTACTATAATTAAAAATGGAAATACATGTATTTATGTCCTTAGCACATTTCACATTTGTATTGATTTCTCTGGAGCCTTGAAGATTTATGTCAACAGTTCACAAAGTAAATAAACAAACATTGCCCCCTCCATATTAATTATTAACAATTTTAATTATAAAAACTTTCAGACAACAACGCACTCCTGCAGATTCAGAATAATGCTCAAAAGATAAAAAGCAAAAAATGATTTCTCCAACATGATGGAAATGTCTGTACAAACCTAATTCTTATGCAAGTACTCCATAAAAAGAACATTAGATTTCAGTATCAAAAAGCCAGTAAAACAAACAAACAAAAAAATCTAATAAAGAACTTTCATTTTTAAATGATATTAAAAATAAACCATCCACTAAAATTAAAATTCAGCCTTTGAAAGGGGAGTTGAACTCTTTATGCATACTCTGCCCTGCTGACCCTTGCTAAAGGGTGTAAGTCAATATGAAATACTCACAAATGGAGAGAGGATGATGGATTTTCTGCCAAATAACCCTAAGCAAAAGTAACGCTGTTAGCTAGGGAGCCTGCTTTTATTTCCTCTGCCAAGTAATGAATTAAGAGAATTTCCTAGCATATATTATGTTTTACTATTTGCATTTTTTTAACCTCTGCTTCTTTTCTTCTTATAAATAAAAGCAATGCAACCAGTAGGTAACAAAAGAACAAAAGGAACTGCTTATTAGCTTCTTCTGAGTTGGGAGTTTTAAAACTAGTTAAGATTGCTAACTTGGGGAGAGGCAGGAGAATAAATAGGACAGAAGTTGCAATGTCATCAATTTCTACTCAGTAGAGTGGTATTTTATTTACCAGGAACTGGGCAGTGCCTCTACTTTCTGAATGAATGACAGATCCTTCCTATCTATTTTTACCTCTGGAAACTGTCCTGAGACCAAGAATAATGGATAGCCCTTAACAGTTGTACGCTCCAGACTTTTAATTTATGAATGTTACTGACAGAGGAAAGCGCTGTGTTAAGCTCTAACATGTTGCAGAAGAGGTCAGCATACAGGGCATTAAAATACCACGTCAGTTTGTCAGTGAATTCCTGATACATGTATAAGTACCGGCAGCTGCCATGACTCTAGAAAAGCCCTGTTACCTTAAAGTTCCTGTTACTGTAGTGTTTGGCATCTTACCATTTGCTATGGTGAGACAGTTCTTGTCCTCAAGAAAGTTTATAAACTGAATAAACAAATTGGGAAGAATGGCATTACATACACATAGAGACTGAAATGACTTAAGGATGCTCAAAGATGGAGGTGGTAACAAGATGCCTCCTGACATGTACCACAGTACGTCAGCCACAAGATAGACCAGGAGTTCTCAAGCAGAGAACATGTGCTGCTGATGACAAGCAATTGATTCAGCAGCTTTGCTTCCTTGTCTTTTTTGGGCAAGAAAGAGGAGAAAGGAGAGGTCTTTGCTGGACACCACCACTGCAGGAGCCAGTCAGCTTTAGTTACCAGCCAGCCAGCAGGAACATTCACGACACCCTTCCTGCCTCCCCATCGTCACCACGACAAATCGCCCAGGCATACAATCCCAACCCAAACACTACCTCACTACCTCTCCCTTCTACCCTGAAAACCCCTATAAAGAGAAGAAAGCATGGCTTTCTTAAATAAGCTATGCATGTCCAGTCCTCCCCTTGCTTCTGACCCAGCCAGCTCAGTTAACAGCGTGACAATTCATTCAGCACAGCACCGACACACACCCATGCCACTTCACAGCTCTTAGGCAGTGAGAAAACCATTTAATTCCTTTGCCAGTGAGGCACAGAGCAGCATCCATCTACCAGCAAAGTTTCAAAAAAACCTTGAAAACCACCATACAAGGCCACGCTAGCTCTTTATTATTTTCTATCATGTCGTTATGTTTTAAATTGCTTTCCTCACACTGAAATCACTTCACCTGCGAATTCAAATGCCTATAAATGTGCTGATTAAAATGCCATGGCATCTAACCTGAGAGCAGTGGTAACTCCTGGTCACTTGGAGGAAAGGCAGTCAAATACATAGTTTTGTTATCCTGCAGAGTAGACTTTTTGAGCAGAAGATATGCAGCTATTAATTACACAGGCTCTAAACGAAAGGAAAAGACAGAGTTGCTGAACTAAAGAATGAGTGTCAGAGTCTGCAAAGGAAATTAAAACAAATAGCAAGGGTCTTCAGCCACACAAATTAAAAAGTAGAAATCAGTAAAGTGAAGTCCCGATAATATATTAAAGATGGAATTGAAAAAACCCAAAGTACTCAAGAGCTGAATGCACTACTCTTAACAAAGAGTGAATCAGGAATTTCAAAATCCTGGAAGGAAAAAGAGAACCATAAAGCTTGTATCAGCATTTTAAATAAATTTCTTTTCTCTTGCTGCCTTGTACCTGAGAAGCATCAAAATCTGTATTTAAGTCATGTAAGAGGAGTGAGGGGAAATCTGAGTAACTACAGGCTTAATGTTTTTCAAACATTTTAAGAAGAGAATAATTTTTTAAAAATTTGAGGTAAGTAAGGAATATAAACTTTGTCTACCAGAGGCAGGCTGTGCCAGATACAAATCTTTCTACAGTAACTATAATGTGAAAACATGTCATCATTGTGGCCTTCAGGAAAAAAAAAAACTTGCTACAGCAACACATAGGAATGTGTTAGCAAGGCTAGGAGAAAATGATGATTACATACAAGAGAGGAGAATAGGTAGCCATGGTAGGAGAACTGTGGGACAAGAGAGGACCATCCCGAGGGCTCTCACTCACTATTTGCTAAACAACCTCAGCAGAAAGACTGAGGAACACCTATGGAGGTATACTGGCAATGCCGAAGTTTGAAAGCATCGCCACCGTGGAGAGGAACTAGGATGTCACACAGGAAAAAGCTGTTGTGGTGTTTAGGAAGAAATGAAGAGAAACAGAATGAAAGTATAATCAGCAAACAGGTATTGCCACTGGAGCTTAATGACAAAAATCTGACCTGCAATTTGGGAACTTCATACTTGCAAACATTAGAAAAGTGCCTGGGAGCCTAGCAGTATCAAGCCATTCACAGAATGAATGATGTATGGAAAATGAGAGGAAAAAAAAAAAAGTGACTGATCTGAGGATAAAGGTAAGAGTGACTTTGCAGAACTCTGTGCATGCAACTATGTTGAAGAAAGCAAACACTGTAAGAGATGCATAAACTAAACAAGCAGATAGGCTGTGTTAAAGGAATGGCAAGCCTAGCACTAATTATAGATTAGAAAAGCTGTGCTTGTTAGTATAAAAATTATCACCTGAGAAAGAGAACACTAAGCTGGAACAACAGTATTACAGAGCAAGATTAAATGAGTCCAAATTGGCCATGGAAACCCAGATAGCTTACCAACAGTAGCAGCAAGAGTTAAAAATCCTAGCTAGTTTCAAACTGGAGCTCAGTCCCTTTATGAAGGAGATCATCTGATATGCTTGTCAGATAAAGCAGGGAACTCAGCTAAATGGCTGATGATTTATAATCACATGTTCTTTTATTCCTGTAAATTGCCCCTCATCATTCTGGGTATCAACAGCAGATTCGGGAATGTACATTTGCAAATACATTTTGTAGTGAAGGAATGCTAAGTGAATTTCTAACGCTTTGTAGATGTATTTTTCCTTTAAAGGGAAGAAGTTAAAATCTCACTACAGAACAGTCCATATTTTATATATATATATTTTTATATAATATATATCCCAAATAAATGGTAGCTTTTCAGAATAGGATCACCTCTCTTATTGGGCAAAACACCACTTTTTTATGACAAGTGTAATATTAGACAGACATAATTCAATAGTTCATGATCAATATCAGCTTTCAGTTTTGAGTTTAGCTTTGCATAATTTACAAGCTCTCAAATTAATTCACCTCTGAAATACAGTGACATATGATACCAAGATCAATGCTAGAATGTTTCCTGACACATAAAAACATTGCGGACAGCTATCTTCCACCCAGTGCTCCTTATGAAGTTTTATTTTGCAATGTACCCTAAAGATCAGAACTGTCAGAAGAAAAAGTTCCAAGAGATCTGCAGTGAAAATGTGGAGTCACTTAGAACTTTCTCAAGGACTCTGAACACACACAAGATAAAAAAAAAAAAGTTTGATTCTCATTTGGCAGAATAATTCATAAATTACTTCAAGACTGTTTTAAGCATTTTCTGCAATAGAAAACCATTTATATCGTCACCTGACTTTCAGTGGCAGCAATCCATAAGCAAGGGATGCATGATTTGCACCCAGATTATTTGTGACAAGGCAATAAGTAAGCCCAGCTTTCAGGAACTCTGACTTCCTGCCAGTGAAGGAAAATGTGTTGTGCTACATCTCAGCTCTGAAAACTTTCCAGCCTACGGGTAAGAAAATTTGCTAAGATTTTAAAAGCAAAGGAGAAAAAGGGAATATTTTTTTGTTTCCACTTTACAACACATGAAAGAAATGGTATTTACTTTTACCTCAGCAATGTGAAGAAAGAAATAAAAAGGGCACCTGGGATGTGAATGGCATCACCATTCACATGAATGGCAAAGATTCACAGATCTAACAGTAATTTTGCAATTTGAGGTACCGCTGGGCCTTGTACAATTAGCCCATGATTTTAAGATCCTTGCAGCAATACAGACTAACAGAGTATCACCTTCCTTCACTGCACCCCACTGCCACAGCTGCACTAAGCACAGCTGCCTGAGCAGCTGCACTATGAATGTGATCACAGAAAACACTGTAAAGTTTTGGACATCCCTTATCTCGTTTATAGCACACACTTTTAAGAGTAGGCCAGTAACACCTACGTTGGTAATGCTGTCAACCACCTTGTCATGAAACCTTAGTCTTGCTTTAACTCTTAGACTAACAAAAAACACATTGGTTCAAAGAGCAAAATATTGGAACATACTTGCATTATATTTTGTGTCTTGTGAAAATAAGGTGTGAAGAAGTCAGAGATGAAATAACACAAGCTAGAAAGACACTGGACAGAATCGTAAAGCTCTCTGGAGGCTCACTGTACGGAACTCCCTTCTAGTGGCATCAAAGAACAAAATAATTTAAAAATAAATCCCCAAACTCAACATTTAAATGTAACAATATCGCAAGTACTACTGATGCCAAAATAAGTTTAGCTGAAATATTTGGGCTTTATTTCCTTTTTTGGAAAAAGACTACTACTAAGAAAATAGTTTTAAGTGTCTTGTGATATTATTAAAACAATCTACTGAAGATTATTCACTTAGTGTATTAAATACATACAATTTTTATAAGGTGGTTTATAAACCTGGTACACAATGTCTCTTCTGAGAGTATGTAAAACGGATACCCTATGAAGTAAAACTTTGTATGTACTGAAAGATAGTTAGAGCAGCTAGCATCATTAGTTTATTCTAACAAGGGTACCAGCACAATAAAAAGAATGAATTACTTAGCTTATAAAAATTTACTGCTTCTACTTGAGTTTATACCATTAAAAATGTGTGACAAATTCTTTCCAATTACACCAAGTGTACCAACTAAAGAAAGAAACAGAAAGTGAAGTTTTCTTTAGAAAGGCACCAACAGCTTGCAATAAGCCTCCTATTGTCGCCTGATTCGACACCAGGAAAGACAAAGTCATAGTCAACCTTGCTTAGCATAGCATGCTCAGCATTGAACGGGACACACTTACTATGAGTAGGAAAGAAAGCAATAGCCAAACATATAGTCCAAGCCTGCAAAACAAACTTCAGAAGGACTTTGGTTTAGGATTCCAAAAACATGTTCATACTTCGCTTGTCTTCTGATTTACAACATCCCTTCTCCTCAGCTAAAACACCTTCAAGGGATTAAAGAGATGGATGGGGCAATCTGCCAAGTTGTTTATTGCAATAATTTCTGACACACTGACAAATATGATTCAGGAAAGCTCATTTCTCTTCCTCATTCATCCTTTAAGCCTTCAAAACACCTCTTGGGCAGCCTGTATTCACTGACTAAAAAACCTAATAGTTCATCTGATCTGTTCACCTGAACAGAGTATTAAGAAACAATCTAACTGATGCAGAACAGGAACTCATTCAAAGGTAAGTATTTTGTTGCTTTATGCCAACACAGGAGGAGGAGTAAGCGGCAGAGATGTGACACAGAAAGCCCTGATGATGTTAAATATGTTAAGCCTCAGAAATTATTACCTCTTCCTGAGTCAAGGACCAGACTCATCACAAGGAGTGATTAGCTGCATTCCGTGTTGATAAAGTACCATAATTTCCCTGTCCTTTTTTTGGTTTACTGATATCTCATTTCCCTTAACAAGGCTGCCTGCATACGTGCTCAGAGGAGCGAAAAACGATTGCAAAACACTTTGCCCTCATGGTGTGCCTGAAGGATGACAAGTTAGTATGTGTTCCATAGTCTAGTCTCCTCCATTTCTGGGTGCAATTCAAGACACATCTCTCTAAACAAACCTTTGTCCCTAGCAAGACATTTGAGACACCAGCAACTAGAATAAATTTCATCTTACTGATGCTTCTTCGCACTCAGTCTTCTGCTCTTCCCGACATTGAGACGTGACTCCTGAAACCTACAGAACCTCTCACCATTTGTTTACTTGCAAACTACACCGGAATTTTTTTTCCCCCTTGGAAACTATCACAAAAAAAAGAAAACTGCTAGGTGAGCAGGATGGCAATACTACTGTGATAAAGGTACACTTTCCTGTGCATTGCCAGCTGCCTGTCAGCAGGCACTTGTCACCTCTTGCCCTTTGAGTAAATAGCAAGTCCTTCTAGGACAAGGACTTTATTTTTTGTTCCGCATACATGCAGTGCTTGTGACTGGGACTCTTAACTGGCAGCAGCTACAGTGTGGTTGAACCCATACACCGTTTCCCAAATCTTTGAGAAGTAATGTGTGTGCACACATGTGTGTTTAAGAACACCCAAACCTCTGTTTTGTGAAATGTTTCTTTCCTATGCTGCAGCATCTTATCTGGCAAAATATCATCAAGAACACTTGTTTCCTTGAATCTTTGGAGTTTAAATCAAATGTTTTACATATACACCATACATTGTGTTGGTCCGGACATGAGACTTTGCTGTCAGAGAAACAAATACAATAATTCTTTGTTCACTTAAGGCAATCACTCTAACCTCGACATCCAGAAATGTTCGTGTTTTTAAAAACTGTCATGACACTTCTGAAACAAAGAAAATCTTCCTCAAAGTAATGGTGGGAAACCATGGAGGAAAGAAAGATGAGGCTCAAAGGTCGTTTCAGAAGAGGGCTTTCAGTAAACCAAAATACACTCCCTTGAACCATGAAATAAGAACACAAGCACTAAGAGAAATTTGTGCAAAATTAAAGATTTACAGAAGTGGCAAATTTATCCTCAGGGCTATCAATAAAAACTTCAGTTGCAATTAACATCAGGTGTGACCTTCAGTATTAACCAGCTTCCATGGCTCAGCCATGAGTTTGGCATTCCTACATCAGAGGACAGCGATGAAGAACAAAGGTGGAATGAAAGAGGATAGCACCATAAACCAAAACAGAACAACCCCCCCCAAAATAAACAATTGCCTAAATACAGATAAAGATATATTTCCCCACTCAGTGATGCCACAGGACTCAGCCTAAACACCAAGCTCCTTTCCCCACCACTGCTGAGATGTCAGCTGCCCTTGCCATGGAACAATTAAGGTGAGCCATAAGCAAGTGATGTAGAATCAGTTAAACAGGCCAGTTTAGGCAACCTTTCATACGAAAGGAAAATGAAATGTCAGAAACAGAACTGCGGCTGCCACCAGAGGGGCTAAAGAGATGTGTGCCAGACCAAAAAGCTCCGATAGCAATTGTGAAGATGAGTACATTCAACGTACCGCAGCGCACCACTTCCCAGGCCACTGGCGCCTGGCTCAGCTGCCCCGCAGCACACAAGCCACTTGCTGGAGCAGGGGCTGCCTGTATCCTGCAGCCGCCCAACGGGCCACGCTTGCTCACAGCAAGGATGGGGACAATTTGCAGGGAAACAGGCCCGAAGCAGTAAAAGGCTGAGAAGACAAGTGCAAGTCACTCAGTGCTAGCTGAGATACTGCACTAAAAGTTCCGTGGCAAAACTGGTACCAAGAACTCACAATTAGAGCAAAAAGACTGAGTTGTCAGTACATAGCAAGAAGGCTCAGGGAAGAGGGAATGGACAAGCTGAACTGGAAGGCTTAGGCTATCTCAGACTTAGTGAGGGCCTGTGATTCACTTTGATACTTGAAACTGAAGCAGGGAATGCCCTCAATTAGGGAGAGTTCACAACAGGACTCAACAGTTAATTTGTTTTTTTTTAAAACTAGACTGTCTACATCATTAACTAACACTACTCAAAAGGCACAGCATGCTGCAATTTCAGCTGCAGAGCAAGCAGAGAAACAGGCAATGCAGGCCAGAGGGAGAAAGTAAGGTTTAAATATAAATTAAAAAAGAACATTTTCAGAGGATACTTTTTTTTTCTTGGCCATGGCACACGGTCACACAAACAGTGGGATCTACACAACAGATTGGTTTTTCACTGCTGGCTGTCCCAACTCACCCTCCCCTGCACCAGCTCCAGTGTTTTTGTGACTCTGGCCTGAACTGCTTATGTGTTAAGTCAGCAGAAAACTAAGCCAACAAAAAGGGCAATAGGTTTCTGCTGGGATGTCACGCAAAAACAGTTGAGCACAGGCTGAAAAAGGAGACAGGCTTAGCTTCTCCAGTAATGCAGGCTCAGTCTGGTTAGTTACTGTGGATGCACAGTAGCTTTACTGGCACTTTAAAGTTCCAAATGAATCTATATTATAAATATTTATTTCAGCAAAACCACCATCTTATGTGGCATTAACTCATCTTCCCCCTGTCACACATATAACTGTTTGCCCAGGAACTGCCTGTGAGAGGAAGGAAGAGGTTGGGGTTTTTTTGTAGTTGTTTTCAATCAAGACCAACTTTCCAGTTTAGTTTATTATGTGGCTCTATGAACAGGTGTGCTGGCAAAAGTAAGGGATTGCACAGGAGTGGGAACAGGCAGCTGGAGGAAGGAGGCTGCTTAAACCATACAGAAAATAAAATGTGTCTATATTTGTAGAACTGTGGTGCAAATTCAGGCCTTGCTATTCTCCTTAGTACTGTCTACACACTTAACAGGAGGTTCTGCTCTACAATAACCATGGCTTAAGTAAAAAAAAAAGATAAACATATAAAAAATATATAAACCAATAAATACATAAATTATATCATCATCCTGTCTTACAGTGAGTAAGCTAGCATACATAAAGATATTTATTCCACTATACAGGAAATTAATTGCAGACCCTGTCACAGATTTCTTATGTTCCTGCTTTGGATGCAGCTGCACAAGGCTGAGAGCCAAATTCATAGCTCGTGGTCCCCAAAATGCCTCTCCCAGCCACGCAGTTCTGCCACTTACCTTACACTACTTCCAGCACCTCTTGGAATCTTTCATGAGCTTATGCAACTAACCTATATGCCAAAACATGTACTCCAGTCATTCATAGAAGAGTCTGATGAATGCCAGATCCAATGCAAGGAAAGAATGAACTGCACGAGAACAGTGACAAAAGAGAAACGCCAAGCAGTGAAAATTTTTACTTTTAGCAACAATGAGTAACTAACTTGTTCAGCTAGTCACAGAACTGCAGCATAGCTGCCCTGTACTCCTGCTACCTGAATTGACTTTCCCCACTGAGTTGCAACGGCTGTATGGGGTTCAGGCACACACCACACTGAGCAGAATGCACTGGAGTTTCTTGTTAACTGCTTTGCTGAGTAGCTTCACAAGGCACTGGGCACTCTGTCTGTATGGACGTGACCTCAGTGTCGACTGATGCACAATTCGTAGCTGTCACTTTATACTTCAGTTGTGTAGGGTAGGCTAGGACAGCATTTAATAAACCAGCCAGTGCTACATGGAAGTCTCTGCCCATGTGCTCTGACTAGTTACCAGAAACAATGTGTTTTTTTAAACCATAAAGCTTACAGTAATTACAACCATCAAAACAACCATTTACACTTGCAACTACCTGCAAAGTTTATTTAAGTAGGCTGCTCTAGGAACTACTGCTTTTAAGAATCTAACAAGGATCTAAAAGTCATGCTGAAGTTCTTTGCTCAGCAGAGCGAAGGCACTCTCATTTTGAAGCCAGTTCCATGGGGATTTATGTTCTGTAGAAAAAAATCTGAACAAGAGCCTTTAGCTGGCAGCACATAAAGGTTTTCCTCTATTGCAGCTACACTGCTTTGTCTCCCAACAGAGAAACTGGGGCCAAAGATGAACACTGCAAAAAAGGTAGATAAGACCAAAAAAAGCATTAAATGCTCTCAGTGTCCAAAGGAAGCACTGAATGGAGGGGAATCCAAAATCAAGGCGATACTTTTTGGATCAAAAACCTGGATCAAGACTCAAGATTTCCACCAACATACTTCCGTTTAGATAATACATAACAGACTTCCCACTTGCAAAGGTTGCTTACTAGAGAAACAAAGTCACTTTACCCAGCCTATGAAAAATGTTAGCTACCCTAAATGCTTTTGCTCTTTATTCCACAAAGCCATAGAACAACAAACATGGCTTAATGAAATACCTATTCTATTATCATTAAATAAATGTATTCAGAATGCAAAATGTTCTTACTTTGAATGGATGTTTGATTATTAGAGGGAAATGAACAGACTCTTTAGCTGTACAACAGTAACACTGGAGAAAACTCTTTTCCTTGACATGATGACACATTTTAAAAAGGAAACACAAACATTTAACACTTGCCCAGACTACCTTGAAAACCTCATGTTTCACCATCTTAACTGCAATGCTTTATTTTTTCACACAAGTCAGCATTACCCTAGTTACTCTTACCTAAACATGAGAAGTGAGAGCAGAATATTGAATCAAACTTTTCCCAAGAATGCTCTTGTTAACAAAATATTACATGCAAATGTCCAACAATCTTTGCAAATTATATGGAAAGAGAAGGGCAGAGGTTAGCAAAACTGACTCTAGGAACTAATAGTGTTAATAATACCCTAACAAGGATGTAAAAATCTTTGTGTGCACTTTGCTGCTCCATTAAAAAAAAAAACAAAACAACAAAAGATGGAGAACATTCCTTCTAGGCACAGAATGCTTAGGGAGATCAGAAACAGACTTCTATAAAGATGAACAAGAAAAAATGAGAAAACCGAGAATCAATAACTATTCTTTAAAAAGAAACCCTCAAGATAACAGAATACAGATAAACAGAATGTCTACCTGTTCAACCATTTTTTTGCCGTCATTCAGTGACGTACTACTTCTTTTTGTTAAAGTCAGTATGATCTACAACAGGTTGCAATCCTTCATTTTTTATTGATATTAATTTTTGTTACTTTATAAGATTTCTGTAAGAAGATATCCCTCTATCTTTTTGTTCACTAGTCAACAACTTTGTGTAAGAAACCTTTCTATTCTCTTTGTGTAAATATATGTTGATTTGTATCATAACAAAAAGTATATACATTCTATAACAATGCTAACTCCCCCCCCATCCTTTCTACAATTACCATTGAATTTAAATAGAAACAGTACTTTCAAGTAATTTCTCTATGTGATTTACAGCAATACGTAGGTATGACACAAGCATATACTGACAAGTTTCTCTGCTAGTTTAAGGGCACTAGCACATCATGTTTCACATTACTGCGCCTCTTCAAGAGCATTGTTCCACAGGTACTAAGTTCAACTTCAGGATTAACATAAACCAAGCTGGGTATTCAGGACACAGAAAAGAACAGCTGCAGCAGTGCAAAGGCATTACTACTGCAAAGTAGCAATGCCCCTTTCATTTTATTACTTC
The DNA here is from genome assembly GCF_963210335.1 of Falco punctatus. Taxonomy (NCBI): domain Eukaryota; kingdom Metazoa; phylum Chordata; class Aves; order Falconiformes; family Falconidae; genus Falco; species Falco punctatus. The sequence goes on along the minus strand of NC_137584.1, from coordinate 46,124,266 downwards.
TAAAATTTAAACACCCCCAACAATTTTTATAAAAACTAGTTCACCATTCAGCCAAAAGTTTATTTTGCCTGCAACCATAACAGTAAGCTCTACGCATCTATTGTTGCTTGTGGAAGCTGAATTCTTAATGTAAAAATTAAATTTTTTTGCCTCATGGTGAGGTTTTACAATGCAGCTGCACCAACCTAATGGCTCACTGCCACCAAACTAAGGCAAGCTTACTCTTTCTTCTGCACCCTTCCCACTGCTGTTCCTCTGCACTGGCTCAGGGACATCTGACCCCTGATTTGGCTGTTTGCTGAATCGGCAGAGGAACAATTCAGCAGGGAAAGGGAATGGTCTCTGTAAGTTTATCAAGAGAGGTCAGATGCGTACTAAACAAGGAACTACAGGACACCTCTTTCATTGCAGTCCAGCCATTTAACTGGCTCAGCCACCTTGTGGAATCTCAAACATGGTGACAGGAACACTTGAGACAAAGGGCAGGGTGAGAGAGGTTTTTCCACATCCACTTTAAGATTATTATTAATATTAGCATAAAATTAACATTCTTTTTATTACTATTTTATCACTTCATTAACATCACTGCTTGCCAACTTACCAACAAGCGGTAATATAATAAACAGAATAATTACTTACCTACAAATCCTTTCTCTCCAACTAATTTAAGGGCAATTTTATCTGCCAAAACAGAAGAATTTCCATGTGCAATGTTAGCAAAAGGTCCAGCGTGAACAAATACTGGTGTTCCCTGAATGATAAAAAACCCCAATATTAATTTAATAGACAAGTGTTGTGGTTTAACCCCAGCCAGTAACTAAGCCCCACCGAGCCACTCACACATATTTCCCATGTCAGTATGGAGGACAGAACTAAAAGAGTAAAGTGAGAAAACTTACAGGTTGAGACAAAGACAATTTAATAGGTAAAGCAAAAGCCACACATGCAAGCAAAGCAAAATAAGGAATTCATCACTTCCCATCGGCAGCCATCCCCAAGAAAGCCGGGCTCCATCATGCATAATGGTTACTTGTGAAGAAAAACACCATGAAGTCCAAATGTCCCCCCCTTCCTCCTTCTTCCCCTGGCTTTATATGCTGAGCATGGTGTCATATGGTATGGAATAACACTTTGGTCAATTGGGCTCAGCTGTCCCGAATGTGTCCCCTCCCAACTTCTTGTGCACCCCCAGCCTACTTGCTGGTGGGGTGCTGTGAGGAGCAGAAAAAACCTTGACTCTGTGTAAGTACTGCTCAGCAGTAACTAAAACATCCTAGTTTTATCAACATTGTTTTCAGCAGAAACCCAAAACATAGCCCCATACTAGCTACTATGAAGAAAATAAACTCTATCCAAGCCAAAACCAGTACAAAAGGTAAGAACATAAGCTCAATACTCTTGCAGACTAATCAAGATGCTATATAAATCAAAGCACAGATAGCAAGTAAGGGCCATTAGATAATTTAGGGGCTGTCAGTACATCTCAGGTGCTCGAGACTTCATTCATTTACAGGCCTAGATGTCAGAACCTGCTTCATTCATAGATAGGTAATGGCCAGCAGTGCAACTTGGTAACTTACACAGCTCACCCAACCTTGTACTAATATTTCATATTTCTACTGCCCTAACACTGTGGCATGCTGTTCTGGCACATGTACTACAATCAGCACTAAGCGCCTTGCTGCAGACAGTACACAAATAATAGCCCAAGTCCTGCCATGCTCCATCCCTTACTGCTCCTGTTTTCCTCATTGACTGTAATTGCCACCCCTGTGCAGGCAAAGTAGCAAGTGGAAGCAACGAGGGACTAGAGTCAACGGTTAAGGAGATGGAGACAGCACGGGACATGGCTGGCATGCAGCGGGGATACTGATACAACAGAAAAAGCATTTGCTGCTGGCAAGCACCTGGGAGCCCCAGATGCAGAGCCGAATTCCCCTACGCTAGACACTCTGCAAATACACTAGGAAGTCACACTCTGTAGCACGGACCAACCTAAAACAGCAAAGGGATAGGCAAATGAACTAGGTACAGGGAAATTGGTCAGATAGCAAGTAATTCTCATCTTCCCTGTTACTTTTTTGGCAGGCATCCCAAGGAAAGGAGAGATTAGAAAATTAGCATCTACAGAAAGGGATTAGGACTAGGCAAAATAATATTAACTGCTGTCTTTTCTCCAACTCAGAATACACAATCAGAGAGAAAGATGTAATTTCAGCTGTCTTACTATCAAATACTTAAGGAAACAAATCCCTGTTGTTGTGTTAATGCTTTTAAATATGCCCAGCTGGTTAAAGAAAAAATAGGTAGACACCTTCAGATTATCTCCATCAGTGTTCACACATTCCGTACTACGAGCCACTGCCAACCCTCAAAATTTCAGGCAAGCTACTGGGCAATCTTCCTCAATTTTTGACCAGAAGCACCAATTAAGGAGGACAGCATTCCGTGGATCAGCTGCAGGCCACATCCAACAGCCCCATGAACCATAACTCAGAAACTATTAACCATATAATAAAACCTAGTTGTGTGTGCCCCCTTCCCCCACTAGTTGTCTTCAGAAAACAACCTACATAGACAACGCATGTTCATGTTTTCCATAAAACACCAAAACAATTAGATTACAGTAGTGAAATATTTGTTACTATAGAAAACAGATTTTCCTGTTTCAGTAACACTGAACACAAATCATATACAAAACATCAACAAAAAGTATCTGTTTTTATTCCTTCCTTTAGAAGTAATTATACATAATTAAATGTTTTCTTCAGAGCAAAGACAAGTAACTTCTTTAGCCACTGACACATTAAACTTCAGGTTTACTCTAATAAAATGGGGGATATATGTATATATTTTTAAAATTAGGAAAGAAAAGGGAGACTATGCACACATATGGGCAGGGAATACTGTCCAAAACCTACACAATTAACCTACAACCCAAAGACAACTCTGCCTCATACATGTTAGAGAAGAAACAGGAGCATAAGAAGTAAATACATCAGAAATCATGCCCTGTAACCAGTGGAATTACGTAGATTATTATAACACACTGACTTCATAGTGTCTACTTAGGATTATTTTTTTTCTTGTTTTCTATCTGCTAATGGCCCCATACAGTAATACTAATTGTGATTTTACATAGTTATGTAAAAATTTATCTTGAACTACGTAGACCTTCCAAGTTTCTAATATTTGGGCATCAGTCTAACTGGAGGTGCTTCACAAAATAAAAGATTATCCAAAACAGCTTGTAACTCATACAAAATAAAATGCAAACCACTTCACCAACCCAAGTTTAAGTTTTACTTCTACTTTAATCCAGTAACTACCCATCTATCATTCAAATAAATGAGAGTGCAGTTTCCAGCTACCAGATTCAAATCCACAGGATTTATTCTGATTTGTGTTATTACTCACTAAGTTTAATTTAACTCCTCCAAGTCCTTAATTTCTTGTGGCAAGCAATTACAGGGCTGCTCTCATTAGAGCCCAGCCCAGACATGGGCAGATGCGATGCACAGGAGCACAACCACAGCTGCTGAGAGGGCAGCCCAGCTCATACTGTGGCAGCTATGCAGAGAGGGGGCCAGGAGGCTCTCCCACAACATTCCCTGTGCACTTGTGCTTCCAAGAGTTCATCCACACAACATGTATAGGAAGGAAATTTGGACTGTGGGAATATCAGTAGTCAAGAGGCCCCCTGCCACTAACTTGAAATCCAAACACACAACGAAACCACTGGTATGGACAGATGCTCCCCTGCAGCTCTGAAATCCACCAGAAGAAAAAGGAGGAGTTATTTGAATAGTGTTGGTTGTTTTTTTTTTTTTCACAAGGGCAATCCTGGAATAAAAATATAGTCTAGGCACTGAATTCCAGCAGGATCTCCGGAGCCTTAGGCACACCCTGGAACAGGGACAACAATGTCTTCTCAGGCCAGCTTCAGTGACTCTGTGCCAACCCATCTGTCCCACTCTGCAGAGTGCCACTTATTTTCATTACACTCTTAATAAACTATATGAAGAAACACAGTGGCACAGGGATGCATTCTGCTGACTGTTTTCAGTACAGGAAATTTTATTCTCCAAATTTTAGTAAAAGAAAATAAACCCAGAATGTCAATAAATATCTGAAGTTAACTGGCCGCTAGAAGGATATTTATAATACTTATTACCACCCTCCCCTCATCTTTACTGTGAGTGGCACTTTACATGTAACACGAGCAGACTGTCCCAGAGAAGCCAGCCTGCAACTACAAAGAGTTGTCTCCTAGAGCAGCTGCTCTGTTACGCACAGTATAAATAAATGCTAAACATTAAGGGAGCAGTTCATGAAGGAACCAATCTGTCATGACAAACATGGATAAACACTATGAAATCATTATGTACATTTCAAACAAGTATTCTCAACCCTACAGCATTGGATACAAATTCTTCCAAAGCCTGCAGTAATTGTAGGTGGTGTCCCCCACGTTCCCATTTTGAGATTTTACTGTCATTCCTGCATATAAAACACTGTCAATCACTAACACTTTGAGGTGGCATTTCTGGTGACAGAGTAACAGGGTTGTGACGGAAATCTACCTACCAAGAAACCTCTTTAAAACCCAGCAAATTAAAACACACACATCAATTCACATATGAAAAAAAAAGCACTGACACAAGTTGCCACTTCAGTTCCATGCAGGACTGGCATTTGGACATTTTTGATTTACAAACTTCTAAACCTCTCCTCCACACAGATGCCTATATAAAGCTGGTGCAAAACTACGGAGTAGGTTACCCTTCTCCCCTTCCACAGGCCCTGGCAAGCACCTCCTCAGACCTCCACAGCTTAACACAATACCCACCTACAGGCTCTTGGCCTGATCACAGAGGAGTGCAGCTATCTCTGCAATGGCTACTTTCAGCTGCTGCTACCCACAGCCACTACCACTTACAAATTATGTCAAATTAACTGTCAGTATCAGCTGAAAGTCATCCAGAAGATCTGCTCCCCCTCCTCTGGCAGTCCTTTTGCCATTCCCCAAAACCAAAGTTATGTGGAAGACCTGCCTTGATGAACAGTTTCATCCTACTTGCAGGACGGGTCCACAGCACTGTCTGAGTTGCATTTCTGTTCTCTATAATTGTATCTCTCTGTTCTTCCACCTGTGTGCTGTAGGATCATTTCCGATATTACTGTTGTCAAGTCATAGTGCTGTTGCTAAAGGTCTTTACACTTACATGGAGAACTACTTCTCCCTGAAGGGGTTAGGGTTATGTTGCCCAGTTCCTGCAGAAAGGCTCTTTGGAAACTTAAGAGGTCCCTCTTCTTTTGGATGCTGCTTACTAGGATTATTTCAAGTGTAATTTAGGCTTCAGTTCTCCTCATTTCTGGTTTGCATGAAGACTTGCAATTCACACACTCATCAGAAATATGTCATAGCAGAAGAGACGTTATTACATCCACCACCTCAGAGTATGCTAGGATTATCTTGGCTTAAAACCTGCCATGCTGGAAGGCTATAAAGTCATAGATGGATCACTGCTACCTTCAAGTGTGCAGGCTGAAATATCTTCCTTGTTCCCCTCCCTCCGCTTTTCTGGAAAAACTGAAGCTATTAAAATTAGCACCCCTTAAAGCTATTCACATGATTAATTAAAAATAATGAAAGGTATTTATTGATGAAATGGGACATGACACAAGCTTGAGGCTCAAGAACATCAACAACAGCATGGGCAGTAACCAGAGTAGGCCATTGCATGTCTGTACAAGAGCAATGACACAGCCCAAGGGGCATACATAGCCAAAGCACAGCACTATTTTGGAAAACATTTAGATAAGCTGGAGATTTCCATTTCTGGATAGGTGACTCATATAGTCTGCAAACCAACAGGTATTCAAAGGGTGACAAAAGTTCATCTTTGAGACCCAAATGGCAGAAGTGGAGCATGAAGCAGTCTTCTGAGCTGCTTTAGTTTGTTGTTTTAAAAATAACTTTGTAAGAATTTCTGGGAAAAGGATCCTTGGTTACTGTGGTCAGGGTCCTCCTAACAAGCAATAGAGTTTGATGAAAGCTGGCAGATGTTTCAGCCATAGCATAGATTAGACTAGAAAAGAATACCACATAAAAGGCAGGAATTTTATTGCATAGAAATGTGAATATAAAGAAATGCAGAGTGAAAAAATAAAAGCATGCAAGTCCCAGAACCAAATGCCTATCAATCAAAAGAATCTCTTTCGACATTTATAATTGTCTTTTAGAATACTACAACAAAACCATGTTATTTTCTAACAGTTATGCAAAGTGCAGATGGAATGAAGCAGACTAAACACTCAGAATCAAAACTACCTTATCACTGATGTTTAATGCATACATACAATGTTATCCAAGTGGTGATTTAATACACAGTTCTGGCGGTGACATTCTTGATCCTACGTGACCTCCAGTTTCTGCTATTGGATGTTATATTAAACTCTGACACACACATATATTTTTCATATAGCCACATGGAAAGACAGACGTTCTTTGTAGGAGAAAATAATTAAGATGGCTATAGTAAAATAACATAGACAAATTCTATTTTTATAGTATTTCCTGAGAGTAGGAAGTGGTCCCCATCCAAACTCAAAAGCAAAAAGGTAGTTATCACTTTGACATGCTGTAGATAATGAGACATTTTTTCCAACCGGGGATTGCGCTGGTATCTTTCTACATTCTTCAGCTTTTTACCATATCAGAAATTGTTGTGAAATATTCCAGCTATGTAATTTGGATGGTCAAACTTTTAATATACATCAATTTTTCTCCCAATGTATTTGTTTTCAAAACTGCTTCATTATTTCCCCATTTTTCTTCCTCCCTCTCGCCATGAATATTGCTCATCATCCCGCTTACTATTGAAAAGGCAATACTAGACTGCCCAGACACCAAGTCAGGTTGTACTAATTCTGCACTCTCTGAATTGCTGGAAGAAAGCTCAGCAGGGTAAGTGTAAAATATTCCTCTCATAGGCCAGCAAAGCTTCATTTAGTCCCTGAAGGCACTATGGCAGGATAGGGTGGCTGGGAGCCGCCTCTTCAAAAAGCATGAACTGGCAAAAGGATCCCCCTGTGTTTGTTAATGGCATAAACTATAATACAGACTAGAATGGCCTTAGCAAAGCATCTACTTTCAACTCAACATGCTGGGCTGTGGGAATCATCCATATAAAGGAAATACATAAAAATATAACTTCCCTAGAAGAGCAAGATGGGAAACAGAAGGAATTCTATGAATCGGAAGCCCAACCTGCCTCCCAATGTGCTTAGAAGTTGTTCAACAGCGCACTGCAGCTTGTTTGCAGCACTAGGCAAAATTATGACTAAAGCCAGAGTCTCAAAGGAAGGAAAAAACCCACCAAAAAGGTCTAAATGCAGATAGAGCTGATTAGTTAACATACACAAATGAACAATTGCTAAAATGCCTTTATGGATTTGACCCTGGCTTGAAGCTTGAAACTTAAGCACAGTCGCTGGAGAGAAGCATAACCGGCCCAATATGGAATGTGAAAGCTGGAGAAGGGCAGGCATCATAAGCCATACTCACCTCTAATGTCTGCATTAGTGTGGGCTTAATTGCATCTTTCATCAAAACTGTCAAAGCACCTGTTACTCCCTAAAAAACAAGAGTCCACATTTTAAGGAAGTCAATTCTAAAGTGCAATATTTCTGAGTTAGACTTAAGCTTACAGTTAAAATACAGAAAAAACCTTACAGTTCAAAGGAGAAAAAGAAAATGTGCTTATAAATCATAATGGATAAGCAGTGTTACAGAAAGAATTTATTTAGGTGTTACCTCAAGACTTCTAACATACTGTAATTACAGAGTGTGCCAGAAATACTAATGATCTTGTTCTGTATACATTTAAAAGGCAGTAGGTAAATATTGTTCCCATTTTATGGAGAGACCAGAAACAGAGCTATTAAGTTATCACCATGAGGATGTTCATGGGAACAAAAGATAAAGCAGAAGCAAAGGCCACGGAGACCTGAGAAATAAGGCAATAACTTACTAAATCTGCCTAAATAAAAGACAGATGTATTTCTTTCATGACAGAATCAATAGCATGAATCAATAACTAGCAACAACCAGACAGGGTATTTTTCAAAACTTGTACAAATATACATAACAGACAGGCTGAAAGCAGCCACAGTGTTGACTAGGGATAGATAAGGAATACATCACAAGATTAAGTTAGAGGTGCCTTACTGTGATGATGAGAGGGGAAAAGAGAGCCGAGTAGATTGCTGCATTTTAGATGTGAAAATCTTACTCCCTAAAAATTTTGCTGGATATTAACTCTAAATTTCACACTGACTGATTTTAAAATAAAAGAAAGTCATGACCACCCATCTACACCAAAATTCAACACCCAGTTTAGAAAAAAATGGCTATAGAGTGTGTACATCACTATCAGACTACATGTAGAGTGCTATCTAGAAACCACAAGCATATTACTCTTAAATTACTCTGATTTTGAGAAGATGTGTTTTGTTTTGAAAGAACTAGATCACGGGTTAAAAAAATGCAGTAGTGTTATAAGGAGTGGCTCATAGACTTGCCAGAGAACACAAAAAGTGTTGGGTTTTTTTTTTTTTGTATTGAAAAGAAACATTAAACCCAAATAAAAACACTAGCTGCTGTAAATGTTTAAAATGAAGGTTGAAAAACATGGATATATTATCTAGGTAGCCTAGTAAGAGCTGAACAACAATGTTCAAATAAAGAAAAGCAATTAAAGTAGCACCTGTATAATTCTCAACACAGCTTCTTCCAACTAACCTAAAATTTGAACAATCAAACTCTGTGTGAAAATTTTAATGATAAAGAGATCAGAGACATGGAAGTATATGGTGATTACATAAACACAGTATTTTATACAAATTGAAGTTTTTCTTTTCTGAACATTACATCTGAACATAGACTTCAGATGAAAATGAAGCAGAATATTTGGCCTCAGATAAGAATGAATTGAAACCAAAATAGTAAAACTGTTTTCTACTGAAGCATAGCAAGTGTTTCCTTGGAGGAAAGTGAAGGAGAGGAGAAAAAGGAGGGAAAGATGTTTCTTCACTCTGCATTTTGTAAACTCCCACTATCTACAAATCCCAATAGACCCAGAATACATAATATGAGAAACTGGTAACAAAACAGTGAGGTTTGCCTCTTCTGAACTAGCAAAAAGTAATTTCTGTTTCTTAATATGTTAATTTTAGAAAAAAAGGATCAAAATGCAAGGAAATGCCAGCACACCAGCTCTCTGTCAGAACGAGTGAAGCTCCATCACTTCTAAAGAAGCAGCCTGATGCTATATTGTACATATAGCCAACTACTCATTTAAATTCAAAGCTGAGGGCCTCAATACAAGGAAAAGGAAAAACATGTTAAAAAGAGAAACGTAACTGGTTTTGCTTTTCACTCCCACAGGCTCCTTAATTGCTATAGATTGTTTTAATTAGTAAGATTATAAATTACTTGTTTTAGATAAAAAACTTAAAAATGCAGAACAAATCTCAACAATGTTTCATAACTGTTCATTTCATCAGTATCCCATAAAATTTTTGCTGCTAGAATAAAATGTAACCTCAATAGTTTACCTATAAATGAGTTTTCTTTTTAGGACCATGTAAAAATAACTGCCACAGCTATTGCCTTTGATTTCTTGTATTTTAGTAATTTGTAAAAGTTTTTCTAAAGTGGGTATATTTCTTAAGTTATTAAATTTGTATCTGCTCAATATAACAATTTGTTTTATAAAACTGGTTTGATTCACTTCCAGATCTGAAGCACTTTTAAATAAAACAGTAAATAGACCAACTCCAGTTCTAACAATTTAAAATGAAATGGAACAAATTTTAATCCTAGCAATTTCTCCATTAAAAGCCTGTTTTCAATCCTAATTTACCAAAACGAATATATACTTTTTCCTGTTGATCACCGTGCAGAATTTAAATTCACTTTAAAAAACCAGTGTGCAATATACTTATTGACTAGATCTATAAGCCTGTTTTTTTCCTGCTGTTTCATCAATTCAGCAGACAGCTAAGACAGAATTTCTTACACCACAAACAATGTTCTTCCCCTCCCACCCCCAGCTGAAGGAAATGATGTTCACCACTATTTGCTAGCATCACAAAACTATGACAGTTAGAGAAGTTGTTCATCTGTCTCACCGAAAGCTGAGCCATGTACACACACAAGTCAGGATTTTACAGGTAATACAAATATCTGAAGGAAAAGGTTAGTTGATTTTACGTTTTCTTCCTGTATCTCAGTTTTTCCATCGTCATATAGCATAAGCTATTCATCACTATGCTAAAAGAGAAACAGCTGCTGCTAATTTTCAGTGCATGAACACTGAGATAGTTTACAATCTTACAATCTTGTAAAAACCAACTGTAATAGTTATTCAGCTTTCTAGAGGAAGAAAGCCAAAAGGAAAACTTTACATCAGATCTTCCAACTGGTCAACAGCAAGGTTAACTACCTGAGCAGCCGCAGATCAGCCCTAAGGCTCTTCTTGGGAAAATTGCCTAAGGACTGACAAGCATTAACCCGTGTCAACTGTAGCCATCTGATTAGGGCATCTGTTGTCTACTTCATGCTAGCTGAGACCACCAGCTCATTCAAAGTAAGCATGCAAACAGCTATTTGCTGACCCAAGCCACGCTGACTGGAAAGGCAGCCCCCAGATAATAATGGCTCAAATCCTCTCTCCTTTGCTTTCTGATAGTTTTTCACCAATCTGATAAAATTGTGAAGCAAAACCCCCAAATACTTCCTATGCATTTTAACTTTTGGGGAAATTTCATCCATATTAGACATGCATTCTGGACATAACAGCTTACTGTATCTGAACCTGAAAACCAAGAAAAAAAGATGCAAAGACTCCAATTAACACACATCAAGCCTACTTGTTTTCCATGGTTCTTAAACAGCTTTGTTGTCAACAACAGTCCTAAAAACAATAAAGTTTTCATATCTACCTGACATGATTCTGTCAGAATAAAGTTTTCATTCCTTCATATTCCCAATCCTCCAAGCAGCTAGTAAACAATTCCCACAGCTCACTCAAAGTCCTGGATCTGATTCTCAAAGCTATTTAAGGAATCAGTTTCCTATTTCCAATTCAGAGAAGGTAGATAAATTTTTTATAAAAGAATTACAGGCTTGGACATTACACACCAATTAAGTGTGTGAGAGCCCAAGGATCATTAGCTTTCCACTAATTCACTGTCAGAAGAAAGAAGTAGGACTCCAATTCAAATGTATATGGACACCCAACTCTCCTGGGTTCCTTTCTGGAACTGATCCTAAGTACTTCTGAAAATAATACCCCTTCCATCTATCCAACAGCTGTCAGGGCAGGTATGCTCCCCAGGACAGCACAGACCATAGAGCACAAAATAAATTACACACATGACACAGAAAAGGCAAACTTAGATGAAAAACCAACATGCTTTCAAAGCAACTTCCAGTGGAGCGGCCTCTGAAGTCTATCAAGAGTGGAAATGAAAGGCAGCGTTAGATGACAATGAAGGTGATTAAAAGTAACTACTGTGAAATGAATAAGGGTTACATAGACTGAAGGGCAGAGAAAACCCCTTTTCTTCATAAGAAAAATAATGAAGTACTTGTAACTTCCCTTCATAGTTTCTAACAAAATGATAATATTTTTCTGCAGTATCAGTTCTGAAAAAAACCTAAATCCTAAACCATATGCCAAGAAGAACTGCAACTACTTTGTTAAAAGTGAAGTATGTACACAATGTTTCTGATGTACCAGAGAACGAAATATATTCAGCTGACAGATCATTTATAAAAGTAAATAGGAAGCTATTTTTTTTGGCCCTGGAACTATTGAAATCTAACAGTATGGCACAGAAAGTAAGCTGAGAAGTCTTATTTAAAAAGATAGTGACATATCTATTTAATAATTTTCATAGCTGCTGAAATACTGATCTAGGGCATGCATACCCATTTAGATTTGCATAAAAATATGGCATGTGTCTATCAGAATACTACTACACTGTAAAAGCCAAAAAGCAATTAAGTCTTCAAAATACTGTACAATGAGCACCACATTTTGGCAAAGACTTCTATATGCTCCATTACAGAGGATAGATATTTAATCCATTACTCTTGTGGAAGGAGTCTTCTCAGTTAATGAAATATTAAATTTATCTTTTTTCTATTTCTCCTAGCCTGCCTCTGCATCTGGTTTATATCTAACAATGTGTACTTTAGGTTTTACTATTGTATTATTATAAATATATTGCATATAAAGCAAAAATTAAGAGCAGTTGTATTTTTGTGAAGTATACTGTGTGTTCATCTGGAAACAAATCACAGAGAAGGGTTTAGTGGTTTTGGTTCGCATAGATTCCAGTGAACTAAAGACTACTGTCAAACATTTAAGCTTGCATAAATTCAATCTGGGTAGTATACATAAAACATGAACCCCAGTATTTTTTTTAAAGTGACAGGTAGGACTAACCACCACCCATTATTCAGGTTGTGTGGAACTTCCCATGGTAAAGCTGCCTTCAGTTCTTTAGGCTAAAATGTTCCATATCAAGTGGCTATGATAGATTCAAGTTTTTAAACTTGATTTTAGTTTATGAAAATTTAAGTCAAAATGCTTGAACTGTTCTTGGATTGAAAGCATTTGAAAACCTTTTATATTGTCCTTCCTATGTTCAGTTGTCTTAAGATCTTCCTTTTCTGAGCTATTAAAGCTTTACTTCCTCTCTAACTCTGACCTCAAAGGAAGATGAAAATTCAGGAGGAGAATGGCTTCACACCAAACCTCTTACCACATCTGAAAATTTGCTCAAGATAAAAACCTTGGGAAAATGAAAATTATAGTTCAGAGATAGTCATGAGTGAATGCTTAGCTTCGCCTCATCCTGCCCAGAAAGCTTTAGCCACGATGTGCGGTGGGCTTACAGCCTACGGTGTAACAACTCTATCTACAGGCTGCACCAGGCTGGACCAGCTCTGCATCTGGACACCTTGACCACAAGCAAAGATCTCTTCTGGATCCTACAGGAATACTTTTCTAACACGCACAAGAAAGAGATACAACCTGTGCAGTCTAAATGAAAAGGGGTCAAAAGATGAGCTTACAGAAGAATAGTAACAACAAAGGCAGCACAAGCAGCAGGGGAAAGAGTAGATATTGCATTTAAAGTCTAGAAACAGTAGGTTTAGTTGCAAGCTGTTCAAACAGGCTGACCAACCACCTGCGGGAAGAAAACAGAAACAGAGATGAAATGCTATCTGATAGAATTGAAATTTATCTTCTTTGTACACATGAGTTATTATACATCTCCTGCTATTGCTTCCAGAGGATTCAACTTTATAGAATATACTTTCACAAGTGTGGTGCAGCTATTCATAAGCTCTCTCACCTTGTACAAAGTAAGCGGTATTGTATTTGATAAAGAAATCTTAGTAAGAAAACCACTAATTTCCTTTTAGATATTTCTTAAATCCTAACACCTGACATCTGACTTCTTCACCAATATTAGTAAGTCTGTTCCTGTTTTCAGAAAAGAAACTGGCACACACAAAAATCAATCTCAAAAGTACTGACCAATTTTGGATGCTCAACCTGAGACAACACAAAATCATTTCTTCTGGTTCATAGTTCTTGATTGTGTTTCACTCCTTCCATAGATTTCAGCTGTTTAGATCCTGGGTATCAAGCCATACTGAGGAATGCATAACTCCTCATGTATTGTAAGAATCAGTTTGTACAGACACAGCACCACACATAAGCTCTGTGAAAAACACAGGAATATAATTCAACTCTCCAAAAAGACACTTTTCTGCCTTAACCATGAAATCATCTTCCTATTCTTCCCACTGTTCTCATCCTCATTTGTAACACACTCCACAACAAAGGAGGTAGGAGTTTCTGCACTTATGACATGCACCCAAGTCCTCCCTGTGCCTGGTATGGAGAACCTGCAGAAGAAAAAGAATGCAGCAGCAGAGCTGCAGATGGTCATAATATATATGCCCAACACTGTGATACATTTTTTTCTGGGCAGTTCTGTTGTATCATACAGAACACTGCTTTAAAGAAGAGCTAGAAACATATGTTCAGTGCAAGTGACACTATCAAATGATTGAGACACTAAGTATAGGAAAAGTTTAAAAAAGAAAATGTTTAAAAGAAGGGCAAAGAAAACAGAATTAGCAATGAATATCTTGCTAAGCGCTACCTTCATTAGGGACATAGTGGTAAAATTGAAAGTTCTTTGTGCACTGTTCATAATTTCAGCCCTAACATTATAGTTCCACAGAGCAAATATAGATGAGACGGACTATGGAAAAGTGACTGCTTTCATTGATCAAGCTGATTAGCATTAAGTGGTTGAAGACAGGTTAAATATTTTTCAATATTAATACATGAAAGTACCTTCATACAAAAGTAGCATCAAGATTAAAATTATGTATTTGAATTCTGACATTTAATTATTTTTCAGTTTTTGCATATGCATTATAAGGTATCTCATTCCTCACTCCCTTCCATTTGGCCAAGACAAAGTTATGCAATTGAAAAGGAAAATCAAAACTTCAACAGCTAGAATATTAAATGCAGTTCTTCATGCCTCCTGCACAATAAGTAGTTGATTTTCTTCAAATTTTAAGGATGACTGCACTTTGAAATTTTGGTACCTTTATCTTAATTTCAATCGTAAATCCAGGCAAGCTAGATACTATGTTTTAATTTCCTTATTAAACTGGAATCCATTAAAGCTGTGAATGTATTCCTGGCTTGTGGATTTGCCATCTCTGCTGACAAGGGAGGACACTGGTTCCTTTGCTTATTCTAAAAACGCAGTAAGTTTGTGCAGATGTCCACATAAAAAGGGACAAACAGGAAAAAACACACATAGTCTGTGTGACACAGGCTGTCGTTGCCAGCAGAGTGGCATGCAAGCATGGCTCCAAGACATGTCACTTGCTATAAGGATATATTTACATGACAAAAAAGCATAAAAGCAAAGCATTATCACTTTTCTTGTGTTTAGGGTGTGCTGTCCATCTGCAATGTACAAACTTAATTTGGCAATTAGGCTTCAGAATTCAAGTAATGTAATGTTACAGTAAACTAGTGTCAATCACAGTGAGCCTACTCCTGGCATACAGCTGGATTGCAAGGGTCAACTGGTAGCTTCTCGCTGCACCAGAACCTGCCATACAGAAACATGTGTGAGCTTCCAGCCACTGTTTTGACTCACAGCCTGGTTATAAGGGCTAGACTTTGATAGAAAGGAAGAATATACTGACTTCTTTCAGAAGCTGAAGTAGGGAATGAGGAAACAGCAACTAATGAAGGTAAGGAAGAAAAAATATTAATGATGTGAAGAGATTACCCTGTTCCAAGCACTATTAGCAACCTATGAATTAAGAATAGCTTGTTTCCATTTTGATTTAGTGTTATGTAAGCATTCATGTGGTAACTATGTTGTAACATCTGAGCACACTTCACAATTACAGTAGCAAACATTACTAGCTCTCTCAATCAGGAGCCCACACTCTGATTCCCTCTGGTACCAAATTTGTTTGCCGTAAGAATTGCAGAAAACTATCAAAGTAGGTTATGGAGACCAGAGACCTCCTGAACTAGATGTTACCAGAGAGCTGGAGAAATTAGTTTTATATTTTGTTTTCATTGTGAACAAGTTTTGGCCCAGAAGATCTTTCTTTGATATCTGACTGTGCTGTTCAAAGCAAAATCCTTGGCATGCACCTGCCTTTTTAATGCTTCAAGAGGCAAAACAAACACATCAGAAGTTATCCCAGGTCTACAGCACAGAACATACCAAATCCTCTGCTGTTAGGGGTTTTCCTTTCTTGTCATTAGCCACCACCATTTTCCCCAGTCTCTCCTTCATATCTTGAAGGCTGGTGGTAAGTGCCAGGATGGCCATAATTTCACTTGCAACAGCAATATCGAACTGGGCCTGTAAAATAGAAATGAGAATCATGAACCAAATCAAAATCAGGTCAAATACTCACAAGGAATCATCAGGAATAGACTCAGGAAAGACAGATTTCACACTGGAATTTAAACAAGTTCTGAATTGTAACTTACAGCTTTTGAGATCACTCAGACTAGAGTAACTTCAAACACTTTGTTTATTTTCCCTCATTAATGTTCTCTGTTACACTTCATTTACTTGGGGACCACTCTTGCAGAGTGCTTAGCCCATTGGCTCACATTATCCTTTGCAGAAGCTCCCTGAAGGACCAAGAATTTTTTTCTGTGGCAAAAAAATTAAAATCACCACATGTGTTTTGAGCTTTACTGGCATGAGCACAGCAATGTGTTTTGTTTTGTTTCATTTTTTTTCCTGTAATGCTCTCCAAAAGTTTTTATTCTGTTTCAAAAACATTCTTGTTACATTTGATCATTCTGCTACATAAACTCAAAATTTAAGAGTCTACGCTGCTAGCTCTTGTGCTTGACCTATGCCAATGTAAAATACATCTTTGTGTTCCCCCCCCTTTTTTTTTTTAAATTAACAAATATATAAGTTTAAAAACCCCAATAATTATATGTGGCACCAGTTCTATTGCTCTTGTAGGAACACATCCATACTGTGCAGTATTTTTCAGCACAACATAAGCTGTGGTCCCTACTTTTTTTTAAGAGCTTGCAGTATATGTTAGCAGTATTTGTACTAATTTACTATTAGTAAAGCCCAGGCCATGGGCTATCAGAATGTAAACAAAGAAAGGCAAAGTCACCAGTGTATTATGTGAGAGGAAAACAGTGTTGGGAGTGAACAAGAACTGCAGCGTCTTTAGTAATATCTCCATCTCCAGCAATTAAAGTCTATACAAAACTTCAGTAATTGACAACCCGGTCTCTATGTGAAAAAGCCCTGGGACTGTTTCTACGTCAGACCTCTACCAGATGTATGCCAGAGGATACCTGTTCAAATTGAGGGCTTCGTCTGTTTTTAAGAAGCCATCTACATAGAGAATTGTTCAACATATACCTTACCACTCCTATGCATTTGCCTAGTACTTTGACAGCTTCCGCCCTTTTGTAACCTATGTTCCTGCTTTTAGATTCTGTCTTGACAGCTACATCCCACAACAGCCTTATTCAGGCCGACCTCTGTGTACCTGCATATTTAGTCAAAACTTCTGAAGGCATTGGATCCCTTTCGTCACTGGGCACAGACAGGGAGAGACATATACCAACAGAAAAAACCCACAATCCTGTAATTGACATTTTCAGCGTAGGGATTCAAATGAAATGAAGTTACAAAGCAGATTTTTGGTATTCCCTGGAAGCAGTTCTATACGTAACAGAATAGCTGGGTACACAATGAACACTCTTACTGTTGTGATGACATGGATGCTACTATCTTTTCTGAAGTTAAGAATGTCCCCAATAAGTCACTGCAGCATAGATAAGACCGGAAATAAGCCTGAGAAATCTATGCCCAACCTATATACTGGAATATTATTTAACTTCATCAGAATGTTTATCAGGAGACCAAAAAAGAAGTTTTTATTATCATTGTTTCTATATAAACCCAAAAGGACAGAAAAAACAATGCCAGGTAGATGCTCAGAGTGTGACATATTTAATTGAAAAAACAGGCACAAAAGACTGTGGTAGCAGGTGCTATTTTAACTCTAATAACCTTTATACACCTATGAAGTGCTGACAGAAGCCTTAGCTGTAAAAAGTCCGTTCTCTATTGATGAAAGGATCCACCCACATGGATTCAATTGCAGGATCAAGGGCATCAGTCATGTAATGCTCTTTAGAAACCACAGCATCCCTGTTCGTTAAAATACAGACTTTTGTGCCTGCTGTGCTCTGCCATTTTATACAGGTGTCATTGATTTTAAGAGCACTAGAACAACACTCCAAATATTTATAAAATGCATCTGTTAACTATGAAGTCTTGTTTTCCCTGGATCTCCGGCCAGGCTCTGCAATGAGTTTTCCCAACGGTTAGCTCTATTTCTCCAGTCACTAAGTCCATGTTAAAATGTGAATGGATATGCATCAGTCCAACATATCAAAAATGAAAGCATCAAGGTCATTTTAGCCAAAACAGTACAGAAGCAATATTTCACAGCCATATGTCAGCTAGTACTCTATCATAAAACAACCCACACTTAACTCAGCAGTATAATTATGGTGGTAAAATGCTGCACAATAAGGCTGGCAGAACCTGGCTCAAAGCTAATAATCACACTGAGTCACTGAAACAAATCTAAACATAGGCAAATGTCTCAAGTGTTGAAGGAACTTGTACCAAGTATAATATTTTGCAGTCCCAGCCCATTATCAGAGATGAGTATTAGCTAATATTGAGTTTTCTGTAAGTTATAGACATAAAAGTCTCTACCCCATGTCTAAAAAAACAAAACAAGTGAGCATTTCTCATGGAAGGTATCCCTGTCCATGGCAGGGTCATTGGAAGTAGGTAATCTTTAAGGTCCCTGCCAACCCAAACCATTCCATGATTCTACCATTCTCTGATGCTATCATTCTATGATTTCTCTTCTAAGTTCTTGTCTCCAATTTGACTGTTTTACCTGCTGATTTGAGCAAAAATACTAGCACTATTTTTGGTCTCTTTATTTAGGCACAAAGCCTAGGTGAGGTCTGAAATGATGCAAAATTAAATTTAGGATTTCCAAAATGAATGAAAGCCTTATGTCTACCACAATGGCTATTCACCTCAAAATAGTCAGAACCTCATGAATTTCATGATCTAGAATGTTAGATTACAGTATCTTCATCAGATCAGGAAAAACTCCACATAATCACAATGAATTTCTTCCATGTGGCACTGCTGTACCACGCTGCATTGTTTCAGAAATGGATTTACCCACACGACACCAGGAACACTTGTTCAGATAGCGTTGGAAAGTCTGGCTTTCAATTTTTCAGTAATTTTTCAAGCCCACTATTAAAATCAAGTACATGCTAAAAGTTCTTAGTTTAGATCTCAAAGCTGAGATGCATGACAGGAAAATGAAAACTGAACAAAAAGCTAATGGTCCTTTTCAGTCCTCACCAATGGGACCAACAACACATGACCCACCTCACCTCCCAGTTTTTAGTATTAAACTTAAATGTAATTTAAATTATATAAATACTACATAAATAGTTTGAGGGACTTAAAAAAGTAAGAAAAATCATACAAATTCATCTTATGAGGGCATTAGGGCAGCTTTTATATTCATAGGGTGACTATGTTGAGCCCCTAACATGAAAGTTTTTAAAGTGCTTTCAACGCATTGTGCAATATGCATTGGTTTCTGCTCTTCATTTCTTCAGAATCAGTTACTCATTAACACAACCAGTTTCACTGCAAGAATGCTATGTAACAGATGTTCGCGTTGCAATTCAAAGTGTTCTGAAAGAACTGCAGAAACACCTCAGCCTGTAGAGCAATGTCTGTCCAGAATGAGATATATTAACTATCTTTACATACCTGACGGACAAATCCTTTCTCTGTATTTGCCTGCCCAACTGTTATTTTGCGCAGGAATCTGTCATTCGTATCCACCACTGAAATAAGGGAATAGCAAAAGCAAAACATGTTAGTAAGAATGCAGGGATCTGGGTTTTTCCAGGCATACCTGTTTTTATACATGTAAGATTCAGCTTACACTTGAACAGTGTAACCAGACAACCACGCTCCTGCATATTAGCATTAACACTGACTTGGTTTCTCACTTTTAGCTGATACCATTAGATGACAGGTTAAAATAACGCAAAGAAAATTTCTCAGTATAGTAATTGAAGCTAACAGATTCTTAATATTCTAACATACAAATTAAAATTTTACCTACATAAGAAAAATCTGTCTTAGTAGATGCATTGCACCTCAAACCTACTTAAAATCATTTGCTTCATCATTGACTTGTTAAGAATTGATTGTAAGACTGCATGATGTAGGTTAAACTTGGTCTGTTTCTCTTTTAAAGGATGATTATGTTGTCAGATTGGTTCTTCCAGACAAGTCACTTCCATGCACATCACAGTAACTAACTCCACATTCAGCTGCACAGTATTCAAAGGAAGTTTTTTTTCAACTGCCAAGATCAACCATCTGCTATTTAACACAACTTCAATTTCAGATAATTGTACTTCTAACCTGGAAACACTTCTGGTATTGCAAGGGCATGTCCAAACCATCCTGTGGAATTGCTAACTTCACTAACAATCACCGCAAGCCAAGTGCTCCAGTTCTTCACTGACAACACTCAACATCAATCGGGCCTTGGTAGGAACCACAAGGAAGGACTGAGATAATCGAAGCGCTCTCTCATCTGCTGAGAACTGATCATGATGTTTCTTAGGGGGAAACATTAGGATGATGTTTCGGTTTGTTAGAAAATGAGACTGAACTCCAAGACCTCTCCTTCCCAGGAATGACATTCCCTACAGAATGCAAAAATAGGCTCCCTCTTTCTTATGGGCTCTTTAGCCCTACAGATGTTTCATTTTTCACCAACCGTAAAAGAAAGGGTGGAAGGCACGCTTTATCTATGCTTTATCAGTTCAGCCTGTAGCTTGGCAATTAAGTCAATCTTCTGGTAGATGTATATTTGAACTCTGTTCATTTAGAACCTCTGGAGAAGCTGTCTGTACTGAAGATCAGTGAAATCACCTCTTACCACTTTTCCTGCTGCTTTTGGAGATTAACAAGTTTATCTGTACAGAAAAGGATGAGGTAACTGCCCAAGAACAAGAGGGACTTTGAATCTCAATCCTACACAACTCCAATTTGGGGCTGTGAATGAGCTGGGAGAAAAGCACTTCCCCCTTCTTGGGCATTTCTCATGGGGCTGTTGTAAACACCATACGTGCCTTCTTCCCACTACATGGTATTTAGGTTGCTAATTTCTTCAGGAATTCCATTTAAAGGATGGTGCACCACAGATCTGGCTAAGTCATTTTGGTTTCTATTTATATATATTCATACTCAAATATTACAGTATTGGCAGAAATTGCAGAACGGAGCCTGGTACATGGAAGCAGTATCCTCACACCAAGCTGTGGTACCATATGCCACTGTGAAGCCATATGTCAAGTTGATCTCTCAAGCACAAACTTACCCCTTCTCCTCCTAGGAGGCTTAGTCTCACAAGCAGCTTTAAGCAGACCTAAATGTCTTTCCTGCCTACCCAAACACTGCTGACAGCAGGAACAAGCCTTTCCACCAGCCTGGACAGCCAGTGGGCTGATTTTTATCTGGCCATTCCTAGTGAAACCATGTAACCTGAACATCCTTACCATGAAATTATAACTACCCCAGCAACTCTTTCTGGTCACTGAAATACACTGGCTTTCTCACCAGGGTCAGAATTCATTCTCTAGGAAGATTCCAATAGCTGCATTTACAAGTAGTAAAAAAAGAAATAATTGTTTTTGCTGCAAAAGCAATTTTTCCTTCTCTAAACTTTCCCTCTTCCTTACCCAAAGTAAATGCTTCAGGAAAGTTTAGGGTCAACCAAGTGTTAGGTTTAATCTATGTATTTCCTAATCCTCTAGAGAGATAAACAGGATCTGAATACCAGGGCAAGGGTAAGCACAGGGAAGCTTTCCCTCTTTTCAGTATGTTGTACCTGTTCAAGTTAGTATAAGATGACAATGAACTTTAAGCTTGTGACACTTTTAAGGAAACGGCTCCTGACTAAAATTAAACTTTCAGACAATTGGATAGCTTTCTCTTCTGCCCTACAAATTCCCTGGTATGTAACAAGCTTCACAGACATACGGATTGCAGAAACAGTTCCAAATAAAACATTTTCCAAGTTATCTAAAACATTCCTAAACTAATTTTTTTTTTCTGAAATGTTTAAGATATGTACACCATATACAGTTGTGTAGAATAGAAGTTTCATTAACATTGTTGAGATGAATTAAATAACTCACTTGAGGTTAACAGCTGTTGAGTAATGCCTCCTCCCAAACTGGTGCTGATAAAAATGATGAGTCATATTACACTAAATATTTATATTACTAATTCAGCCTAATATAGGTTCTTCCAGACACACTGTGTGTGCATCTCATGCCACATCCCCTACTATTACCTTCAGAAAAATATCCCAAGTTTGAGATGACATGCACACAGAGGGCACAGTAAGGCATGGCCAAGACTTCTCATTTCTCAACAGATTCACCTTATTTCTCTGGGCATCACAATACATTCCGTTTAACAATGATTTTGACCTAATAACTTTGGTGTTTGAGAACTTAGGAAGAAAATAAAATCCAATGGAATTTAGCTCAAAACTTTGCTATGCAGAGTTCACTTGCTTAAAAAACAAAGACAGAGGTACAGATGTTGAAGTAAACACTGAAATTTAACCCAGCACTAGAACTGGAAAATGCAGAGGGGAGTTGTCTAAGGGTGTGAGAATGGATATTGGCTTGCTTGGCATGCATAATTGAAATTGTACCACGTCTTTCACCTCTTCTTCCTAACAAAGCAAACAAGACATTTTAAAAATAGGAAAAATACATAATCCCCGTGGCCTACTTAGTCTCTGAGCTACCCAGACTGCTGAGCTGGGGAGGATCAGGGACCAAGATCAAGTAGAGTCAGTACAAATAACCTAAAACCCACAGTTAAGAAAAGAATGGATAAGATTTGTAAAATACATGGAAAAGCCACTTTCATACGTATTATCTAATGTGATGGAGACAAGGGATATGCTCAAACTGTCAGAGCAATCTACCTTTCAGAAAATTAGCGAAGTCTCTTGAGTTACTGCAGATATTTGAGCAAGTTTAGAGGAACATACTACACCCAGATTTGTTATGCACCCACATTTCCCACTTGCAAATGGGTTGTTCTTAAAGTCAGAGTGCAGAAACAGCTCTGATTCAGGTAAAATTAAGCAAATTGGGAGATAAATTATGATTAAATTCAAGCTCAAGTGAGGCTTTCTGACTGCATACCTCTCTGCCATGTTATGGTAGATGGGTCAATATCAAGGCGCACAAATTTGCTGATCTCCTCTTCTGTTAAAGTCCCAGGATCAGTCTTGTTTATTCCCAGCCTCTACACAAAAACAAGTTAAAGAAAGGCAGTGAAGTGGCTTTTTTGCTTCAAAAGTTATAGCACTTTGGCTTATCACCCTCACTTTCAGCAAACATTTTGAAAAAAGCATGTCAGCACCAAAACTATTAAAAAAAGAAGCACATAGGAAAAAACTGTAACTAAGACAGGGGCAAAAGTAGATGGAGAAATGAAACTAAAACCAGAACAAATACTCATAGGCCATTAAATTAACAGACTTTTTCTTACACAGAAGAAACTCTTAATGTAAACCAAAGAGGAAATTAAACATTATCGGTTACTAATAAAAAGATAATTGCTTGCTCTAGTTTGTGGAAATCTTTGAAACACCCATGTATTGTCTTCTGTGAATCATCTTTGAATAAAATAAGAACTTCTGCTTTAAGAGCCCACCATCCATAAACTCAATCAATTATAATGAAATAGCCAGTACCTCCTGGCTTTTCAAGATTCACTACTTCAGCACCAGCAAACCTTTTTTAGGTGAATCTACATAAAGATGGATCAGAAAATTGTGTTTAAAAACTGTACTCTTAAAAAAGAAAAAAAATCTTAAATTTCTCTAGCATTAGAAATCATTCCTCAGTGAATTAACCAACATACTTATAATTCAGTATTAAAACCTAAGCAATCTACAAGCGTACAAATAATGTTTCAAAGACCTACCACAGTTACTTCCTTATTTAAATCAAGTTATTTCTAGAAGGCTGGGACGTTCTTTTGAGAGTATTAAAACTGTTTTTGTGATGCTCCTTTCTGAGGATCGGTCTCTCAGACTGTGAGGAACACCTTCAAATCCAGAAGCAGGCACAGGGGCATTTCCCACTGTACTGTATTAATATTTTTCTAATCTGTTGGCCAATTTTAATCCAATTTGATATAGTTTCTTACAAATTCTATGAAAATAGTCAGATTAAGATAGGAGCAAAAACCTACTAGCATCTCTGCTGGGGGATGGCAGTCAGAGTTCAGTGCTCGTTCGTCCTGCTTGGTGTATCAGGCATATACCCACATTTTTGCAGAACATTATGCCCAGAGCATTTTTCCACAGAGGATTGACAGAAAAATTTTCAGCCATTTTTATAACACTCAACTGCTGCAAGGAGGGCTGGGCACTGGGACTGCAAAAGAAGCAGCCTATCTCCCAGGGTCCCAACAATGTCTATAGTGGATCTAGGCAACAAGAAAAAAGCTGACTTATCTGGATGCAGATGGAAGGAAGTAACACAACAGAGCTGATGTGGAAAAGGAGACAAAAGACTAGGATAGAAGTAGTTAAACAAAGGAGGTAAGGTAAGGAGGTTTTAGGCTAGTAATTTTACTGGGGAAAAAAAAGAAAAAAGCAGAGGAGCAGGGGAATGAGAAAGGTAGCTTCTGTTGTCAGACAGAAAGTTTGGAAAAACTATATTTGCATGAGACCTACTGTAATTACAACACCAAACCACACACGTAAGGGAGGAGTTTCAATCTTAATAATCCTCTTTTGAAAAAAATGTAACCCCATAGCATAAAGATATTTTTTCACTTTTTCTTTTTTAGGTGTAAGGAATCGTTATACTAAAAATAATTCTTAGCAAAATAATTCAGTTATATTGGAAATTATGATGCATGTATTTGAATGATATAAAGCCAAACTTTTTTTACTGCATTGTAGATCATGCGAAGAGAGAGAAATCCATTTCTAATGCAGAAATAGCTGGTATGTGATTAATAACCAAAACACTCCCGCTCCTCCCCTATCTGGTACCCTCATACAGAGTAAACAAAGACAAAATTAAAATACTCCCAATTTCTGACAGAAAATTCTGTGAGATCTACTCTGCCACACAGTCAAGCAGGAATCATCCATTTGTTTAGTTTACTGGCATTCAAATGAGCAGCACAAATGCATAAAATATTATGAGAACCTTGAGCACTCCCTGCCCCTGCCCCTCCCCCCCGCCCCCAACCAGAAGCTGGTATTACCTCTATCCTCCTTTCCACCCCCCAGTTCCAAGTGTGCACTTGGCAGCTATCCATTGCTATCCAGTGACTATGAAACAACACCAGTCAGAACTCAAAAGCCAACAACAAACATGGAACTGGACACAGAAAACTGAAGCTGTTCTTAGAGGTCATATTCAAGGGTTTTACATTCTCCTTCCACTATGCTAGTGGACTGTGTTGCTCTCTACGTATTTATCAGAATGGCAGCCTCAAATCCAGATACATTATTCACTGCATAGGAAGCTCTTCTGGAAGCATTCAGGAAGCAAGATGGGATGCAAGAATATACTATGCACACAAATGTGCTTCTAGTCCTTGAAGGAAGAACACTATCAAACTGACAACAATAAAACCCCAGAAGTATATGCTATAATAAACTTTCAAAACCAGAAAATATTGCAAAACCAAAGAATGTGAGCTTTCAAACGTGACTTTACCATAATAGGAAAAGTATTTTAAACACTCTAACTTTAATATTTCATCAGGAAAGACACAGAATTAAAAAACATTATTGGTTTATTTCAGCAGAAAAGAATAGCAAAAATGTCAGTTATGAAAACAGTATCAGACCCAGATCCTATTACTTCAAGAATGATGTTTTCAGAAAGAAGTCTGGGCTTGGTAAATTCATGAGGGAGGTTTATAGAAACCCAGCCCCATACATCAAATAATTTTAAACAATTTGTCTAAGAAAGTACATTTTATGAAGAGACAATATAATTGAGGAGAGGCTACATTAACAACTTACTTTCAGACGGGCAAACTGAATAGCAGAAAATGCTCTCACGCCATTAACTACTGGAACCAGTCTATTATACAAAGCCTAGAAAAAACACACAAGAAGTTAATGAAAGAAGTCACAACCAGGAACTTGTTAAACAAAAAGCTAAAATTTTTATTTTATTCAGACTGATTTCAGCAAGAATTTCCCAACCATATATGTTGTGGATTAGCAATATAAAAAACAATTGTGAGAAGGTGGTAGGCTTTTGAGCAGTGCCTATGATTTAACAATCTAAATCCAGTTACCAAAATAACCGTGTTTCTATGTTACACACACACACACAAAAGTATTACTTTTGAAATTGGGAACCCTTTAAAACTTCAACCAAGGTCCAAATTATTCAGACTATAACTATCATTTGCAAACTGGCCTAAATGCACATTTGTGTCATACCAAGTAAAGGGGATATGACAACAGTGCTCAGTTTTAACACTGGAGCCAAAAAACCAGGAGACTCCTTCCTTTACTTTCTCCCTTCTCTTTAAAGACTCAAGTTAGCATTTGTGTTAAGGTCACAACAGATTTAGTGGAAGGAAGAGGATCTAGTTTATTTTCCCCACAACCCCTTCTTCTTAAGTTACATCATACCAAACTATACATCAGAAGTGCAATTTTTAGCTTTAAAAGGAGTATATAAATCATTAACAAGAATAAGATTTATATATATATATATATATGAATCATCTTTTATTAGACTATTTAGTAGTCTGAAATAGTTGACAGTGTTCTGGGCATAACATTCTTATGATAGTTATTTGCCAGAAAAATATATTCTATAACCAAAATTTCGCAATGGAACATAGAATGGCTTCAGCAACAGTTTCTGTTCACATGGTGAAAATATAAACAGATTATCAAATTATTTTGCTTTGAAATGCAGTTTATTGAAAAACTGAAAAGAAAAACTGTTATGTGGGTATCAGAAAACGATTCTCACCTTATCAGATTGAGTGTTCTCATGCAAGACCCTCGCATCAATAGCAGCAGCCAGCAAATTATTTGCAGCAGTTATAGCATGAATATCTCCAGTCAAATGAAGATTAAACTAGAAAGTGAAAACAACAAAATCTTTTTACAAGAAACTATTTAACTTGATCTATTAATCTCAGACACATTAGCAGCAACAATCATTGCTATCTCCTTGAGGCTGCAGCTCTGATGCAGCTCTGCACCAGCGTAGATGAAATATTATCTGGCTGAAAATACACTGAGCTATATGAGAGGCTTGTTTCACGTGAATACGTGGTAAACTACCCTTAGTTTACCCAAACCCATGAACATCTTTATTCTTTCCTAAATGATCCAAGAATGAAAAGCCCAGGGCTATGGTTCTACATCAGTAATACTAAATCAGTTTACTATTGGTATTTACTAATCGACCTGGGCCAAAGGTGCGGATTTCTGCTGAATCCCTGGAGCACACTGTGCATGCTGGCTTTGGGGGTGTATGCCAGCTCTCTGCTAGCCATGGGAGAACAGCCCGTAGCTGATCAGGCATGAACATTGCTGACGTAAAGTTTGTCCAACCAAGTTTCATGGAAAGATCTGAAATCACCAGTTTAGGTTAGATAAGGACTTGTGTTACATAGGTACTGTATTTTTAATACATCTCTGACAGAAGGAGGCAGAAGGTCAGTTGTAATTGCACCGCAGCACTGACTGCGGAGGGGCACCGACAGCAAGTGACACAAGCCCTTGACTCATGTGCAACAGAGGATCAAAACTGTAACTGAGCACTACATTAGGGCTCTTCTTGGACCACCGTGTACTTTGCAGGTGGTACTTCACCAGTTTGGGCCATGGAGTGGTTTCGTTGAGCTATAAATTAGGCTCTTTTGGGGTGAAACCATCACACATTTTTCCAAACAAGCACTGTGAATGTATACATAAGCTTAGCCACACTCTCCTTATGTGTCCCATTGCCCAGAGAATCTACTTGTGTTTTATACTCCAGAAACCAACACAAAGCCCCTGGGCACAGGGCCGAGCCTGCTGAGGACAAGGGAGGGAGGCTAAGGAAAGCCCCAGGCTGGGTCAACCCAACCAACAAGGAGCCAACCAACAAGAAACACTACACACGACATGGTCTACACTTAATTTCTGTCTTTGACTCGGCCTGTCCACAAACGCATGGATCACATAGCTTTACATCATGAATATTGTGCTAGGCAAGGGTGCACAGTTCAGTCAGAGTATCGTCATTTTCACAGTAGGAGTGTTTTGAAAGCATGTACCAAGCTGGCTCCTTCCAAAGCCGACATGTGATCTTCAGAAGCCCTCAAAAGAGAGTTAGGGATGACGCTATCTTCAACAGAAATCCATTTACTTGTGAGTAGAGGAAAGCTGTAGATTAATTTAGGGGTAAGAAAACAAATCTCTCACTTTGACAGTGCCAGAGCCCCCTGGGCTCCTCCCTGGCCCAGCGCCCCATGCCAGCCCCGGGACCCTCAGCCCCTGCCCCAGCGACGCCGCAGCAGGGCCGGTCTCCTGCTCCCCTCAACCCTGCCCGGCCATGGCGCCCACCGAGCCGGGCCCACGTCCTGGCCTGGCCTTAACCCGTCTGCAGGGCGATGCCCGGGCTGGGGCTGTCCCAGTGCCCCCATCTGCCTGCTCCTGGCTGGGGCTGGGACGGGCCCTGGCTGCCAGGCCCTGCCTGGCCACCCCCATGACCTATTTTTCACAAGAGACTTCTCTGTTTCATCACTGTTGTTGAGACGAATCCTCTTCCTTTTACTTAACTAGCAAAAGTTGTGCTATGCACCCCTCTGCAGTATTCTGGGCATGCTTCACACCACCACAAGAGGATCAGCATGGCTACAAACAAGTCCATTTTGCCACACTTAGTGACTTCTGCTAAAAAGAAATATTAAATTTACATTTGAAAAAAGGAATTTCCTCAACCCACCAGTCCTTTGCCTCCCTGCCTTTTTCTACTCCACCAGAAAAGCAATGTTTTCTCATTCACTTTTGCAATAGATACAAATCTAAAAGGAAAAAATTAGCAGTAGCCAGCTCTTTGTCTTGTATATTACATGTGGATAGCGGGCTTTCTTCTAAGGAAGCATCTGAAGGATAGCCAAGATGTTACAAACATGTACAATATTCGTACAACATTTGTGTACCCCCAGTCCAGAGCCCCTCCACATCACACAGCAAGCATGTGGAAATGAAAAGGATCATGTGGAGATGGCAAGGACCACTCCAATTCTTCAAGCAGATCATCGCCAACAACAGAGTAACCACCTTGGCCTGCCCACCTCTTCCAGAGGGACAGGGACTTGCTGTCTCACCTCCTCCATGGGAATCACTTGAGCGTATCCACCACCAGCTGCTCCACCTGCACAGGAAAGCACATGGTCACATCAGACTTGCACCAGTTTTGGAAAAAAAACCACCGCCCTTAAACACACAAAGTGAAACATACAGTGTTGACGACACATTTCTCAGCATTTTGGTTTCTATTAGGGGATCAATGATGCAACCAAATAAACAGGATTTCCTTAAACCTCGCTGGCTTTCGTCAGCAGGTAGTACAAAGGGAATTCTTGACTTGAAATGAAAGGCTACACATGATGGCAAAGACTGGCCCAGTCTTTGGCTATGTAAGGGCAACCCTCTTCTCCTGCCCAGACTTAGGACATAGTCATGCACATGCAGCTGTTGGGTGGAAAGATGTAGCAGTCACGAGCAAGAACTGCTTCTGAACAAAACCTTCACACCCTTTCCTGAGTGCTCCTTCCCCATTGCCTCTCAGGGTACAGGCAAACAAGTTCACTGTAGCCTACACACAAGTTGAGTGGAGGGATTAAAACACTCACATGCACCAATCTTGGCTGAGAAGCACCAAGCACCAGCAGCCTTCCATCTGAAATCAAACCTGTTAACTTAAACTTCAGCAAAGCAAAGTAGAGCAGATGGGGAGTGCTTGCCCAGTTAGACACCAATCTCAGCTGAGAAATGGCAAAAAAAAGATTGCATTACTTCCTATCACCATTGAAGACAGGCGTGAACTCTGTCTGGTTCTTACCTGGCTCTCAGGCTCTTAAAGGGTTTCTAGGCAAAAAGGCAGCAGGCCATGATTAAAGGTGACAACTCAGAAGAACAGAAAGAAGAGGTTCAGACCTAGCCAAATGTATGATGCAGACACAGCTGAACCATACAAATAACCGCAAACTTCCTTAGTTTGGATATTTCCAATCAATGTGAGTGGATTTAGGACACCTTCTCAAGTAAGAATTAAACAGTAACATTTAGAGACATCTTTAGAGAGTCTCCATGCAGAGGAGCGGCTGGAAGAGTGTGTACTTGCACAGAACTCCTCCTGGCTAACAGATCCCCATGCCTTTCATATGTTTGGGCTTTATCTGCATTATCAATACACATTAAGTACATGAACATAGATCTGAACCTTGCATGGGAAGACATGTGCAAGAAACCTTTATCTGTTAGTCATATATTTATCAAAAAATCCAATATGCTACTATTCAGACAATCAACTGAGTGACGTAACTAAGGAAATACAAAAGAAGAAAGAAAAAGAAAAAAAGTAGTATTTTCTTTTAATCTGAAAGAGGTCATATAGTCTGCAAATATTATGTACCTTTAACTCCAAAAGTAGGTCCTTGGGAAGGTTGTCTCAGACATGCAAAGGAATTAATGTTAAGGTGTGCAGTAAGCGCCTGAACGAGACCAACTGTGACTGTGCTTTTCCCCTCTCCTAGGGGTGTAGGGGTTATTCTAGCAAAACAAGAAAAAAGATTAATGAAATTCTTTGTTGATGTCAGCCTGGCTAAAGATATCAGAACTTACAGCTTTTGATTTCAATGAAGAATATTTGTACAGCAAATTTCAATAACATTACTTTATCTCCACAAAAATACTGCCACAATGTTAGCCCCTAGCTCAGGCTGGAATGATAATATACATGTGTCTTCTATTTAAGCAATTTAATATGATAGCAGAAAAAGAGAAGATTATTTTTGCAAAAGTTCTAAAAAGATTATATTGAATTTAGACATTTCTACTACAGCACAAATGTCTCACCAGTTTCATTAACAAACCATCCATCAAGATACTCTAGGCATGTATTAATACTTTTCTGTAGTAATGCATGAGAAGTTTTATTCCCACTGTTCACTCTTTGAATGAAATAATAGAATATTTTAAATTAAATAACTAACACTTTCATTTGTAGAGCTCAACTATCCCTCTCCAGCTTCCATGTCATCATAACCCTCAACAATGATAGATTAACTGCTTTTTAAACAGAACAGGACACAGAAGTCACTATATTCAACTGGACATGACATATTTTATACTTTTATTTTGTAATATTTTTGCAGATTTAAGGGTAATGAGGGACAATTCCAATCACAGTCCAACCTCCAATACAAAAGCTCAAAAGCCTCATGCTACAACTTCCACATCTAGACCATGATTGAACCAGGACAGAATTTTAGAAAGACATCCACTATTGAACCAGAGACTCTAACCTCCACTCAAAGACTTTACTCTTGTGCCTTTAATGAAGGGACAATGACAGTTGATTTTACCAACAGACAGCTTCATCAGCCTTCTGTGAATGAGAGATACCTCAGTTTAAGTGATGTCCTCCCTGCTTTCAAGGTCAGCACATTTGTTTATGATCCATGTTAAAAGCTGGGGGCATGGGGGTTTTCTCCTTCTTTTTTTTTTCTTCCTTAAAGTATGAACACATCTCATGCCTCCAAAATGCAAATTATTCACTTGAGGCACAGCATTTCTCCTTCTGACTGGCAAAGAAGAAAGCTCCAGTCCTTCTTCTACTCACACCCCTCTCACACAAGTCCTACATTTTGGCTAAGTGTAACTATTCATACCTTTGCTGCCTTCACTACCTGCAGAGAAGTAAGTACCTTAGTGAAGTTGATGTTAAGAACTAACATTCATTCCCAAGAAAATACAAGCATGCACATGTATCCTAGTCAAAAGAGGAACCCTCATCCTATCACCTCTTCAAAACTTGAGCTAAAACATCTAGCTCTAACTAGAAACACTTTTTCCAACTAGTAATGTTTCCAAGATATTACTATCCTCAGATCACAATTAAAATGGCATAAATACATTAGTAAAATTGTAAGATTCAGCTTAGTTCACAGGTTGACAAAGGCCCTTCTTTGTCCCACAAAATGTAAACACATTGAAAAACATAACGTCACAAATCTATCTTTTACATCATCATCGGATCCTGGGCTTTTTGTTAAAAAAAGAAGCCATTGTTAGATATGTCTGGAAAATTTTGGGCAATAGGAGGCAAGCCAAATTAATGTCTTCCATACTGTTTTAGGAAAGAGTTTTCCTATTCAGAAAACTAATGTTTTAATTCAAGTTCCAGCGAAAATGGTGTTTAGTACATCTGTAAGAGATTCCCTGAAGTAAGACCTTCAGAAATAGTGTTTTGTCTACTGATAGCTTTGAACTGCTCTTATATGACCATGAAGTACATGGGTTACCTAATTTGAACACTTGTTTTTAGTTTTTCCCACGTTTATAACATCATGTTTGCCAAACATCAGATTCTAAAGCATCACCAATAACTTACTATCCAGACTATTTCAAGATCACATCTTCCTAGAACCACACTCCCTTGACTTAAAAGGGAATTCACAGATTTTTAGGAAAATATCTACACAGAGCCAACAGAAGGTGGGAGATTTACAGCATATCCTAAGAGAATCCATTTTATTCTACTCTCAAAAGTGGGTTTGATCTCTGTTATCTTTTTATCCATACTATATCTTATTTCCTTCTGAAATACTGCAGGAGCACAGAATCCTACTTCATTTCTTTTACTTTCATGTTTGCAGCTCCTAAAAGCCCGGATACCTTTTAATCTCTACATTGTCAGGACAGGGAGCCCTTCTCGTGTTACTGTTGCTACAATCACAGCTTCAGGTTTTCCCACCACTATTTCTGCCATCTCCATTTTGTACCAGGATCTTTACGTTTGTACAAAAATGCTTCTTTCAGAACACCACAGCCAGGTTAACTCACTTTCACTACCAGTTTCATTCTCCTGACTGCTGCTCTAACACTGGTGGCCCCAAACCCATTCAAATCATTATTAGCATGGTTTCTCCCTCCCCCTTGTTATCCTGCTGTGTCATTCACTTTTGTCCATTGCCCTGATCTCATTTACTTGATCCTTTTATTCCTGTGCATTAAAGCCAGATTTAAAGAATATATGAGTAACCTTGAGGTATTACTGCATTCGAAGACTTAACAAGATAGTAACTCTTTAAGCTACTACTTATTTAAAAAAACAATTAACAGAACAAAGAAAACACTAAAAAGCAAATTATTCTGCTATGAAAAAAGACACCTATAACTGGAAGTTACCAGTAAAGGACTTCCCACTAACCCAAAAAACTCAGTGCACAGTAAGCTGCACTGCTAACAGAACAACTTTTATTTGCAGTGCTTCCTGTTGGTGGTTACCTCCATTTTTGAACATCGGACACACATAGTTCACACTCGAGACAGCTCAGGCAGAACCATCACCAGGTTATTTATTCAAGTGCAGCTCAAAACACGGCAGAAGGTAACCTGGCATGCACAGCAGCACAGGAACTCTTTACAACTTTTATGAAACAAGCAAAACCAAACATGCAGCCTGCTATTCAGTAAAGGAAAGGTAACTGGAATCGACAAATGCACAACCAGAAGGCATGTTGGTGGTTGCATGAAGAATAGTATCTACTTGTCACAGAAGAGACACACAATTTGGTGCTGCATTACTAAAATGCTCTGGCAACTCAGCTGGCCTATTCTAAAATGGCTATGTAAAATGAGCTAGAAAGCATTGGGAATTTTCCATGATAAAGACCTTTTCCTGGAGAACAAAAAGAGAAACACAACATTGTTCACTGATATAACTGGGAGGAACACATCTTGCGTCTACTGCATTTCCAATACATTGATACTCCGTACCAGCCACATCCCTACTGAGAATGTGGCACTCTGGAAGAACCAGCCTCCCCCAAAGAAGGGGTAAAAATGAACTAGAGCAAGCTTATTTTCACCAGTGTACTCATGCAAACACACAATGGTTTGCAGCAGTAAACAGGTAAGTCTTTGCAAACAGGACCTTGGGTTTATCGTATACACTTTCAATGTGTTCTTCGGATGGCTTTGTTAATTTTAATCTGTTCTCTCCCTTCTGAGAAGCCCTGTGGTCCTTAGGTTTCCTGGAACTAGAGTTAGTCCGCTGAATATCTAAAGGCTAAAAATGTCTAAAGGCAGCCGTGATGGAGGAAGAAAACCACCAGTCAGACTTCCATAAGTGGTCTATAGCACTTGGGTGACTCTCCCACAGAACCTCGTCCACTGCAGCAGGTAGAAATAGGTACAAATCCCTGCAAAGTCAAAACCAAGAATCTGACTTTTCAGTCTCTTTCCATCTAACAGAATTAAAAAAACGTGAGGACTCAATCACACTATTCAGTGAAGCCAGAGTGAATTCTGGACAATTCACTTACCTATCCTCAACTCCTCATCTTACCTGAGATGCCCTGGTAGGACACCTTTAATTCTCAGAGGCTCAGTAGCAGCCTGAAGACTACAGGAAAAACCTTAAGAGCTAAACAGTTACTTAACAGTTTCAATAGTTATCAGAACTTCAGTTTTAACTATTAGTTATTAAAAAACAGAACAAAACACAAAACCCTGCCTGAAATTAAAAGAAATTTATATTCCAATAAATTCCTTAGAAAGCTTATTTTAAATATCTCCCCTTTTGTACCTGGCCAACTTTGATGAGTTTTCATAAATAAAATAATCCACTTAAGCTGTTTTGCGGACATTCAGATGTTTTTGCTGGCTACACTACTGAGCCTACACTCTTGCAACTTAGGTCACTTGCTCACATGAGTATAAAATTACAACTGCCAATGGCTAACTTTAGCTCAATTGTGCAATGCTGTGTTTTGACCTTATGCAAATCTAGAAAAAAACCCCCCTCCTTTAAAATACAGTAAATGTTAATGAACTTCAAGAGACTTTTACACCCATTTGCATTATTCTTTAATATGTTTTCAATCCAAACACAGAAACTTGACAATCATTTTCCTCCTTAAAACTTTTTACTTTGCCACCTACCAAGCAGTCACCAGCTCCTTGGCAAAGTAAGTTTTCCATAACATTGCAAAGCCTTCTCTCTTTATGTATATCAAAACAAAGATAAGAATATGCAGACTTTTTGTTTGTTTGTTATACATCACATTAGCTTACAGTGGAGCTGTTTCTGTGGGAAAGCTACATGAGGTCTCCCAAAGAGAAAATAAACAAACAGTGAGATGATACACTACACCAGCTGTAACCTCCTCACAGCTACCCCAGCCATTGTGACTCCAGCAAGAACTTTACTGGATATGTGACGATTCTCCTCTTTCAAATTGCCTATCTTCAGCTCCTCAGTATCAACAATTTCAAAGACTTTAATGGGTCCACCATTCACATGATCCACATGGAAAGTTGTGAAGCCTAGTTATGGAGGGCATGGGCAATCAAGTCCCCATAAATGACAGCCTCACTACAAACATCTCCCATCCAAGATTACAACTGTCAGAAATTTATTTCTGAGCACAGAAGTGTTGCAAGTCCTGTCACTTCATCAAGGTGAGATTATAACAACATTGCAATGGCATCCTCAAAACAGGATAGAAATTTCCGGATACAAAAGCATAGTGATCACTGTGAAGCTAAAATGACTGAACAAAGAACAAAGCCAGGAACAGGCTGCTAAATCCACAACCACAAACTCTGAAAAGCCAACAAGACCCATCCAAGACAATTCCAATCTGAGCTGTGCAACGACATGACAAATACATGACAAACTGTCTCAGCCATGACTTTGTTTTAGAGTGTCAGATGTTTCAATGCATCAAGACAGTGGTATTTTCCCCTTTTATTCTTCCCAACATTTTTCCTTTTTTTTTTTTTTTTTTTATTATGTCCACTGTTTTTCTTATCTTTTAAGGACCTTGTGGCCCAAGAATACAGTAAACAGAAATACAATCCAACACATACCCATTAGAAGTAAAATGCAATTCCAAATCTGAAAATTTTGTCCCTAAGATATTTACCATCGTACAACTTGTACAAGCATTAAGTTAGTATTTATTTCCCTCAATTTTTACCTTACCAAAAAGGTAGTCCATCACAAAACAATCTATTCATGTTCAGTGAAAAGTACCAATTTTAAATTTTCCAGCATTCAAAATCCAACACACTTCTTATTAAAAGAAGCATTATATTTCATAATTTTTCCACATTCTATTATTCCTCAGCTTGCATTTCTGAAGTGAACAAGTTTCCAGAATTATCTGGTAAAAATGCACTGCAGCATTTAAGAACAAAAATGCTGGAAGACACACAGAGTCTAATTTTAGATGTAGTTTCATATTGTGTTTATGAATATGCTATTTAGATGCTTGAATGCATGGTTAAATTACACTGGGCACTAAACTGAGCTACTAGGTCATGCACAAGCTTCATTCATTTGCATGCTGTCAGTTTGCAGTGAATGGGAGGCAGTTCACATTAAATATACTGCAACATAATCTCTTTTTTTGCACACTAAAAGCCTGTATGCAGGCAGCTGATGCTGAAGAGCTAATTACTCCATCATAACTTGTGGCTCTGACCCCAAGGTGTCTTAACACAAGCCCTTAACATGGGTCAAACACGCACACACACCTCCCCCCCCCCAAAAAAAAAAAAAAAAAAAAAAAGAAGTGAGAATGAAAAGAAGTAAAAAGAATCTCTCCACACAGAAGAAAATGGAAGTTATGAAGAAATTGAGACTTCATCCTATTTTTGGGTGACATGATCTGTTAATCAAACTGCAATATTTGCAGCATACAAGTATGTATTGGATGAGGTATTTAGGCATATTTGTGTGCATTCAGAAAGTACAAAAAGAACTTTCCAGTTAGCAGCAACTTTTAAAAGTTGCTTTTGGGATATAGCACATCAGGAAGAAACTAGAAGATCATTTGCAGCAAATATTTATAATTCCTAGACCTCATGAGACAGTTAAACCCAATTGTGGAATTACAGGCACAAATGTCACTGGCTGCATCGCGGACAGAGACTGGAAATTTTGCAGCTTGTTGAAAATACACACACACACTTTCCACATATGAAAAGTGCATGTCATACATAACAAATACTTTCATCAGACCAAATACCCTATATATCTTAAATGTTTCCTCTGAAGCACTAAAAACTTATTCTGAAGACCTATACTGCATCATTCTAAAAGAATTTCTAAATATCTTTGGTTATTGTGAACAAATATAATAATCCAAATGGCAGGTTATGGTTGACCTTGCCTTTGCAGGGAGGGGATGCAGAAGGCAACTGAGGATATTATTTTACTCCCTGATTTCCACACTTGACTGATACTTGTTTTTTACTGTACTGAACATTTCACCCTGAGATGCAGTTCCTGACTTTTCTTAAAATTATTGTCTGCTACGGTCATTTCAGCACATGAGAACAGCTGAGAACACATAAACACATTACATATATATTTTATATGTACAATATTTCAAAGTCAGACCTCGAACTCCCTCAGAAGAGGACGTTCCCACTACTGTAGCCACCTTTGCCCAGGCACTCCTCCTGCAGCAGATGCGCCTTTGTACTCACCCTACCAGACGTAATGACTTCAGAGATGTCAAATAGCAACATAGTACATAATCAAGTCTTGGAGGTACCAAACCCAGCCATTTGTTTGTGAAACACAGTTCAGTCATTAGACATGTTATATAAACTTCAGAAGATACAATGTTCTATTTGTTGCCAGATTTTCATGTTGCTAGTCAAAACTTCCCCATTTCTTCCCCATGTATACACACTTCTGCCTGTGCCAACATAATAGCACTCAAACAGTTGCGTGAGGTATCTTCCTTGAAGACTAGGAGACAAAATGGTGTTAAGAAGTATAAGCACTGGTACACACAATCTGACACAACCAATGTCCACCTGAATGGGGCTTTGCATCATGTTGTCTTCCACCTCCAGACATTTTCAAATAACTTCTGCTTCTGTGAGACTCTGCTGCTAGAGAAGCCTGGCACAGCATGCAGCATGGCACCCAACTGATGCAGTTGACAACATGAGTCTGAAAGTGCATGGTAGCAACTTCAAGCTCAGCCAAATGCTTTTGTTTCTCCAAAACAGTAAAATACAAAATAAAACTCTACTGAAGGAAACCAAGTTCAACCAACTATTATTTCCTTGTCTTAAACAACTACTCCAACATTCTTCATCAACATCTTTATACATTGCAGTTCTATCATACAGCTTTGAAAACAGCTTCATCACCTGCCTCCCTTAGCTTTGTAACATCCAGTCTCTCAGTCTACAATGGCTCCATCTCAGATAGTGCCAGAAATCCACGTTGTCCCCACAGGAAGGTAGTAAAGCAATTGGCTTGTGAAACACTACCCCAGTGGAAGAATTGGTAGATCAAGGAGTTAAGAACAGCCTTCTCCTTCCTAAAGCTGTATTTTAATACTGATCCATTTTACTTACAAGGAAGCGATCCTATAGATTAATGGAGACTAGAAAGAATACATTGCAGCTAAAATATTAATGAAAACCTTCACATGCTTGTTCACAATTAGAAGTTTCCACTTAGCAAGCCAAGTGAATGAAAAACTGTTGTGTCACTGAATGCAGAAAAAACCTGTAGCTCTTCAGAAGAGAAGCGCATAATTCCTGCTGAGCATAGCATTTGCTTATAATCGTGGGAACATCGAGCAGGATAAGCCTGCCTGGAGACATGTCTACATTTCAGAGAAAAAACGTGGCTTTTTAAACTTTGTAATCTGTTCTTCAATAAAAAAGTATTTATTGTTAATATCAACAGATTAGCATGTAGCTTCTGCTAGTTTGTTTATAAACAGCCACAATACACACAGACTTGAATATTCAAGTTAAACACTTAAAATTCTGATAAAACAGTAAGAAAATCTCCACATACAGACAACATTTAAGAAGCTTAGAACAAATTAGCTTTTATAAAGTATACTTTACTTCAGTAATAAAAGTTTGGAAGAAAAGTTCTGTTACTCAAAAAAATGCCAAAACCTGCTCTCTTTCAGAAGAGAGCAGTGTACAGTCGAAAACATTCAGTGTTCTTATTTGTTCAGTGCATTAAAAAGATGTAAGTTGCATGTTTACATTAATTTGAGTGGAAAGAGTGGACATTAGTGACAATGCTGTGCATTCTTACCCAGCAACTAGAACATATTTTCCATCTGGTTGATCCTTTAACCTTTCCAGCAGGGACAAACGTACTTTGGCTTTGGTTTGGCCATAGATCTCAATTTCATCTGCAAGCAATCCTATCTCCTTGGCAAGTACATCAACAGCTTTTGGACTCTGCGCTCGGGAAATTTCAATATCACTGGAAAAGAAAACAAATAGGAGCCAGGAGATTTCTGTCAGCTTAGGTGGTCGACGACAGAGCACAAAATAACAGCAAATACTCCAACAATGGGGTTATTGTAATCAGTTTTTCAATCCCCTCTCACATTTTATTAACCAAACCTAAATATTAGCCAACACCTAATATAACATTGAAAATCATATGCAGCGTTTGTTAATTGTTACAATTTCACAGAGTTCTCTCGTTTAATCAGATTCCAAATATTACGTAATGCTTTCATATCAAGCTAAAGACATGTCTGCTGGATGCTCAAGCATGTCCCATTGGAATGGATGTTTCTGGTTTTGTTTTTCTTCTCTCTCCCAGTATATTTCAGCACATACACTTTACTAAAAAGTGCATACATTCCTTGGCCAAGAGTCACGTAAACACATTAGCTAAACCTGACGCTTGTGCATGTAGCGCCTTTCAGCAGAGGGTAGCGCCAAGCAAGCTACGCCTCGCTAGTCCCCCATGAGGGCACCAAAGGAAACAAGGCATTTGAAGATCAGCTCATGCACTTCTGAAACACAGCTAAGTTAAAAATGGCCATACATCAGGAGTTTAATGCACAGGGCTCAGGCCAGAAGTCCAGTGAGCTTATAAACTATTTCCAGCAAGGACTGTGAGTAGCAGCTGAGGCACGAGAACAAGCATGGAGCAAGCACATAGGGTAGATTGCCTGAGGGGAGGTGGCTGTAGGCTGGGGGACACTATTATATCTGCAATTCCTGACTTAGACCACCTGGGGTCTTTGGATTTAATACTCCTTCATGGATTTTCCATTTGTGAGCTTGACCTAGTTGCCCCTTACACCCACATAAGCGTTTAGCAGCTGTTAGCTCCCACAGCAGTGAAGTCTAGCGCCCAGCACACAAGATTTGAGGAGTTGTCTCCTTTGGGTTTGAATTGCTCACATCACCATAAAAGCAAGTTTAAAAATGACCAAGAGATTAATTACTTTCAGCCTAACCAGGCTAAATTCCTTCCTGCGTCTTCAGTTGATTATAATATTTTTAAGATAAAATCTGGCAATGGCATCAAAGCTAACGTCCT
Organism: Falco punctatus; assembly: GCF_963210335.1. NCBI lineage: Eukaryota > Metazoa > Chordata > Aves > Falconiformes > Falconidae > Falco > Falco punctatus. Next base: position 46,083,848 of record NC_137584.1, on the reverse strand, counting down.
GAACTTTCAAACAGCCTGAAAGACCTCAAACATCCACAGATGAATACAGGACTACTGCCAGATCTCAGCTCTACATGTGGACTTCGGCTGTTCTGCATCCACCATCAAATGATCAGTTTGCGCCAACTTAACTGCTTGCAATTCTTTGAGGACATTCTAAACTGGGACCATTATTCAATTCTAATTCAAGTATCCCACTTTTGCACTCCACAGCAGCTAAGTGAAACACAGAAATCATCCATCCATCCAATTATGTAATCCAGTACTACAGGACAAGAAGCTACTCAATCACAGCACACAATGGTTGGGTTGCAGACTGTTTCATTGCATATATTAACCTTGAAACTGCTTTCTTTTGAAGACATACTAAATGCTTCCTCTTGCATGGAAGGATATATCTTTGGCTTTCTTCTGCATTACTTCAAACACAACTAGCCATAAAAATGTATTGAGAACAGAAGATGCAGTGACTTACAAACACCACATGACAAAGAATATTTGAAGTTTTGGTTCAGAACACTCTACATAAAAATAATTTGAGTTCCAGAAAAATATTGGTAAGTTGATGACAGCGTGGTCCATTAAAGAGTGAAGCAAGGAAAATTTGTAGGGTCACTGTTCTCCTACTAAATCAATTGATCTTTTGGCAACAGGAGAAGGGTGCAGATTAATATGACAGAAAGTTAATCTGCCTTTTCTTTTTCCTCCTACTAACTATATCAGCCTCTTTACTAAAACACAGAAGCTATTTCTTCAAATCTCAGGCCAGACTATCAAGATTCCCTGCAGCAATCTCAGCCCTTCCTACTTCCCTCATTTCTTGGGCCACAAATGCCTCCCTCGTCAGAGTTCTGAAGAAACAATGAAGCTTTTCCCACCTTGCAGGTACCACTACTAGCAAAATATGGAAGAATTACAACTAACTAAGCTGTACACTTATAAATAAATTAAAAAATAAAGAATTTCTAAATAAATAAAATTACAAATATTTTTAGAAGTCAAGTAAAACTGACAGTGGATGCTAACAGTTCTCTGTTGGTAAAACCATTGCTGTAGTCATTTTCCCATTTTCCTTCAAAAACCATCAAGGCAACTAGACTTCTAACAGCTCAGAAATCCTTTAATGACAGATTGCACACTGATACATTTAATACAGTGCTAAAAGGCATAATGTCACAATGAATTGGCATTTCTACCCAAACTGGGACCAAACAACACATATGAAATGTTTGCATCTAGTCTACTATTTCTGGTAAAAGTATTTTCTAAAACACAGGAAATTAAAGATTTAATTATAACTAGCATTTAGAAGTCTACATGTGCAGCTAGCACTTTTAGTTTGACAATATGTTCTCTATATTGGAAATTGCAGAATTATTCAACAAGTTACATTATTCAATATTGCTGGAAATGTGCAACAGTGATTCTTCTGCACAAATGAGAAATGTTAAGCAAAAAGGCCTCCATTGACAATTGCAAGTCATAATTTAAAAAATACAGGAAAACTTAAAAGATGGGAGGAGGCTCTACATCGACTCAGCCTGTGTGCTGGATTTTTTTTTTTAACAGCATATTTGTAAGAAAATCTTGCATTCCACTTCCAGTATCTTTGGAAATACTTCAATTAACACCCAGATCCCACAGAAATCAAAAAGCAGATGTTCCTAGTTTTAAGCAGTTCTAAGCAGTTTTGCCTCATTTTCAATGAAAACTCCATCTGTTTCCACACAATGTAGTGTATTACTGTAAGACTACATTTTATTGCAGGATACTTTCCATCTGATAAGTTATTTTACATTTAAAAGGAAAAAAAACCCCATAAAGCTATAGAATTATCAAATAAATGGAAGTCCTATTACTGGTTATATTATATGCCATTATATATTAATTATGTAAATATTTATGTACTAAACACACAATGTCATAAAGAGGGTTGGGAATACTTTTTTGAGAGTTTTTTCACCATCACACTCATGACATCACACACTTTACCTTTTCACTGTATTATTTAAGGATAGATTCTGCAGGCTTTAATTCCAGAAATGTTACATGTTGGCCCAAGAAAAGCTCAAGTATTTCTTCCCCCTTGTGCCCCTGGGTGCAATACAAAACTCATTCTTTTGGCATCTCTGTTTTAAATTGAAGTTGTGTCCATTCCCATTGAAATGATGTAAGAGACAGTGAAAAATGAATCAAAGTGCTTAAGAAAGAAAACATTTTGTTACAGCTTCCCAAAAACAGAGCAGTGGGATTCAGAATCACAGAGTGGCTAAGCTTGGAATGAACCTCTGGAGATCACCTGGTCCAAGCCGTCTGCTTGTGCAGGGCCACCTCGAGCCAGTTAGTTGCTGAGGAACATGTCCAGATGGCTTCTGAGTATCTCCAAGGAAAGAGACTACACAATGTCCCTGGGCAATCTGTGCCAGCGCTTGGTCACCCTCAGTAAAAAAGTGTTTCCTGATGTTCAGATGGAGCTTCCTGTGCTGCAGTTTGTGCCCACTGCCTCTGGTCTTGTCACGGCACCACTGGAAAGAGCCTGGCTTCATCTTTTTTGTACCCTTGTGTTTATATACATTATATTTATACATATTGATAAGATCCTCCTAAGCCTTCTTTTCTCCAGGCTGAGCAGTCCCAGCTCTCTTTGCCTTTCTTCCTATGTGAGGTCCCTTCAGCATATGCATGGCCCAGAAGCAGGCATACAACCAACCACAAAAAAAGTCAACATCTTCCTACAGAGCAGAACCTCACTTCAAGTCCTTGGTTCCTCTCTCTATCACCCAACACAACAACACACAGCAAAGCACTTTAGCACAGCACAGAGCATAGGCTGCTCATGTCAGAGATGCCAGCCACCGTGCCAAGGCAGACCTAAAATCCCTGTGGCTCAGCGTGGCTTTGGGAGGTGAATGACAGGAACTGGTTGGAAAGATTCTGGCTACAAGAATAAATATGCTTCCTGCTTTCCACATCTACACAGGAATTTAAAGGTCTAATACAGAAGAAAAGTGCTTCTTCTGAGGGAAGAAAATAAATACAAGACCAAATGCCATCAAAACCACTGGGCCTTAACTAGATCCATAAACACCTTCCTACATTAGGGTTTAGCGATTAGGAACTTGTATTTTGTATTTATGTTGGTGTGACACAAGGCTTCACCTTCCTCCCTCAACAAAACCTTCCAGCATTAGGTCTTCATTAAATAAAGCTTGGCTCCAAAGCACATCATAAAAAAAAAAAAAAATTATAGGAAACATAAGGACATGGTCACAATGAAGCATACAACAAAACAGCACATGTAGTCCACAGAAGCAGATAAGCAGATTAAAAATTAATTAGATATGGACCATTTGTAGGTTCATTGTCACATTTAACTCTTGCCTACCTTTTTTTTTTTTTTTTTTTTATTAAAAAAGCACTTATTACCTGGGCACTGGGGAGAGGGGCTGCAGTTTCAAGCAGTGGAGGTTCCACTTCCTGTACTGCTGGGACTGGATCCATCGCTCCGTGTTTTTCACCATGTTCTGTTTTAAAACAAAATAACAGCACACACCAGCTGCATCATAGATGTTGAACACTAATTTCAAACAATCTCAAGAGTATGTTGAAATAACTTCTATGGCACAGGCTAAGAAAAAAGCAGACTTAAAAAAATCTTTCCATTTCATGGTTTTAGGATGAAAGAAAAACCACTGCATTATTACTGTGCTATTGTTTGTCCACATTTCAAAAAGAAACAAGATAACACATAAGTTTCAGGGAAAAATCTCTAATTAGGCACTTAAGAGATTTTATTCTGGTAAAATGGAGAACTACTATTCTCTCACACCTTAAAAATAATGGGAGATACTAATTGCTCACTGATACTCACACGGCTTCCCCACAAAACAATGAATTTTTGGACCCGCTGTTTATCACACTACAAAAACATGTGCAGATACAATTAATCTTGCCAGAATAAGTAACATTAGTCTATTGATACAAGTGCTTCTGCCGAGCTTTACTGTAATCATCAGATTTATGGTATATTTCATTTTTAATTTACCTTTCTCTAACTACATGTAACAGGCACGACTCAACCTAACCAACTGATTAGGAGTTGCTATTAAAATGGAAGGCAAGCAAGATGTTCAAAAGAGCAAAACAAAAATTAGTATCTAAACTGCAGAAGCAATTTCTACAACTTACAGAAAGAGCAACAAATTTACAATGTTTGAAGTTACACTAACCTGCATCCGCATTGCTATTGCAAGACAACCAACAATGTTCTCAGCAGCATGGTTGTTTTGCTGACCATAGTTGTGTTTCCCTGTAAGATAGAAGTATTGTACTAATAAATCACAAAGCTTTGTGAGTGGGAACACTTGTATTCGAAAGCTATGTCCAAAGAAAAAATTTCTAAACATTGATACATAGGTGGCTTCTTTGATACTTCAAATGAAATCACCCAGGAGGATGGATATACTGTGGAAACCAGAGAGGAACTGTATGCTCTGAAGCATACTATGCAAACACACACGTGCATATGATAAAGCATACACATACTTGAAAAAGAAAATAAGGAAACTCAGAGATTAATTCCAGGATCCAAATAATTGCTTTTGGATACAAACAAATAAATGAATAAATAAAATAAAAAAGCCAGACAGCTGTGAGGATTTGAAAAGCTGTATGTATGTTAAACAGAACACCTAAATGAGTGTGGTAGACTCATCTTCTCCACACACCCAGTCCAGCGAGAGAGGACAATGAAATGATCACAAAATACTATATAGGATTATTATGCAATGGAATTTATAACTTGGAATTAGAATATGCAAATTTTTTTGAGCAGAAAAAGTTATTTTCATCAATGTGACATTAAAAGTAGATATTCTGAAGAGCCTACACAATTCAGAGTGACTGCAACTTACAGACAGTTACAATTGTTTCTAATGGCAATATACAATATAATAATTATACATTAGCTATCCTAGCTAAACATAATATTTCGTCATTTTCCTGTAATCCTTCTTCTGGCTTGTTCTTCTTTTGCTGCTTACTGACTTTTATCTAGACACAATTTCTCCAGAATTCACATCCTAGTCTCTGTGGGCATATCAAGGCCCTAGTCTCATTCTGAAGGGCGTATACATAACTGTAATAAAAAATAACAACTGTACACTGACAGCTTTAACCTCTCCCCCACAGGGGAACTGCAGTGCAAACCCTGACCTGGTCAAGCTCTCCCTCTACTCATTCCATCTGTACAGATCATGAAATGCGCACGTTGCCTCGCACAGTCCCCCCTCCCGACAAGGGCCCGGCAGTGGCAGGGCACAGGAACCTGGGGCTGGAGTCACAGTGGCAGGCAGAGGCGTGCAGAGAGGCTGGCACAGCACCCCATCACACCACACCCAGCTCCAGCCCACCCTCACACCCATCACCGAGAGAGCAAGAGACCCTTTTCTGCAGACATCCTCAGCCTCATGCAGTATGTTTTCTAATCCTTTCTCAAACTTTCTTGCCAGCAGGCATCTATACATCAGTGACAAAGCTAACCAAGCAGAAGATGACAGTCCTGACATTAAACTCTAATTGAGAAAGTGTCTGAAAAGTCCTTGTACTTGCATTAACACCTGCCATTAAAAAAAAAAAATAATCTTCTGGAGATGCTGCTTTAGACTCAGACAGAGGAGTTTTACTGGAACAGTCTATCACAGTCGTAAGTTGACTGTTGTTGCTTTGAGACCAGGCTGGGACAGCTGCCAAAGAGACAAATGATGCAGGAAGAATGAAGTTTAAAATCCCCTTTCAGACAGCTGTGCTTTACAGAAACATTTCAACTTTTTACGTTATTTGGCTTAATACGACTTCTTTATCAGGGCAGAGCTAGCATATGTGTAAATACATATCAGAATTAGCCATTTCCCTTCAATAAACTACTTCTCTCAGGCTGCCTACGCTCCACTCACCCCAGAGATGACTAACCATGCTTTTACAGGGGTGAAGGCGAAGCTAGAGGTGAAAGTCATACACACATGAACTAGCAAGACTATCACAGGATTGCAACAGGATTGCTCTCTTAGGATAAATTTTCCAGATGGGAGCTGGAATAGCACTCTCTGCTTTGGCTTACGGCCAGAAGATCAGCTGAACTGCAGACACCGCGCTCCCTCCTCTGACTCACCTCACCCCAAGGAAGCCCCCCCCCGCCCCCCATCTGTTTGTACCCTATAGTACAGGTGGGTGAGAGCTGCTGTCATGCACTACCTGTCTGCTCAGGCAGCTTAGAATAGAGAAGAGGTGGGAAATGGTTGATTTTTCCACTAACATACAGATATCAGCTTTCAAGTGACCCCAAAGGAGCTGGACATCAAACCCCAAATAATTCTGGCATCCTTAAGTTTTGTTCAGGCACTTATTTTCATTTCTGTATATTTACATATATTTTCTTGCAAGAAAGCACTGAGTGATTTGATTCCAAAGTCATTAGTACAGCAGAACGAGATGTTGCACTGCTAGAAACTGCAGAACATTATTTTAAAATTGTGATAATTTTATGATAAAGTTGTGATAAGAAAAAAATACTTGAAAAAGAATTCTGTCACATTGGAGCAAGCACTTTTAGCTCTGCTCTCCTGGCTTATATCATTACAGCTGTCCAATTCAGCTACATCCTTTCAAATTTTGAGTGCTTTTAAAACATGCGAGTGTGTTGGACTACATGTATACCTACGCAAGTTAGAAATCTAGCCATCATCTAGCAAGAATAAAAGTTATTTCATGGCCATTGTTGCTTTCAGGCTTCATTTAGCTCCTGTGACCCCACAGATGTTAAGTTTGACATTTGTAAAGCAAAAAAAGCCCAGAACAATTTCCAAGCACCTCAGCCAGATTCCACCACATATTCAAAGTGAAGAGTCAGTTGTAAGACACAATTGTTTCTCCAAGGTCACGACTGCTCCACAATAGGCTTTTAATAAATATTTTGCAATTAAAGTAAGTGCATTCTTCCTGTCAAACAGACACCTGTGTTTCATATACCTCTCTAGTAAGTCTTGAGGCCAGCATTTTTTAAAGCTGCTAAAATGCATTTCTGCTGTGCTTTCAGAGTTTGTCCAAGATTCTGACAATCTCAAAAGCATAACCATAAAAACAGATAGACATTTGGTAGATAAGTTCTATTTAAATTATCTTGCTAAAAATCTCATGCCGCCTTTCCAAAGAAATGCTGAACTTAGCACAGCCCACTGCAACAACTTGAAAAATGCAAAGAAATCTATATGCTTATGCCAAATCTTACATTTCCTGCCTTAAGAATGAGTCTTGCTGTGGTATGTGAACACCACTCAAATGTGCAGTTTTCCTAACGGCAGTCTTTTAGGAAGGGAAACACTAATTTTATCTATAGTTCTATAGAGCAACTAAGGCATGAAGATACTTAAGTCTCAAGACAAGTTATGCAGTTATACTATGTTATTTATATATATTAAACTGCAGTTATAAAGTATAACTGCATAACTTTTAGATCCCTGAAGACCCAGACTCCCTCTGCAATGGAAGGGGAGAACTAGGTATCTGGAAGGGGGATTTGCACTAGGCAGCACACAGAGCTGAGAGCGATGAGTCATTAGCAGTCCCACTCAGACTGCAAGGACAGGCTTACTCCCATCCTGCCTTCATAGACCTGCACCCTTACCCTGAGGCTGACACCTAAGAGGTTTAGAGTAGTAGGTTGACTACCTACTGAAGAGACCCATGCTCCAAGCCCTGCCCCACAGATACTTAACAATTATATCCAACGATCCCTATGCAAAATAAGCAGGCATTAAAGATGCAAAGAGTCTCCTAATCACTAGGCTAGGAAAAAGAAAACATTAATTATTTTGGACAACTTGTGCAGCATCAGCAAGGGATGAGGCTTTGTCCCCACCCTGAGATCCTCATTAGGATCAAAGCACTGTTCTGGGAGGTGAAAGATGAATGCCCAAATGCCTTCAAACAACTGAGGAATAATAACTCAGATCTCCCACACCTGCAGTGTGTGTCCGAGCCAAGAGGATATCACAAAAGACAAGGAAAGGAATCTCTTGTTAAGGCCATGCTTTGCATAGGAACAGCTGCTGCTTTATTATGAACCTGATCTTCCATTAGCTCTGCGCAGAGTGTCTGCTTAATTTGTTCTTAGGGAATATTCCTAGTTTAAGAACCATACAATTAGTTTTCCTTGGCCTTATGCCCATTTTCCCAGTTTTGCATCAATCGCACACTTGTGACAGACTAAGAAAAACACATTAACCAATCACACTACCCATGTACTTCTTTATTTTCCTATTCATTCGCAGCATAATCACATCTGGACACTAAACAGACAAATTCGTATACATACAAAAAACCTAGAAAATATCTAGAGATCTTCACAGGACTTTAAGGATTTTTACAGGAAATGCTATTCTAGCAGTAGAATAGAGTAACTTCTGGGAAGCTTTCTTAGTTTTATTCCTAATAAAATTCTGTAGCACTTTTCAAGTGAGAAATTAATGAACACATACCCCCTCCCAAACCAGTCAGGGGAGGACAAAGGAGGGGAATCCAAACTCTTTTTGTAGGAGTAATTACTGCAGGAGACATTCTACCTGTTCTTAGTTACATGTGATTTCTCTACTGCTTCCTGCACCATTCTCTGCACAGTTTCACAGCACTTTGCAGCTGACATTTTTGCCCCTCTTTTCCCAGTGTTCCGGGTGAGTCCTCAGAAGTCACAAGATAACACGCTGTACAAAAAACAGCACTAAATGATAGCTCATCTAATAACCCAAAAGTCTTCCCTCTGAATTCTTTGAATCCATACCTTATTTAACAATCCTGGTACGAAGAATCTGTTCCAGCCTTTCTTCCCTCACCTGACATGTTTCTCCTATTTATACATCAGACCTGTATACACCCCCTGTACACAAACACCCACTTTTTAAAAGCCCTCTCCCAAAGATGTAGCTTTTAACCACATTGCATTGTCACCAACATGCCACACACTTATCTCAGAGACTCGCCATACATCACTTCTGAGAACTGTTATCTTTTGACATCTCTTACCTGATAGCAAGTCACGAGAACAACTGATAACGGTGGTTCCAGGCTTTATCCAGCTCACAGAAACATCATCAGGTTTTGCACTGCCAACTACCACCACATCCGCGTGATGAAGCTAGGGACAGCCAAAAACACCCCCCAGGAACAAAACAAGCATTTAACGTTAGAAATACATCCTTGAATATATTGAGACTTACACAGCAATAGTCTTTTGAGAGAAGTATTTTTAATACATCCAAATTGCTGGCTTGATTCTTACCCCATATGAAATTTAAGAACAACAGCCTTTAAAATTAAGTCAGGTAAACAAACTGAAATCAGGCAGGTGTGGTCAGAGTTAGCACCAATAATATTTAACGGGCATTACACACTTTCACAGAAAAAGCCCTATCACTGTCCAAAGTCCTGTCCAACAAGAGACTTAGGAAAGAGAAGGGTTAAAAGACAGTAAATAGGCAATTATAAGAAGTACAGTCAGACCATCAGACAGTAGAAAACCAGACCAGCTGACAAGAATACAAGATGACCTGATCTGCAAATATCAACGTCTTTGAAGAATACCAATTAAAGCATTTTTTTTCCTTCTCAGTTCATGTTTGCTAATCAGTGTCTCTGATTTAGTTCAACCTGGCAGATGTTAGAGCAAAAATGGTTACTATGAAAATTCTTATAGTCAAAGACAGAAGTGTCTCCCTTTCCTCCTTCCTCTCAAACAGGTCCCTGTACCAATTATCGGAATCACCATGAGCTAAGGGACAGCACCAGAAGCAGATGTATAAAGATCCCCCAAAAAAGCAAAATACGGGCACAGCACTGCCTCAAGCCTGAATGTAAAAATTATTTCAGAGATACAGTGGTTTTGTGAATATTTTGAAAACTGTAAATTAATACAAAGTGTCACAAACTTATCAAGCCTTTCTATGAATTGATTTGGACTGACAAGTGTTCCAGCTTCTTTTTTGGCCGAAAGTGCTCTGACGCAACCTTGCCCAACGCTCCTGCCAAGAAAGAACAGCTAAAATCCTGTCAGTATAGCAGGTTTTTGGCACAGCTGAGCATTCAGGAGGGGAGATGAGCATAACTGTGGCAAAAAAGGCGGAAAGCTAAAAAAGCTCCATCTTTGCCTCAGAGGACGCACCGATGGCCTAACCCTCCTTACAGATCCACACGCAGAAACAAAGCCAAAAGTGTGGGAGAAGATTTACTTGCTTGACAAATGACTAATGCGATGAGCTGATTCAGGCTTCAGCCAGAAGTCCTGCAACACTCCTATGATTGCCTGTGGACGTACAGTCTCAGTCATTCAGCCTTATCCAAACTGCTTACACTTCTGTGTCTGGTGTGAATATCAACTTACATGACACTCCTAGAAGGCCACATAAATCATAATGCTTGACCAGCATCAGGTCAAATCACACTGAGGAATCTGCAAGCAAAGTTGGGTAAAAAGATGCTGCAATGACTTGTGTACCAAGAATACTATGCTGAAGACACACTTTCCTCTGCAAAAGGAGGCAGTCTCTACTGTAACAGTCAACATCATCAGCACAGAGAAAAACAGTGATTATTCTTGGTTACATGAACCCAGCCTATTTTTTTTTAAGAAAAAAATGAATCATACTCCAGCAATTATAATTCATATACTGAAAGTCAGGTATGTCTTCCCATGCAAAGCCTCTGGGGTAAGGACTAAGAGCTTTGCACGCCACATAGCATCATGAAACTATGAACCAGCTGAGAGCTGTCTGCAACGAGTAATAATTTTGACAAATATTCAGCCAACATACTTATGACAGAATTGATCCAACATAACTATAATACCAGAAAACAACTGACCTGACCAAATACTCATCTCTATGACTACCAATCATAATGTTCAAAAATATTCTCAACAGCTGAACACAATCATTTTTGTACCCAACATTAACACTAGTTTCAATGGCTAACAACACACATACCCGTAAATGTATCGGAAAATCAGCTGAACTTTTCATCTCATTGCCCTGCCCCACCTCCTCCATGAAAAAAGTTGTGTTGCATGGCAGCGAACAGTTGACCTACAGGTTGAAGACACAGTGATCTCAGATCCTTCACCACTATGATTTCTTTTTCCTTATTTCACAAAGAAAGTAAATGTACAGAAGAAAAAAAAAAAGGCCCAGATACAATTGTAACTGTCACAACATAAGCAAGTATTTTATGTGCAACTGTTGCAAAAAATTCTGGAGAGTCAATAAAGAATATATCACAAACACTTTGTAGAATTTATTTTCCCCTGTGAGTATTTAAAAAAAAATTATATCCAGAAACTTGCTTGACTGGGAGAATGCATCCACTGAAAGCAAAACAGTTTACAGTTTTGGGTGCCCTTGGAAGAGATTTACGTGACCTCCATCAGGGCATTTTGGTTTCACTTGCAAGAAGTCACGCCCATGCCTCCCCTGCTTTTTTTCCTCTCTTGCCATAACCTACTCTTCTGACTGCCTGCAAATCACTAAAGCAAGCAGCAAGCCTTGGGAGGCACGTGCAGGCTTATCTCCTACATCAGAATCAAATCACAGATGTTAGAGATGGAAAAGACCTGTGAAATCGTCACATCCAACCTCACTAGCAAATGCACCACACAGTCCCTGGACAGAGGACGGATCTGCCAGGAACCAGATGCTACAGGCAGCCATAGCCAGCAGGGCAAGGAGCTGCCATGAGGGGGACCGTGCAGCCGCAGGGCAACCAACTGCTCCCTGGGCAGCAAGGCTGCATCCCACCAGACAGGCTAGAGGGAGGAATGACAAGCATCATGCCAAACCATCTTTAATGTACTAGGCAATAGGCTGAAGACAAAGTAAACTAATACTCCATTCAGTATTCTGCCTTCTCACCAGTAAATATTTTTTCAGTTGGGAAGAGCTGTACCAATAAATAATCTGAAAATTTAGCTCATAACAAAATATGACTCTCCCCACCAACATTTAAGCAGAAGCAGATCAAGCACCACCACCCATTCCCAAGACAGAACTCCAAATGTTAAAACAACAATACAGACTTCCCAGCCAAGTACTTGATGGTAATTGTACAAAGTAGCTGTATATTCCAGACAACTGAAAACCCACTTTGCCATGAAGCCTGCATAAAATTTTTATCTCCCCATAGTTAAAACTGACTGCTGAAAAGCCATTTTAAAATACATGATCAAAGAAAAAAATAGTTGCAATTAATATTTGAAATGTTAAAGCCCTCTGTTTCCTGGATATTAAGTTAGGTCAGCTAAAATTTAAGAGATGGGATGAGGAATAGGAATCTGACACAAGTTTTTTCACAACTCTCCTAATGAAAAAAATCGTTTTACACATCAGTTTACAGATCACGTTCTATGTCACTTACAGCAATTCTAATTACGTTCTGAAATCTTGAATTTTTTTTATGTCAATGACTAGAGTCAAGCACTTTTTCCACCCAGGCACATTCTCTTTACGTGGTTTCTTTCAGCTCCATCTCTACCTCAGGAAGTTTAAGGTTTGCAAATCGTTGGCAGCCCAGTGGGACAACTATGCACGGTCTGCTCCAGTCCCTCCCAAATGGCCACAGTCCTCAGGGATAAGCCGCAGCGAGCAGCCACCAGCTCCCATCTTCTTGCCCACACACCAACAGCCCCTTCCCTACCACATCAGCCTGAATCCATTTGCCCTGTACAGTGCATGGGAAAATTAGGTCCACATCTCCACTGTGGGCTCAAGCCAACCACTACGACGCATGTTTTAGCGACTCTTCCTCTAGCTCACAAACAGGGAGCTAAATTTCAAATTGCCAGGAACAGAGACAATCACATAAAATGTTGAAGCAGAAGTACTTTGTCTACAGCATTGTCTTTAGAAACTCTCACACAATCTCCCTCTCCTTTCCTCTTATGTGATCCATATACCTGGTCTCATGTTCTTTTATGCTTACGAAACCAATTTTTTTTTTTATTATTATTATTTTTGCCAGTGCCAAGACTCTTGGTCTTATCAGGACAGCAAAAACAGAACAGTAAATGACTAAGGGACATCTGACAGTCTGAAACTGAAGTGTTGGCTCTAAGGAAAAGCAGACTGTGGCCAAAAGAGGTTCTTATCCAACCTGAAAAGGGACCTCCCATTCATACACTCCAGCTGAACCACTCTCCTACTTCTCAACCAGGGTTTTACAAAGAAATTAATTCCTAATTATACCCAGAGAGACCAATTTTCAGGTTCTTTTACAAAAATATTATAGGATAGCAGCTCTCTTAAAACAGGCATGATGTGGTTCAGATGCAGACTACATTTAAGATGATATGCTGAAATCGTGATTGACTGAATTTACATAGCTGAAATTAAATTCCATTTTCTCATAGGTACTAACTATTATCCATGTTTTGGCAAGAAAATAATCTGTATTTTTTAATTTGAATCTATTTGATAACTTCCTTTCAAACTACAAGGCCTAATTCTAACATAATAAAGGATTAAGCACATCAGTTCCCATCCTTTACCTGTAACGCTGAACTGACTTTTGGGTAGTCCCATTTTTAAATGACAAGAAGTCAGATGTTCCCGAAAGTATGTCACTAGGTCATTCTTCAGGCACTCTGCAACGATTATGCTTTGAAAGTGTTATGTACACAAAGCTTAACAGAATGATAGCATCTTACCTATTTCCATGAAAATGCTCAAGTCTTTATCTCTTTCTTCATTATTTATTTTACTTCCAACATATCAATGCAAAAAGAACTGCATTTCTTCATGGCAACTATGCACAGCTGTCCCAGAACCTTCTGAAATATACTGCTTTCTTTCACTTGTAATTTTCTTTGAAAACCCAAGAAGCTCAGGGGTGTTGAAGGATGTGGCTCAGCTGTGCCATGATGATTATTTTTAATAACTGAAGTCAAGCAAACCCAAAATGAAACAAAAAGAAACACTAATAATCTGTTCACTTCAACAAAATATGAAGTGGGGAGGGAAAAGAACATGCAGAGTGTGTCCATTACTCATGCAGGTCAAAGCAAGGGAATTAAAATGTACCATCATTTATTTTCTCCCCCTTTCCTGCCATAGGACAGAAAAGACTTGCTTTAAAGGAACACGCTAAGTCAGATGGTAGATAGTATTATGCTGTTTGTCAGCAGAGCTACCTCTATGTTGTTAGACTTTTCCTAAGGTGGACTAAAACATACCTTCCTCTTGATCATTTTCAAAATATTTTTGCAAAAGTGCGTGAGTAAAAGAAGCAATAACAAGCCCATAGCAATACAAAAACTGATCCAAAGAAACCTACAACCTTAGTGTTCTGCATCTCATTTAAATTAAAAGAATTTCTAAAGAAAACACTTGTTGTTATGCTGTCCTTTAAAAAGAAGAACAAATCAGCAGAGCTAGTCAAAGGTAAATGTAGGACCCGCTTAAGGAAGGCACTACATCATTAAGTCTGGGATTAATGCTTCGGTGCAAATGGGCCTGGCCAATGGATTAAGCCAAATAACGTACACGTACATGTAAGATCAGTTTTCCCTTTCCTGGTATATATTGCAAAACAAATGCATCCCAGTGAAAAGTTCATACTCTTTGTAAGTTCATCTCTTGCTTTGTAATTGAAATTGCTATGCTACCACAGGTTATACTTCCAAACAGCAGCACACAGACTGCTACTGTAGAGGTATCACATTCAGAGGAAGGAGAAAAAGTGTACAGCCATGTATAATATTAGTGTATTGTGCAGTAAAAAAACCCCATGAATTAATTCTTTCAAGTCTTGGAAAAACCTTGACATCAACTAAGACATTTCCTTACATGTAATTCAAATTAAAAAAAAAAAGAGAAGAAACTTTGTGAGCCTTTAAATTGTTCCTAATCAGCGTTTTGAACGAGCACAAGAAAATAAATTCATATCATCAGCTATAATCATGTTATCTAACAACGTTTTACTTCAAATACAAGACAGCAGTGCCTTGTTGTCCCATAGGAAATCTGCGCTCAGTTTCTGACACTCCAGTTTCTGGGAATATGAAACAGGATAGTTTTTTCTGCATGCATTAGATTTTATCTAAGAGCTAGTGTTAACTGTAACAGAGTTACATCCAGCCAGGTTCAGCAGTGCTCTGAGGGTTACTGGTGACACGCTGCTCCAGGCTTACAGATGAGGAAGAGGAAGGCAGGTTTCCCCCAGGCTCAGCTGATTAGTCCTGCAGGCAAAGCAGAAACTCCTGTAGCACCAGAAGTTAAAATGAACTTGGGAAGACTGACGTGCAACGCCTCAAACTGCCTCCTGCTTCGGCCTCCTATTCTGTTTCCCATCAGTGACCTGCTGCAAGAGGTAAGCTATGGGGATTGCCAAAAAGCAAAGCACGATTATGGGAAAGCATCTGGATGCAAGGAAACAGATCTCTCTCCAGCATATCGACAGCACTGCATAAGCAGCTCTGGTCTGGTCCAAGTGTTTTGCTGTGAACCAGTGGAAGCACCTCTGGCCACTGTGTCACCCACTCCCACCCAGTCCAAAGCAGTCCTCTAGCACAACCCCAAGCAATGAGAAATATAATTAATAGTAGTCATATCTCGTTCTTTAAGTTCACTGTGCTCCCATCTCCAAGAGAGGCACGTGTTTCCTAAGGGCTGTCAGTCACTTAAAGCACAGAGCTGGGACAAGCCTGACAAAAACATCCACAGCTGTGAAAACACAGGTTTGCCAGAGAAATTTCTAACTCTGACAGCTGCTCAAGCTTATTTCCTCCTCCTGCCCTTCCCTTCAAAACCTAGGCTGGCCACCATCCATTTGCATTGCCTGCCACCTTGTGGCATCTGCTCCCAACTGTAACACAAGAGCTGTCCCTTGCCCCTTGCCCCTCCGGCAACCTGCAAACAGCCCCTAGGGTGCGTGCACTTCTTCTGCAGCTGATTCTGAACCCCTCTGCACGTGCCCAGAGGACCACACATTCCCTGTTGTATTATTCTTATGAAATCTGGGACTAAGGAACAAACTGGGAAGTCAGACAAGAAACCATACCAGCTTCTAAGCTGTTGCTCTGCAAAAAGCAACCGCGAAGACCGTGTAAATTAAATCCTTTGGATTAAGGCTCCTGAATTTCACTGAATCCTTTTACAGGTCTCGTCAGAGATAAAGATAGTGATCCTCCTTGTCCCAAAAGAGGCAGCATTTGTGAGACACAAATTCAATCAAAGTAATTGCACACAGATGACTGTATCACAGGACGAGGCATCTCTCTCTTGCACCAAGGGAAAGAAAAAGGGAGACCTAACACATTTGTTTTAAACCGCACTCCTGAATTCCTTCTCACACAGCTACCAGTGTAAAATAATGAAGTTCTAGCAGCCGCTGCTACAGATGTAATATTCTGGTAGAGGCCTCTGCTTGCCACAGCAGGATTTCTGAGCAAGCAGGAAGGAGAAAAGACCCTAACCCACGATGGCTACCAGCGAGCTCCAGCACTCCATCGCCACCCGTGACTGCAACAAGAAGTCTCCCTCTCAGGATCGTCAGGGAAGGGGAGCAGTGGCATGCGGTCAGCCGGGACGGATGCCCGGATGGTGGGGATGCAGGACAACCCCCGGGCACCGGGCAGACAGAGGAGCACTCACCTTGCTCTGCAGCTGAGGGGCTTCCCACTGGCAGCTCACGGTCACGGCTCCCTCCCTCTGCAGCATGCACTGCAAGGCGGCACCCACCGCCCCGCCGGCTCCCACCAGCAGCACCGTCTTTCCACCTGCGCGACACAAGGTGAGTTGTTCAGCTGCAAAGGCAGCAGCATCAGGCTCCGCCGGGCCACAGAGCTGGAGCATCGATGTGAACTCCCCCTCTTCACCAGGCCACCCACCACCGAAGCCCTCCAAAAGAGGCAGCAAAGTGGCTGAGGACAGGACAGGGCTGTGTGCCTGCACAGCCACAGCAGCTGTGGCATTACAGACAAGCCAATTTTGGAGCAGCCCATACAGTATCACAAACCACAGGCTCTAGTTCTAGTAAGCAAATAAGGTAATTTATTTGCACAAAACCTTTCATTCACATTTCTAACTTAATATTTGCCCTCCTGTTTACAGTTCTGTAACAGAAATCCTTGTTTCAACAGTTACGAATCGCTGTAAGAGAGACTATTTCTGAAACGCTGCCTTAAGTAGTGTCTTCACACACTGTAAAGCCACCTGTTTAAACCTGCCATTTCAATGTTAGCATTTACACAATACAACCCACACCAAAAGATTTGCCCAGAAGCTACTTACAGGCAGACCTGGATTTCTCCAGCTGATCACACTAATCAAAACCGTCATGTGAAAACCCAGCGTGATGTTTGTATTTTTGGTTTTGAAGACTCCAATGTCTCAGGTGTCTACAGTGACATTAGATCTGCTTGAGACAGGAATTACCTGCCATCTTTTCAAAATCTGTAAGACCGAGACCCCTTTCTGCAACTCTTACATTCAGGCCTCAGTGAGGTTTCTCACTAGCAGAAGGCATATATTTGTCAGGTGGGAAAACAACACAAACCAGAAAACACAACAAGATGAAATTATATTTGTTGCCCAGTCAGGACTAAAACCGAGAAAACGAGTTAGGCTAAAATTAATGTAATAATTATGATAGAAGTTCTCACCTAAATCTTCAAGAAGCTCCATCACAGCGCACGCTATAGGAGGAACTAGACAGTCATAGCCATCACCACATACCAAGCGTCCCAGGCTTACAGTGGATAATCTGCAGTGGAAAAATATGGCAATTTAAAAAGAAAAAAGGAAAAAAAAAGAAGAGTTTGTGTAACATAAATCTTCAGTAACACTTGTAACACGGCTAACAGCTAATCCCCAGAGCAAACACATCTCATAAAAGTAAATCCTTTGATAGTCATGTACTGTGGCTAATTTGTACCATCCCACATCCTAGTTAGACAAACACTGAGCCTCAAGAGAGGCCAGGAAAGGGATCTCTGAGTTAGAACAAGTAACACGAGCCCACGATACACAGGCAGCACGATGATACTCATCATGGTGGGCCAGCCACAGCACATTGGGCCTGAACACCTCAAGTGTCTGGCTGCAGTGGAACCAGACCAGCGCTGCCAGAGCCAAGCTGAGCCAGAGCCCATACATTCTTCTGGGCTCAGGCTGGCTTGCTGGTGGAGCTCAGGTGTTTCCACGCTGCGCTGCACTCTCTCCCATACGCAAGGATGCTCTGAATTTTCCATTCTCTGTCAATCTCCAGTACACCAAATAATGGAAAGGTAACTAATTTGCAGTATTTTCCCATATTTTTCCTGACATTAAAAAAAAAAAAAAAGGAAAGAAAGGAAAGCAAAAAAAAAAAGGGTAACAGTCTACAGTTGGGTGCAGGAAGGCTGCAAGAGCAGCAAAATGGTAACCCAGACACCTAAACCATGCCAGTGGTCTCTCCAGAGTGCAGTGCAACTCCAGACTGATTGGAAAGGTGAGCTAATGGGTCCAAACTATTACAGCCTGCCCTCCCACTGCAAGAGAGCGCTGTAGGGAAGTTAAACCTTCTTTGCAACTTTTTCATCAATCCTTCTTGAGAAAATTCAGGGGTTTGTGTTCAGTACTTTGAGACTACTGTATTACTGAAGTACTGAAAAACCTTAAGTATCATCAGTAAATCAGAACTTTGGTTTTGATTTCTTTAAAAAGACCGTGTCCTGAATATACATTATATAAAGATTAAAAAGATAATGACCAAAATGTCTTAAGCAAGAGACTTCCCATTGATTCAGCAGCATCTTTTATCACCGCTCAACAGCACAGCTAGACACATCGAATGAGGAATCCATTATTGAAAAGCACAGGGGAAAATTGATTTTACAAAGCCATCAGCCTTGTGTCTGCTCATATTATTTCTCAGTGCTTCACTTACCCGTCCACATCCTTCTCTGGTTTCACAGCATTTAATACCTTACTGCTATACAAGCTTTCTGGGAGGTCAAGGGCAAGGCCCTGGACATTGGGATCCTCATTAAGTCTCAAGATTTCATTGACAATCTAGGAAGTTAATAAAAAGCATTAAAGATCAGAACAACAGACAACAGAAGAATCTAATTAGAAGGGGATAATACCTATACTTTAGAACAACCTTACGGCCACCTTTGCTTTGCTCACATATAACGGCAACTTCTAAATGAAAAAGCAGTAAATATTTCCTTGGCTCACCAAACTAAGCCACCCTGACTCTATTCTAAACATTTTGCAAATACAACACATATTGCATGAAATTACACTGCCAAAAGCATTCTGTCTTTCACTTCCAAATCTCAGCAAAGGCTTGATGCTGTAATGGCTTCAAAAGATGCTTTCCAAAATAAGAAGCTTTGGTTTAAATATAGTTCAAAACAGGACCAGACCGTGATCCACACAGAACATGGACAAGAAGTTGTAACACTGGAAAAATGAATTATACAAGAGAAAATTAATTATATTAAACCAGCATATATTGTTACCACTATTCTTTCTCAAAACACCCTGATCCTAAGAGCTGACAGTCATCTTGTGAAGAATTATTATTTTGAAAAGGCACTGCACAGAAGTTTATGAATTTCAAGTACTGAACCAGATGTAAATTCAAATGTTTTATAATTAGTCATATTTGACATCCAAGACTGTACTACCTACTCTTGATTGCTTCATCTCTAAAGTGCAACACTGATCCATAGTGATATATGCTATTCTGCTGTGACCATGAAGAATGCCATGGAATAACACATGCTGATGTTTTCTCATGTGAAAAAAGTCATGTGAGCATGTCTTTCCATCATATAAACAAAACCAGCATGCCGTCACCACAAAGGTATATAATTTAATTGGATTAACATCTAACTGAAAACCAATATAAGGGGTTTTTTTCCCTTAGCTTGTACCATGCCTTCCTAAAACGCTTTTCATGTAAGCTATCCAATAGAATTGTGAACTCTGTTGCCCAGACACCTGACATGCAATCAACATTAAGCTAGGGGAATTTGGTAGGGGTTAGTTTGCAACTCTGAACCAAGAGAACACGCTACTTTCATGTTGACAAAGGTTATACAAGCATGTTACTGGTATAGAAAAGCCCCTTTAGTTTGCTGACTTCTGAGACAGAAACAGGCATATATATTAAGACCCTGTACCATTTGACAGCAATAGGGCTGTATACATTCTAACAGAAAGTAAGGATGAGTGTATACACCAGAATATGGATGTGAAAACATCCATATTTTGCTTTAAAAATCTTGAGATGCTACAAAATGTTGGGGGCCTACACAGCAATAAAAGAAACATAGTTAATAAATAGCCTGAATCTAATGAACTTTGAACCATATTCCTGCTTCCTGGAAAAATAATTCAGTTTTCTGTTTCCATTGCATTTTGATTTAACTCAGCTTTCCGTCACCACAGCATTTAAAATACTTGTAACTCATGCAGGGTAAAGCAATCTTGCATTAACTTGCCTTTACTGCACACAGGCAGTTATGGCAGAACAAAAAGTGCACAGCACTGCAATCCCTCCCACCTTCCCAAACCAGGGAATGCAAGCTAGCACGTGCATTTTAGCAGACAAAAGAAAACTTTGTCATAATAAGCAGGAGAGTAAGCAAGCTGTTACGAACTTTTTTGAAAGTAACTTTCTTCAAATAACAAAGCCACCCTGCTTTTCTCTTTACATACAGAGCTCAACTACTTCCTAAGATATTACTTCAAAGTAACAGCAATTACTGCTATAATACTCACTGTATTTTACCTATTTCCTACTGTGTTACTTAGCAGATAAAACACATTTAACAAGAGGAAAGCGTATTTGACCTTCATTTCTAAAGCACACCCTTCTTAA
Organism: Falco punctatus; assembly: GCF_963210335.1. NCBI lineage: Eukaryota > Metazoa > Chordata > Aves > Falconiformes > Falconidae > Falco > Falco punctatus. Next base: position 46,062,941 of record NC_137584.1, on the reverse strand, counting down.
AGGGATAGCAAATATTCATCAGCCACAAAACTGGACTCCTACAATTCTTCACAATAAGTTCCTCTCAATTAATCTGGAAGCTGTTCCTGAGGTTACACTGCAAGCCAGAAACAGTTTAAAAACAAAGTGTACCAAATACAAGACAGTACACAAAACCCACAAGCTTGCAGGATTAGCGAGCTTGCCAAGCACAAGGAGGCCAGCTAGGGACAGTGGCATCTTTTACTACACATTCCTTTGCTGTTTTTAATTTCAGATGCCTCGAGACCATGTGTATTAATATGGTTCGCTATATTTAAAACATAGTTGATACTAGTGCTGTGCCTTTGACAAGGTAAGAATTCAGCCTTCTAGTGATTTGGGGCAGATGATTTTTTTTAATACATACTTTAAGCATTACAAGATCAGTAAACAGGCAAACAAATTCAACCTCCTCCCCCTCTACATCAATTAATTTTTAATATCCCTGAATAACTTGGGCAAGAACCAAGTACAGTAACAAAAGCGACTGCGTGAGATAGGATACCCGTGCTGGTGCAACGGGATGCTGCAGTTAAATACCAGACACGAAAACAAAACATTATTCTGCTGATTTTGCCTCAGCTTGCCAGGGGACAGCAGACAAGCCCATTAATTCCTTTTTTTCCCCACACTTGCCAAGATGGGGATAACGCTTGCTACTTGAACTAAAGCAGCCTTAACCTTGAGCTAACTGAGGTCAGTCAAAGTGATAATGAATGCCAGTAATAAATGTAAGTTTATGATGAAAGCAAAAAGGGAAGAGTCCTTCAGGTACTGCAGTTACCTCATCCTTGCTGCTGTCTTCAGGGAGACAGATGTGAATAACACGTAGACCAACCTGCCAAAAGAAAATAGCTGTAATTACCACAGGCAAGTAGCTCGTGATTAAGAACAAGTATATTGGCTAAAACTCACCTCTTTGGCAAAGTTCTTGTTTACTTCTTGAATCGAATGATCATCATGTGCCTTGGGGAACAAAACAGAAACTAAGTTCTAAAATAATAAATTTACCTTTAAAAATACGAGTACACCAATGCATAGTTCTACACAAGAAACGCAGTGATGCTGTTTGTGTCTAGCAGTACTCAAAGAAATAAAAGCCCAGCAATTCTAAGAAAGAAGCAGAAGGCCACCCAGTGTGCTTATTTTGGCTTGATCACTTTAGGTGTGCGTAGATATCAGCCTGGCTTTTATAGACAAGAGTGGCCATTTCCTTAGCCTAGATTTACCATTTAAGAAAGGTACCAGTCTGTATCTGAAGACATCGTTCTCCATCCAGCCATGTAATAAGGAGGAAATAGGCAACAGCAATACCAGTGTTTCCTGCAGTGTCCTCACATCACCTAGCAACACTGGTTTGCCTTACCACCAAAAATGAAGCAATTCATTAACATCACACATTACAGTGAGTTCTGTCAACACAGAAGCAAGAGAATTTATCAGCTCCTCCCAACCTAGGACAGAAACATATCCTGGGCAGATTTACCCAGGGGGGTTCATCCTACCCAGGAACCCTCCTCCCTGAGATCTCTACACCTATATGCACCGTATATATATTATGATATTTAATCATAATAATTACAATTGAGTTTTACTCTTCAAGTTACTCTTGAATCTCAGTAGACTCTTCATATATTCATCTATATTGTAACAATGAAACTGAGAATTCAATATCCAGAACTCTAGAAACCCCCTACCAACAGAGCAGTGAGGGTTCCACCCTCAGAAATGTTAGTGGCTTCATAACAAAATGAATAAAACACTTCTCACAGCTATATGATTATACATAAAAACTGTCTTCCAATCCAAACATGACTGAAATAAATAATTTTTAAAAGGTTTGTTACAATTCCATGAACACATTCTACATGGCTTTTTCTATAAGACTCAATGCCATGTGACTTCCCATCAGGGTGGAGCCCCTCACTTCATCATTAGCTGCCAGTGCTGGCTTCGACTGTCAGTAGCATCACCCAAAACCGATTTTCATTCAAGCCCGTAACAATTTACCAACATGCTAATCCCAAAGTGTTCAAGACTGCTGACAATGAAAAAAGAGCATTTAAAAGGGCAGGCTTTGCAGAGAGAGGCAGTGCGAGAGAGGATGAAGACTTGCCCTCCATCCCCTGGCTCCCTCCCTCAACCCAGCACCACCCACATCCCTGGCACTGCACTACCAGTCTCCCAACTCCCCAAATCTGGCAGCTGGGGGCAAGGGGCAGCACAGAGGCTGCTGCATCGAGAACCTCTGTGGAGCTCACGCTGCGACGAGGGAAGAAGAGATGAGACTAAGGACAGCTCAGCAGCTGCTCCTCTATGCCAGTAAATGTGGAACCGTACCCCCACACTGATGTGTAACCACCAGGACTGCCCGAGCGGTTTAATTGGGATGGAGCCACCAGCAGTACCACACTGTCCCCTGTAATGTCCCTGCTCCTGCAGCACTGACCGGTGAACGCTCACCTCATGTGGGTGAGCATCACAACCTGCTGAGCGGCACAGGCGAGGCCAGAGCTCAGGACACGGGCTGGCAGAGTGCAGTGGCAGCGCAGGGGGTGCAGGAGAGCTGGCGGTGCTCTGCTGAGCTTTGCAAGGCAGCAGCTCCACGATAAGCAGGATCCTGTCGCTATGTATTAGTTTTCAGCTTCAACGAAATTAAGAAGCTGCCCCCAATCATTTTTTGCTGTCGCACAGTTCCAGCCGAGTTCAAAATGGATAATAACAACGCGGGTATCAATTTCAGTATCGATCCAGGTTCAGATGGCTCAAGAGGAAAAGAAAGCATCTCAAACCATTCCAGAGCAGGCTCATGCTGCAACTCCTTGTTCCCAGTACTGCTGCAGAGGTGGTGCCACGTTATGCCAACCACTGTTACCCACAAGCAACTGGCAAAGGTGACCGTGTCGCTGCCCTCCCTCTGCTCTCCTGAGTGCAATGCAGCACATGGAGAGCAGCACGGAGCTTAAGGCTCTGTCCACGTACAACAGTGCACCACAAGAGCAGCTGGTGACTAAAACACGTCTTCTTTGTGCCAATAAATAAACATTTAAAATGAGTTCTGCTTCAGTCCTTACAACCAGACTAGAGCTAGGGTGACTGAGAGCTGGAGGACATAATTTGGGTGAATTTCATTCAGAAGGATCTAGGCCACATGTTGCTGCAGCCACCTCATGATGCAAACCAAGTGGGGTAAACGAGAAGAAGAGGGACGTTCATTTAAAGCACAACCATGACCAAAACCAAAACACTGATGCAGATGCATCTCAAGTGATATTAAAAGTGAGCAGGAACCTCCCCCTCCTCACACAGTGCTCTCTCCCATCCCAACCACATCCCTTCCCTTGTGCCAGCACACACCACTCATGTGGCCACACAGGAAACCAGATTCAAGGAATAATGTAGCTGAAAGGAAGCCTCCCCTGACTGCTCCAGTCCAGGGTGGATCACTGCCCCAAATCTAGCAGTGCAACTGGATGAAGACAAGACAGGAGTAAGAAACAAATCACTGAGAAGATGGGTCACTGCTTTTCTAGCAGTTCTCAAACTTACAATCTTACAGGGCTATTTGAAAACATTAACTGCAGTTACGTAGGGAGGGTGAGAGATGGGAGAGCTTGTTCAGCCAGACTCACTAGAACATCTACCAAAATAAAATTGCTGCTGCATTTCTTAGATTCACAATTACTACTTACAAGATATTTATAGTTCGGTTTTAAAATTAAAGCCTACTGGCTCAGAGATTCAGTGTGTGCCCACACAAAACCAACACCACCATCCCAGGAAACAGGACTGAAGCATTTTTGCCTGCATGGCTCTAGGTCCCGCTTTGAATGACAAACACCCATAGCTTCTTGGCCTTGAAACTTTAAGAAATCTGAAGAGAAACATCTCTCAGATTTGCAGGGATAGCCGTCCTCATCTGTGAGTTTGATTGCCTGTCTCAAAGGTGGCAGCGCCAGTGGGATGGAAAGAAAAGCTGTCCGTGGTGTTAGTAATACAACAGCTCTCGATTACTATGAGATTGCTTCACCTTAGAAAGCGCTGCTGCTTCTGAAGGACGCTGTCATTTTACAGAGAGCATGTATTTCACACAGGCCCTTTTGAGCTGACTGGGGCTTTTCAGTGTGATTTTCCTCTCCAGACAGCAGTAATGCAGTCATAAGCTACAGCTGTCTAAAGGCAACAAGGCTGGCAGGAAGCAGCAGGGTCTTCAGTTAACCCTGGCAATGGTATTTTAGGGGTGGGAGGCAAGGGAGGCCCACGTTTTCAAGCAAGTAAACATTTTTTTCAGGGCTGCAACAAAAGCTTCAAGCTAAATAAAGGTTAAGAACCAGGGCTTTGACTTTAGTTACGTCAATCAACTTAGATGACCTGTGAGAAAAAGCAATCTGGGCTTACAATGGGGAAAATGTTAGCAAAAGGAGGAAGGGATAAAATCATTCCCTTCCTTTGCAAACCTTTCCCACAGCCTGAAGTTTGCTGTGGATGTTTCAGGCCTGGAGAAGGACTATCTACAGTCTGGTGAAATTATCTCCTCCCATCCGCTTTGCTTGAATAAAAATTACTTTCTGCATCATGCGCTTCTGAAATTTCAGACAAGCAACGGTACTGAAGGGGATCTCTCACAGCCAGCGACATGCAGACGTACTTTACCTGGATAATTGCAAGTGTTGGCTCAAGCTGCGGGTTTCCTCTCTTAAGAGAGGCCAAGGATTTCTTTGCATTCTCAGTGATTTTACTGCAACACAATAACAACGAGCAAATCTTTAGCAAAATAAACCTTCCTCACATCAGTCAGCAGAAACTTACCTTAGTCAGCCATATGGAAGAAACGCTTACACACATAAGCTTTTAATCACCAAAATCCCAGAAGGCTGTTAACTGTGAAGGCTGGCGCTCAGCAGGCAGGTACAGAAAACCTTAGCAGACCAAACCACCTTCGGTTTACAGCTACGTACTTCAGTGCTCCAGCATGCCCAAAACTTTATAGCTGGCCTGTGCTACTTCATGAGACGGCTCGTCCAGCCTCACCACGGGAAGCAGCAGGGAACCACCACCCCGAGCCCTCAGCTCGGGTGGGTCCTTCGTTCCCACACGCCAGAGCCGGGCAGTGACAGCAGCAGAGGCCATTACACCTGGGGTTTAACCAGCCCCCAGAGCTGCCAGCCGGCCACTTCCATGGATGCTATTGAAACCCGCGGGCAGCAGGGAGACAGAGGGGCTTTGTTTGCCACGCTGCTTCTTGGAAAAACTGGTGGCAGCCAGGCTCTGGGAACGCTTACTGGAAAAATTTGCAGGGTTAAGTGGCTGCTGGCTCTCCTCCGTTACCTTCTAAATATGCAGATGCTACTTACCCAGCAGGGAAGGAGGAGAGCCCCTGGAAGATGTCTGTCTGTCCATCCCCACAGCAGGCAGGACACGACACGGACGGACGGACACGGCCACAGCCCAGAGCAGTGTTTTGCCACCTCATGCGCTCCCCCCTACAGCAGCCAATGACCCGTTCAGGACAATGGGTGGCAGACAAACCCTCCCAGCCGAGGTGGAACGGACGGGGGGGGGGGTGGTGGTGGTGGTGGCCGATGGACCATGCGGTTTTCCCACGGACCATACGGTTTCCAGGCACACTTCCACGCGCAGCCTCACCTGAACGCCCGCCACGTTACGCCTGCCCTGTTCACCCTCGGAACGCCGGGACACAAAGCCAAGGCAAAAAACCCCCAAAGAACCCACCCCCACGCATCAAAAAAAAATCCCCCACCCCGAGCCCCCTTTACCCCCTCCCCCCGCCCACCCCGTTGCATCAGCCACCGCCGCCCCCCCCAGCGCGCCTCTTACCGCACCGCCGCGGCGCCCCGCGCCTGCCGCCCGCACAGCCCGCGCCTCGGCGGCAGCACCGGGGACACGCAACGCCGCAGCGCCGCGATCCTCATCCCTGCGGCGGCCACCGGCACCGGCCACCGGGGGCGGGGAGCGGGGCGAAGGGGCGGCCGGTACTTTAGCACCGCCCGCCCGTTCGCCCCGCTCCCCGCCCCAGGGCTCAGCCCCTTTCGCTTGCCTCCCCTCCCCCCCCCCCCCAATGAACACCCAAAGCTTTTGCATACTCAACGTTTATTAAAAATAATATGAAATGGTCCCTGGGAGAAGTTACACACTAGTAAAGTCCCTTTTTCTGTTCGTTCCCCCCGCAAACCCGCACCGATTGCGTGAGATGCAAGTTAACCAACACTTCCCCCCCCCCTCCCTCCCCAAGCCGTTTAAACAAATCTAGACGTGCGCGGGTAAAGCACAGATTTCACTTCTATTCGTATTTACAGTACTTTACAAGCTATATTAAATAAATACGGGCTCTGCTACACCTCGGCGTCTTAAATATGTACAACATTATTTCTCCGTCGGATTATACTAGAGAGATGCGGGTCCCATCGCAGTGGATGTGCTGACTGTAACAAGTATCCCTGTGGTACAAGCTAGTAAGTACCATGACCAACCAGCCCTCAAAATCACAACTCCTAGCCACTGCGAGATAACGTGCGGTAAATAATTTAATCCGTTCTAACAAATTCAAGTCCTTAAATCTCAGTCCTAGAAGTAATTAGCTGTACACTGATAACTTCAGGTTCTCCTCACGGTGACCAGCGTAGTGAGTAGTCGGCCGTTTTGGAAGTATAGTGCTCTGTAGCGGAGGGGAGTGGTATGTGGTTAGTAAAAACAGTATTTCAATGAAACTCCTTTATGTATTGATATGTTTAACTTTGTACTGGCTTTATCCACATGATCTGGAGAATTTAAGCACCAAGAACAAACAACAGTCACACAAGATGGTCAGTGTAGACTTATTTAGGCTTTCCTTTAGGTACAACGTTTTCAAGTAACAGAATTCAAAGCTGTGCAATGAAGATGACAAAGGGGAGTAAATGTGCATTGTATTGGAAATCCTGTTCTTGTTCTAAATGGCAGCATTTATTCTATACATTATTCGCAAAAAAATGGAATGTATTCTCATTTTTTAAGCTACTTTTATTGTCCATAAACTGGATTAGTCACCCCTGGCTGGTTTTGAGAATATGTATTTTACCTTTCTGCCAGGAAAGGTCATTTCCTACTCCGGGAGATGTGGTCCCTAGGGAGGGCAGCTTGTCACTCAACTGGCAGCATCGCTGAACTACCCTATGGGCCAAATATGCCCCATGATTAATATTTCACCCAAGCATCTGGCCAAGCCTCATTCTCTCTCAGGGTTACTAACTTTGGGACTCTAACAAATGCCCCACAGGTCACTGTGTATAAAATACAGCTACTTCACAAACACACAGAGCAGCTTTCAACTGCTGGGCTCTGAGCTACAAAATACTCAAATTTTGCCTGTGTGTTGCAACCATCAACATCACTGGAAGTACCAAACCCAGTCCAGCCATCTTCACAAGCAGTGGAGCTCCTCTTCTACTGCCCGGAACATCCTCCAGGCAAGGACTACATCACATTGCAGGTTCACATAAAAAGCCGCCACTGCTCATCCTCTGCCAACTATGCAGTTACAGAATGTAGAAGAGGCTTCAGACACAGAGCCATCAGTCTGGCATCCCTCACGAGCACTAGGACTAGATTTTGTTTAAAACGTAAGAAGTCTGTTCTAAAGTAACGTAGCATTGGTCCCCTGCACTTGGTATCTGTCTGATGAAGAGTAACGTGCAATAAATATGTGCAATTGCACTGCTCAGAAATCTGCAGTGTCACAGAAGTAGCTGCTCAGCTAAATGCTCCCATATGTAACCAGAGTAATCACATGGGTATTTTGGATGCAGAATACTGCTTACCAGCTCAAAAGTCCAAATACTAAGGTTCCCACACGCTAAAAGGATTTAAGAATTAAATGGCATCACACCTGGTTCAACGGTAAGAATCAAAGGGTATCACACCTAACAAGGGAAGAGATGGGAAGGCTAAATAGGAGATGAGAAGCCCACCTGCACTAAGGAGCAAGACACCAGACAGTACACATGTGGCCTTTTTCACTTCCAGGATTCTAAACCTTTTTAAAAATGATACATTTCACTTCTATTTACAGTTATTACTCTGATACAATGCCTGACTGTGTAATATTATGGAAATACATGATGCCAGTACTGATTGTCGTAGTATATACTCTGTCATGATAAGGCAGTACAGCTAGAAATTACTGAAAGCATCAAGCAAAGCTACTTGAACTGAGACACTGAAACTTTTCCCTTAAAGACTGGACAATATTCTGCTGATTAGGAGATGGTACTCTCCATAGGTAGTCGTTCAGTTTATCCGAATCACCATATGCAGTCAGATACGGGGTAAGCGCGTGTTTGCCGCTGGCAGACTTTGCAGGAGTACAAGAGATAGTTTTGCCACAGAGCGTTTCCGAAGGAGCAGCATCTGCATTACGCAGTTTAGGATCAGATTTCCTTGGTTGGTTCTGAGAAGTCTCCAGGTCAGATCCCTCATCTTCAGACTTTATTTCAACATAGTCATCATCATCCCCTTCTTCTTCAGTATCTTTGAAATTTGAAAAGTAGTTCTGAGTGGCCATCTGTGCTGTCAGAGGGGAGGTCCTGTTCACTCTCAGGACCTTTTGAGAATCCTGCAGAATCATATCGGGACAGTTTTCAGGGATCTGCTTTCTCATATCAGGCCCCGTACATCCTGAAGCAATACCTGGCATTTGATGGCTGTTGAATCGGAAGTTCCTGTTTGAATGGAGCTTTTTCTTGTCCATTTCATTAGGATATACAATTGATTCTCCAGACCTGTTGACCACAATTGAGGACGATGACTGTGACCTGCTGTAAGCCTGTGGTTTTACATTGCTTACTCTTCTCCCAAGTGAGTTATAGACATGATCTTGATGTAAATTTTCTTTGTTCGGTTGGCTTATGATGGCGCTCCACCTCTGTGCTGGGACATGCAAACAGTTAGCAACCTGAAGGGAAGGCACCGAGCCAGCTGATGGCAACTGCTTTGAACTGCTTTTTGTACCAGATTCTGCATAAGAGCTCTTGGACTTCGGGTCTTGGGATTCAGGCCATGGAGAGAAGTTGGCCAGCTCTCCGTTACTGTACGTAGAATGCAAAAGCCAGTCTTCTGCTCTTGAGCATTCACTGGCAGCCTGGGAACGGGGAGGAGACGCAGCCATGGGCGTGGAAAACCTCCCGGCTGATGGCTCCTGAGGAGTGGCCCAGGCTTCCTTCTGGACCTTAGGTGAACTTTCTCTAAAGACGATTTGGTCGTAAAGCTGGGAATATTCAGCTATTCTGGCACCTAGAAAGGAGAGAGAATTAATTTAGCAGAGGCAAGCAATCAATTCAAATGAGTCGTGTGAAGATAAAAATATCAAAACACTCTGTATTGGTCTAGAAAAAAGTTTACAGCTGTGTCAGTATCTTCAGCCTCAAAAAAGTTAACATGAAACAATGGCGGCTGGAAAAGCCGTGCATTCTATTGTGTTTCAGCACACTGTATTGAAAAAAAGAAGCATAAAATATCTTGTGACAGTGAACAGTCATGCAGGACACAATGTATCACACTGTTCCAACAATATGCTGCTTTTTTCATGTTAAAATGGAAAAGAACATTCTGAAAATGTCCCGGTAAATAAGATATTTAGGGACTTCTATAAATATCACGAGAAGGCAAGAATGATACTCTAGTGCGTGGAGTCCGCTGGCTCCATGTCTCCAATTTGTTTCAATTGACCATGGACAAAAATTGTTCCAAAGCTTCCCATATCCATGACATTGCAAATTCATTAGCTAGTGCAAGGACACCAGCTCTTTCTCCTCTGACACCCTTCCCTGTGCTTTTAGGTGTGATGGGGATAGTACCTGAGCAAATGTACATGACGGATTAGGAGGTGAACCTACCTGAAAATATACCTTTTCAGTCAAACTCTGAAGATCACATTATTAAAGGAAATAATTGCTTTTCTGTAAAAAGGCCAATAGTGCTTCCGGCATGATTTCTATTTCGAGCCTCAGCTGAACTGATCTTTCCTTGACACCGCCCCATAATTTCTTCCCAATTTTATCAAGTAATGACAAGAATTGAGATATAAAGGACGTGTTAGAAGCAGTCACAGAAAACTCACTGCAGTGGCAACAGAGAAAATATAATACCGATACTCCTAACAGGGTGAGAAAAATTCACAATCTTCCAGGTCAGTATACAAATTTCAATGAAAATTACTAAAGAAATATCTTTATAGAAATATTTTGAACATACCAATAGCAGGACCCCCCTGTTTCTTCTCCTCCAGAATAGCAGCAAGATCTTTGTGCTTCAGTTTCTGTTGTCTGCTAGCCAGCTGCTCCTGCTCTGGACTTTTAACTTTCAAAAGCTGGTTGGCCTTCTTAATTTTTTGACTGTACTGCCTTGCCATCATAAAAACTCTGTTCTTTGTTTTATCCGCAGCAGCCAAGTCATTTTCCATGCCCTCTGCATGCACACTGGACAGAACGCTTTTGGCAGATTCGTATGGGCTATCTACAAAAGGTATCTCACTGGAGAAGGAAGATCTATTCAGACTCATAAAAGAGTTTTCCTTGCATGGTGTAGAATCTTCAAGCCTGAGATTAGCCTCACTTATGGTGGCAGCCCTGGGCTTCACAGTTTTAGGGAAAATAGGAGTTTCTGGCAGAGAGAGAGTAGACAGCGAGTACTCTACATCTTTACTTAGTTCAGGTGTACTACCAGCATGCAGCCTTTCCTGCATATCATCTTTACAAACAGGAAAGGCTGCAAGGAGGCGGTCTCTTGTCTTTTCCTCATTCTTCTTGATGTAGTTCTCCAGGTCATTCCAAATCTCATCTACTTCCTCCGAGAGTTTATCTGCTGCAGACTTATGGGACAGCGAGTCTGAGTTGGAGGAGCTATCTACCAAGCTCAAATAGTCATTGTCAACAGGAACACGATGATAAGGACTTTCATCTTCACTGAACGGGAGACTCTCTTCAGAAACAAACTGCCGTAGATTGTCAGAATATGCAAAGTCTTTTTCCAGGCCCAGAAAACTCCCCCTTTTAGAGCATTTTAAGGGGTCACATTTAAAATTCAATAGCGGTGTTTCTGGAAGCACTATGGTGTCATAGATGTTGTCTTCAACAATCCTGAGCTCATCCAAACTTGAAGTAGGTGCTTCCCTACTGAGTAGTATCTCATCCCTACTGGCACGAATGGAGGCCCTGTTTTGATTTGCTGTCGTCTTTCTGGAGGGTGAATCTAAGCTGCTTTTGTTTTCAGCCTCATAGAGAGAGTCTCTGGCAGATCTCTGGGGACCACGGTCTGTCATCTCCTCCCTTCTTGTCAGACCCATCAGCTTCAAGTCTTCATAGCTTATATTATCATAAACATGTTCAATATCATCGATGGTCAGCTCCTCTGAAGATTCGGGATATGCATTAATACCGCTCACCTCTGCTCTCTTCACCTCCCTTCGGGAACTGCGCTCCCCTATTTTATACCTTGCGCTGGCTGGACACGTGTTACTTTCACCAGCGCTACTGGCCCGCCTAACAATTTTGTGATGAGTGGGGCTGGAATTCTCGTTTTGATGCACTACCCCTAAGTGCCAGCTGCACGGACGCCCAGAAGAACCCCTCCTTTCTCCACCAACAGCTGAACTAGCATTGGATGCAGATACTGATGGTACAAACATCTGATAATCGTCTTCATCATCTTCATTCTCATAAGGTGGGCGCCGGCTGGGAAACAGTGCCTGTCTGATCTGATGGTCAGTCCAGATGTTTCTGACAGAGGTACTTCCTCCCAGGATACTCATGATTAGCGAGTTGCTCTGGGGGGTGCTGAATTGTCTAGGCATCTGTGGCTGTCTAGCTGCACAGGGAAATGGAAGATTCTGGGTTGTCTCTTCATCTGAAGGGTCCTTGGAGCTCTGTGGAGATTTGAAATAAGCAGGTAACATTAGCCTATCCCCTGCAGTAGTACAGCGATCGCCTCCATTCACAGAATTGCTATAGCACCAGTATGTCCCACAGCACTGAGTCAGGTGGAGATGGGCAGGGTGAGCAGGCTCCTCGCTAGAGAGCCAGGGAGCCAAGGTGACAATGCCAGACTACTTTGCCTCCTAATCCTTACCATGGCTCAGAGTTCACTGTTGGCATTTAATAATGTCTTACTTCAAATAAAAGACACTGGCTTATGTTAATGCATGAGTAATTAAAGGCAAATTTGTTTGGCAGGAGCTAGGTTAAACCTTTTGTGCTAACTCTGCAGTTTCACAGTTGGATTAAGCTAATCTGACTTTGGGTTTGTGCCAAAACTTTTGTTCTCCTCCCTTTCCCCTTGCCTATAACCCTAGAAGAAAGGTATGTTACACTCCCTAGCACATGCCATGGAAGACTTCATTTTCTTTTTGGACTAATTTGTTATCCAGCTCCACTAGCAGATCTGATTTACAACAAGGCCACATGCCTGCTAATAAGGCTAATGTGAAGAAGGATGCTGTAGATATTCCTGGCCAGATGTTGGGAAAGAGAGGGAAAGTTAATTCCTTTTGTCTCAAGTTAATGCTGACTGGTTTGGTTAGTTGCCTTTTTTCCCTTGCCCCAAAAAAGAATAATCTTTCATCATACAGACTATTATTTCAATTATATGAATATTAATACATGACATAAACAGAAGATGACTTATCTGTCTACCTAGGGAAAACACAGATCCCTTTGAAAGATCTACGATGAACAGTAAAATAGAAGTTAAAAAAAAATATATATATACCTGTGTTTCACACTTGTTGAGATTAACACTTCTCCGTTTTTCACCATTTTCAGCAGCTTGACTATTAAGTCTTTTTCTTCCCCCTTTTGACTTCTGCAGTGAGTTTTGCTGCACTCCCTGTGATATGAAAGAAAAGGTAATAAAATCTACAGTTCTTTGTACAGCCTCGTTCAGAAGAATTACTATCAGCTAAAACAGGCCAGGTATATACACCAGAAGAACAAAATGCTCACAAGTAGTCAGAGCACTGCCACAAGAATGATTCGGAGCCTAGAAAACTTTCTTTACAATAACCAATTAAACTGTATCAATCCATACAGCTTGTCAAAAGTTGTTGAAAGCAGAATCTGTGTACAAAAATATAGACATAAAGGAATACATAGAAATTGGACAAGGGAAAGGGCTTAATCTCACTGCCAACATTATAATACAAGAAGGTGGTCACACAAAAATTCAAGTTTCAAAGTGTTTGTTTGTTTGTTTTGAAAAGGGGAGGGGATAGTCTCACTATCACTTGCAGTCTTGAAAACCAGAAAGAGGTCTAAACTAAAAAAGTATGCTGTCACCCAACTTCCCAGAAAAAAAAACAATCAAAACATTACCCCCTCACCCCCCCCCCCCTCAATAAAAAAAAAAAAACCAAACCAGAACAAAACCCCAGAAGGCTAGAATGTTACATGCTGGGCAGTGTCCAAATGAACTCAGAGTGAAGGGTGTGCATGGTGGGAATGGGAGGGAATCTGCAACGGTATTGTTGCCACACTATGGATTAAACACTAAGCTACTATTATACATTTTTATAGTGGCATTCTTTTGCACTTACTCATTCTTTTGTACTTACCCATGTCAGGAAGAAAGACAATTACAAGACACTGCACTACACTGATACAAGATATTATTTTATCAAAGAGTTACAATGGAAACATAATTTCAAAGATGAAATGTTCAGTAAGCTTCAAAAAGAATTTAAATAATAGGTTTTGGATAATTCACAAAATAAATGGACCACACAAAGATATGACTTCAGCATCAACTAAACCAAACAAACTTAAAATCTAGATTCTTTAATACAGTCACCTTTCAAAGCTGGGGTTTTAGTCTTGCAGAAGTATTATGTGTGTGGAAACATCATGCAGAGTGGGGAAAAACTACCACCTATGCAGTAGTAACAGATAGAAACTCTCATTTGCAGAAATCCCATTCACAACTCCTTGTATTAGTTTACATGTTCCTAGCTACCGCCAGCAGCTCAGTCAAGAATCACCACATCACATGTGGCAGGGTCTGAATCTTAGCTTAATATTCCAGTCCTGGCTTTGGAGACCTGAAGGCAGTGTGTCTCTGCACATGGCCTAAAGAGGTTTCTTTCAAGGCACCAGCTGGAGAAGCAAGGAAAGGTCAGTTGTGCACAACAGGTAAAAGCAATAGCTTTCTGTCAGAACTCAGCTTGAGGACTGCAAAGGACTGAGTAAAATCTTCTTCAAGCAGTGGGGATTTCTTCCTCTGTGTAGGGGCTAATTTTACGTTTTCTCTGCCAAATGCAAGAGAGTGTTGTGTGTGGTCTAAAAAAAAAATATTTCTAAGGAGACAAAGTTGTAAATACTTGTTACACATTCCCTGTGTCCTTGTTACAGATAATTTTAATCTCCCTTCCATCCTTCCCAGGGAAACAGGATTTTATTTTCTCCCCTCTTTTCCCTACCTGTTCAGACTCTTCTTCATCATCAGCATCAATCTGTTCTGTAGCGGAAGTCTGAAGGTTTTCGTCCTGATCACTGCTGTAGGCTGGCTCAATGGACTCTTGAAATTGGCTCTCCAGCCCACTGGGTTCCAATGGAACCTTTTTCCTAGAATTCAGCAGGGCTTCATTTGATCCTAGTTTGGTGGCTTGAGATAATAGGGCTCCTTCAATACTGATCCGCTTAAAAAAAAACACCACAAAACTTTGATTAGAAGTTTATAGAGATTATATATTCCATTAAGACACTTTTACATCAGACTTAAAAGGCAACATTTAAGCTACATTCTGTTAGCTGCACTGAAATGAGACTTTTCCATAGAATATTTAGAACTGAAAAAATATATGCAAAAGCCCCCACCTCAATTATGGGCTTCAGCGTTATGGCATCCCAGTGAAGTCATATCTAGTGTACCCTGTTTGTAAATCTTACACACACACACAACTTTAAATTCCATCCCAAATAAACACTCAGGGCTGATATTCAACATGAGACTTTCAAACTGCATTGGGAACTTCAGTACAAATTCTTACAGAGAATGTAAAAATCAGAAATGCTCATTTCCATCTGCTTAAGCTGTATCTGCTCTGTTTAGTCATATATCATGATTTATACCTGTGGTATGTATATCAGAATAAGCTGAAACTTTCCAGTCTTATTCAATAAATACATAGACAATATGCTCCAAAGAACAAACACAATCTTTATGCACAGCACTTCCATGATTATAATGGTATTTTTAAGTACCCTATAGCATTAGTAATTGACTAATCCACATATTGTTGTATTTTATAATGCACTACATTTTTTCATTATTAGATATTCCTGAAATATTTAACTGTTTTTCTATTACTTTCATTCCAGTAATCTTATTGGAGATGCTAAATAACATTTATTGTTTTGTTTCCATTCTTAATATCAACACAACTAAGAAGATGTAGATTCTATGGTAAATGCAGTGCTCTAAGTAATTTGAAATGTGCTAAAATAAGAAATATAAGAAATATAAGAAATGGCTTACCTTCTGCATATCTGGACTCATATCTGAAAACAGAAATATATACTTCATCATAAGTGAAAAATCAAATTGGTTTTGCCCACTTTAATGCTACACTAGTACCCCTATTATGAATTCCCAAAAGGGGGTTAAATGCAGCAGCAACTCAGCAAACAGGCTATAGGGTCTCTGATAAAACAGAGACAGCGTGAGCTTTACCACAGTTCCACCAGAGGTCCTGATTTTGCAACACTGATATGGTATCAGCAACTACTCACAATGGCCAAGACTCTGTGTGTTCAGTTGCCAGTTGTTAGGATGTTTACAGGATCAGAACCCAAGTGTGGAAAAAGCTGACATCAGAATTAAAGACTAATGCTTTGTTTTCCTTGCATAGTTCCTCCTCCTCTCTTCACCTCCAAACATATTTAGGCAAAGTTATAGGAGAAAATGATCCATCTTTACTTGTTCCACAAAGTACAGAAGCACAGGGTCAATAAACAGTAGACGAACTAGCTTACCGTTTGACTTCAAAACTTTATGGACTCTAGATGAGGGTTCTGAAAAAAAGAGAGAATCACGTTTAAGCACTCCAGCATCCCAAAATAAGCTATGGGCATCCTGTCCAACTTTTTATAACACGGATACCAAAATTTAAGCTTTTGAGCCCATGCAGGGAAGCCAGATTTTCATTTCTTATTCACCCAGTCTCTTCACAAAATAAATATTTGTTGAAGAGCCAAACCTACAGATGTTACCAAAGAACATACATGTTCCTGAATAAGCCACAGGTAGATTTTTATCCCACGTTAAGATTCCTGCTTTCAGAAGACTTGGTCATCTCTGTTATTGCTCTAAATTGCTGGAGGTTTCCTATTAGAAATATATATAAGGTACCGACAGCTTAGCAGTTTAAAAGTGTAAATAGATGAACATTACATGGGACACCATTTGATCAGTATCTTGTATTATTCCTTTTACAGACAAAGCAGCACCAATGCAATACTTCACCTCAGAAACAAAGGAAGATGCCTGAAAAGTAATTAAACCTTGATTGTTTTTCAGACACACATGGTGCTGTATGATAAATCACTACGTCGATACTGTCATGAACCTTAAGTCATTCCCAATACACAATGTTACGTGTTACAAATTAGAAAGGTCTTTAAGTAGCTGAAGAGGGGAACGCAGTGACTGCAAGATGAAGTCACCCAACTACAGACATTGGCAGTGACTTCAAGAGAAAACTAACAGTAATTATGGTTGTATGTTTTGAAAAAAAAAACAACCCCAAAGTCAGCATAACCACCTCTCAAATCTCTATTATCCATAAGGCAGACATTACATTAAGTAAAGATAATAATCATGTTTTGAAATAACAGGCCTATCATAATCAGGATGAAACCACTTCTGAGACAATAATTATTTGGGGGGGAGGGGGGCAGGGGGGTGTAGAACTGTCAGATTTAAATAATATGACTGGCCTTTCTGCATATGCATTCTTTTATCCATTAGAAAGTATCAACTATTCTTTATGCATCCATCATTAGGAATGTATATCCATGAAACTAAATGCAAACAGTGGATAAAAAAATATATCACACAAACAACAAATGGTTTGTAAGATGCTCCACCCGTACCTGAGTGATACTGTGCCGTGTTAAATATGCACGGAGTGCAAGTTAAGGACCAACTCCATGTGCCCAGTCTTCCCAACCCTAAACAACTCTGCTTGTTTTTTCCATTTGTCATCTTGGTGGCAAAGGAGCTTACTCACCTGATTTCCTTCTCACTCTGTGAGGAGTAGTGCCTTCTTTAGGCTGGTATGATGATTTCATTTCTCCCTCAGGGCTATAGTGGAAGCCTGGGTGATCTGTGGAACAAGCAGAGGCACACGGTGTAAGAGAGTGACAAGGGTGTCACTTTACACACCTTGCAGACCTCTCCTCTCTTACATCGTCCTTTTATGACTGACAATAGTACTTTGTGGTGGACTTGGCAGTCCTGGATTAATGGTCAGACTTGATGATCTTAAAGGTCTTTTCCAGCCTAAATGATTCTATGATTCATTAGAGCCTGAAGCAACACACGCAAGACGTGCTGCTGTAGGGTAGCTGTTAATCACCCAGCCGTGGAAACGCTTTGCCCATTTTGTTGTCTCTTGCTCCAGATGGCTAACGCAGCATGTTTGTTTGCCAGTTCCTCAGTCAGAACCTTCCTGACCAATTCTCTACAACAACTACACAAATAAACATCAAACTTGCTTTACTCCAAGACTTCCTCAGCTTTTATATTGTAGGTCTATTGTTCTCACTTCCCTGC
The DNA here is from genome assembly GCF_963210335.1 of Falco punctatus. NCBI lineage: Eukaryota > Metazoa > Chordata > Aves > Falconiformes > Falconidae > Falco > Falco punctatus. The sequence continues at coordinate 46,045,103 of NC_137584.1, read as the reverse complement.
AATGCTAGGGATCACTAGATCCCTAGATGAAGAGCTAACGCAGCAAAACCAGCAAGCAGAAGAAGCACCACCAGGGACTGCAGATGGGACTGCACTCAGAGTGCAGACAGCAGCATCACATGTGCTTTCTAATGCTGGCTCCTGGGACACACACAGGTAAACTCTTCAGACATAAGCACAAGCCTCGCTGTCTGCCAGCTACAGGGTTGCCAGCACAAAGAAGTCATACCACTGCTACATCGCTCTTCAGGCTGTGTTTGCTTGTTGCTAGCCCTTCAGCGGGTACTAGCTGGAGAGAGGTTATGCTACAACACGGGAAAGATCATACATTTAGTCAGCATGGACTAAGCAAAAGAGAGCGGCCAGTGTTTACAGAAGGTGTTATCTGCCTCTTCCTTGCTCATCATGAGACAATAACTTATTAGTTGCAGATCAGTCAGCCCAATGCCTACAGAGTGCCACAGGATCTGCACCCAGTTTTGGGGTTTCCAGTAAAGTCATAATTCAAGGAAAAGAAACCTGGCCTCCTCCTGTCTCAGAGGAAACCAGCCATTAAAGCCAAACTTTTGAAGATGGTTTTATTCATTTTATAAAACAAAAGTGAAAAAGAACCAACTTACGTATGGCATCCATTTCTAGAATTGCCTGCTTGGCCTAAAAGAGGAAAAGTAACAAATGAAAAAGTTAAACTAAGCAGAAGGATGAATTATGTTGCATATTACAAGTAACAGTGAGTTTATAGGCAAACAACAGCAAGTTTAATATTTGAACTATAAATACGGTTAGCAGCGTTATTTTCTGTCTTTGTGCATCGAACACGTTACATATGTGAAGAAGAATTTTGCTGGCAGGAGGTTACCAGAGCTTTTCTTCTCAGGGCTTCACACAAAAACCTGTTTGTTGTTCACTGCCCCCGGCAGCTCCACCTTGTGTGCCCACCTCCCCTCTGGCATCACAAGGGGAGGAGTGCGTACCTACAGCACCCGCGGGTGCCAGGAATTTCTGGAGGATGTGGTGATGGCACCTCTGACCACAAATACTTTGGCTTCAAAGATAGGGGCTGTGCTGTGCTGAGACCATGCTGCACGTGCTGCGTCTCCTCCATGGAGACTCAAACCTCCAGAGATCTCTCTCAAGCTCCAGAATTTAAAGCAATCAATACATGTCTCCACATTCTGCTGGGATCAGCACAAAACTGGCCCCAGCATCTGGGGAACTGTTGGTTTGGTTTGCTTTTTTCTGTGATTCACAGAACATTTCCTCCCTAAAAGTCAAATAGTTTAACTCTTTTATTATTTTTCATCTCTGAAGTTGTTGGCACAGAAAACACTATCTACCTTGCTTCCTTTAAGAGTTTACTTGAGGAACAGCTGTTAAAAAAATACATCACCATTTGGTTTAAGTGAATTGAACGAGGATAAAAAGCATCCCATGATTGCTTAAAATTCGTCACTTTTTTAATGGGGAAAATAATTTGGATGTTTTATCAAGTATATCGGCTAACAAGTAAGAACATAAAGTAAAATAAAATAGCGTAAGAACATAAAGTAAAATAAAATAGCCTACAGAACCCGTTTGCTATTCTACAGGTGCAGTTCGGTAATTTTCCACCAGGTGTCACATGTGGACTACTATTAATTCCTAAATCCTCCAAAAACTAGTCAGAGAGAAGTCCCACAACTACCAGTTTATTAAAAAAAATAATAATATATATATAAATTGTGCAGACAACCTCAGAGATTTATTCCATTAGAGTTTTAATTTCTCAAATGATTTTATTTCTCTGAGCAGAAAATGGCATCACATTTTCAGTTACACATTTTTTCCGCAGATCAAAAAAAAATATCCAGTAAGAAGTAAGAAAAAGTCTTGATACAAAAGCTGAGATGGTGCTGTAGTATTTTTTTTTTTTTTACAACCTAATACACTGTAATGTCTATTTATGTTGTAAGCATGAATACTAGTATAAACATTATACCTTCAATAAACTGTAAACTAAAAGATAAAAAGAGAACCAGTAATAGCAACTGATAGAGCTTTTTTCTCCATAATTCTTTTTGTTGAAATGTTGGAAATGAGAGTCAGCATAGCACCATGTCTGTCAGTTACAGGTAACATTTTTTAGCCATTACAGCATAAAACTCAGTGGAAAAAAAAAAAAAAAGTCAGAGAAACTGATCAGTGAAGCTAGAACTGGAGAAAAAAAAGCAGCAGTAAACTCAGTGGGGAAAAAAAAATCAGAAAAAAATCCTGCTTCCTTATGAGTCAGTGGCTACTGTGTGATGGCAAGAGTTAACTTGGGTTAACACCCTTCAAGAGGTGCAGTATGTTACACTGGGAAACATCACCCGGAGCTCCAAGACAGTATTTCATAAATAAAAGGACCAGATTTCCCTACTCCAAGACGTTACAGCTATGAATATGTTACCAGTGCCTCATTTTCTCTGGAACAAAGCTGGCTAGCTATCTCACCAAAAAGGGCCTAGATTTTCCAGCTAAAGATGTAGGGTTCAGAATGTGTGTATTTGTAAAGTGCAGCGTGTGCTGCTGGCTTCACTGCTATGATATCTAACCAAGGCAGATTAAAATTGGCTTGGTAAGGTCTACGCATGCTTCAATTAGTGCACCTCAGTGTTGTGCAGATAGGCAGTATCAAGCTAAGGTATGCCCTTATAGTTAAGATTTCTGACATTGCATCTCTGTTACTCATGTCTTAGCAATCAAATCCCAATATAGACAGCAATGCTACTAACCTGGCTAAACTTTTCTACTCCTGTACCAAGCCCTGTAGATGCTTATAGTGGAACTTTCCCATTAATTTTGAGGAACTTTTAAAGATATAAGGAAACAACATGTTAATTAACCTCCTGGAGTCTAAACTTTCTGTAAATTGCCATGCATCTTACAAATAACAAGATTGCTTGAAGTTAGTACACATACAAGGTGTTTTGTGGTTTGTTTGGGGTTGTTCTGTTTTTTTGTAATTTTTACCTTGGCAGGAATTTTAGCAGGATGGTTTTCTAGAATTAACCTCTTCAAGTGAAGAATCCAAAGCCGCTTGTCTTGCTGTGACTTTGCCTGATTAAAAAAAAAAATAATAAAAAAAGTTGCACCATGAGAAAAAGCATTACTGTGCTGTGCAAGATCAGGAATAGCATACGGTGATCCGTCAGGTCGGGCAGGAAGGTTTCTGTCATACCTGGACAGTATGTTGCATCTTGGGATTTTTGTAGTGGAAGACGCTAAAGCTAAGTGGTTCCTTTGGTATTACTTCAACAAGCATCAGATTCCCACACTGTAGCAAAGAGAAGCAATGACATGAATCATGGAGAAGTTTTGGGGAGACCCAGAGACAGCACATTACCACCTGCTCTCCAACATACCAGTATGTGAGCTTTGTATGCAAACATTTCATCTCTCTTTTTTGTAATTAGCAGCAGCTTGTCAAACAGGAACAATGTGCGCTCATTTTTGGCTCGCTGAATACGAAATGTTCCTTCTAACACCAGCTCCCCGTAACTCGTGAGGTCTGGCCCTTTCCAGTTAGTGAGCAAACTCTGTATCTCCTGCAACAGATCAAAGAAGAACAACTGACATTCATTTCAGAGAGCTTACTGAAACGAAGATTCAACCAATCTGCCGAGGCCATTCCCACTCTCCTATATAACGTTCAGCATCCAACAGTGGAAAGTCACCATAAACCTAGCAACCTCCGCACTGGTGATGTGCAACATTGCAGCCAGGTCCCTGGAGGTTGTTGCCAAGCCCAGACTAAAACATGCCCTCCTGAGTACTGGTTAGTGCCTCTGCATGGGCCCAGCAAAGAGTCCTGAGTGCTCCGGGGCAGCCTGTAAGGGAAGAGCACAAACTCATCTCCCTGGACTTGTAGAGATGGAAAATGGTCTGTAATTCAGTCATCAGCCTCTCTCATGCCTCCTCCCCTCTCCCTTCTGTATCCCTAACCAATCCCTCTTAACACTTTCCTCTCACCCTGGGTATCCTCCTGCAGTTACGTGGCTCCCCACTGAATGAATTATAATGCCATCTCTGAGTCCTGCAGGCCCATCACAGAAGACACTTCTGTGAGGTGTTGAGAACGAAGAGATGTTTCTTAGAAGACTAAAGGACCAGAAGTGATTTGGTCAACTGATGATACGAAGATTAAGATTTGTTTGTGTTTTTAATTATCTGTATTGTTAGATACAAATAGACCACAGATATTTCTTGCCTTATTTATTGATTAAGGGCGGGGGGGAAAGGCTGGAGAAACATCTATGAACATCTTTACAAGCCTATGTGACTTAGCTATGGCTATTCTTGTTTCCTTGAGTTGCTCAGTTTTTCTGTCAGTGGCAATGGTATAGGGCTTAAGCATGGGACAGCAAATTCTAAAAGCAGGCTAAACCTTAACTAGGGAGATCTTTAAAAACATCCAGCAGACTTTAAACTGGAAACATAAGCAAAGCAGGGGCAGATTTCCTCATCCTAGGCTGGTCTCTCTAGGACATTACACTTTAATACAGCATTCAGCTAAAAAGCATCTCAGTACATTTGAAGCACAAACACAGCTTAAGGCATTCACATACAGAAAACCCTAAAGCAGCACACTTTGGACTATACACAAGACTTATAAAAAAATACTTAAACATAACAAATGAAAAAAGTTGCATTTTATCAGATCTCTCCAAAAACTTGTAAATAAGTGAGGGTATAGCACAGGGACGAGGTCCACCAGTGTTGAGGGAGACTTTGCACAGGAAGTGTTGTCGCAGTACTTGCAGCTTTACAGACTGAATGGCAGTGTGATAGTCCGCAGAAGACCTATCCTTATGGCTGCAGAAACAGATTTTACATGTGTAAAGGGTAACTATAAACATAAACATTTTCCACAACCCCATATATTTGCCAGATGAGCTCAATTAAAAAAAAAAAAAAAAGTTTTTTTTCCCCAAAAGCATTTAACTCTCTTTATTGCCAAATATTACTGGTTATCATTACTCAGATTTATAGCATACTGTTGTTAAAAGTCATTAGTATACACTTCCAGCAATGTATGGCAAAGGTTACACTGCTGCAGGCAAGACATTATCAAATATAACCCTATTCTCCCTACAAAAAAACAAAGAGAAACCAAAACCCAACCACAAAAAATGAGGGTCAGTAAGTTGCATTTATGTTAAAAAGAAAAATAAAAAGACAAAGAATAACATGACATAGATTTCTGGAATGGTATAAGCCTATTACTCCTTTTATAAAACTAAAAGCCCCCCCCCAGTTTTCCTAAAGCAGCATAAATACCACTGGTGAAAATGCAATGTAAAATTGTGATTCACTGGGAAGTTTGAAACAGAATGAAAGACCCATAAAAAGTCTACAAAAGAGCTTGCTCTTGATGCCAAAACATATTTGGCATGTAGCTTTTGTTTTCTCCTCAAAAATTCTTCATTTGAAGCGAAGTTCACCTTTTTCTAACTATCATGTTTCTAGGTTTATACTTTCCACAAAGCATCTGATAATGAGTCTTCAAAAGCCCAAGAGGAAAGTACTTAAACAAGAAGCAGCATAAGAAATGCCTCAAAACAAAATTAATCAGCACAAAGGGGAGAAATCGGAAACCACAGGATTTCTGAACAAAGCCATGCCCTAGGGTTGCACAGCAGTGCCGTACAATTGAGGGAAAGGAAGAAAGAGAAGTTATCTTAAGTTCCATATTACTGAAAAATAAATGCTTTACAGGATGCTGCTTGTAGGGTAGAGTTGTCTGATTTTTCCTGCAGCAGCTATGACCATGGTTTCTAAGATCAAACAGCCACAGGCATACTCAACAGGAGTCATAATTTAGACTGACAAAGATTAAAAGATAAACCAAAAAATGTTAATGTCATACATATTGACAAAAACAGCCCACAAACACCCATAAAATCTCTTTGGGAACTCACTTGGAGCCTGATCGCGTGTTCATGTTTCCTCTTCATGTCATTTATATGCCATGCCACTCTCTGCATCGTATCAATGGCATCCAGCACCACGTCATAGCCCTCAGTGTCCTTGTCAAGGTGGTTTTCTATTTCCTAAGATGGGGGGTGGGGGGTGGGGTGGAAAAGTCCTGTTATTTCTAAATTAATTTTCCCAGCTGGACGCAATACTCTGTTTTTATCTGTACTATTTTGTCTTTGTGTTGTGACCACTCAAATGCAACATTCCTGCCTTTATTGCTATTGAACGTTTTATCAATTTGATTAACACAAGATGACTAACAAAGCCAAGCCTTTACGGTCGGTTTAGCAGCGACTATACTTGCAGCAGCTGATGTGAGCAGAGAGGCACAGAAAGAGAGTGTAGCATGCTGACAGGAGACCTTTTCAGACAGCATGTAATGGCTTTCTTAAAACATAGGACATATCTATACACTTACAAAACCCTGATGGTATTACAACTAGGCATTACTTTACAGTTAGAGAGCAGAAAAGCACCAGACATTTTAAATAAGGATCAGTGTCTTTACACTTCACTAGAACATGACTGTCTAATAGGAAACATATGTGGAAAATGTTAACAATAAAGCAGGAATTTCCGAAACTTGCTTAACTCAATTCACTGAATATGGAAAGGGTTCCCACTTCCTCAGTCATTCCTCTGCACAAAATTTTTACCAATCAGGGTGGTTTTGTATATATTTAGTCCTTCTTTCAACCACCCCCAGCATTGCAGCATGTGGAAAAATGCTGTTTTTCATTGGAAAAATAAATTTGTGTACAAAAATGTTTAATCACAACAAGATTCTTCCAAACAGCTTCAGAATTCAGTTTGGTTTTTTTTTTTTTTTTTTTTTTTTTTTAAAGCAGCTAATTATTTTGATGGACAGACTGATTCAATGTGTCTAAAATAATTACTATAAATTATCCATTCCAAATATATGCATATGCTGTGAAGCGATGAAGTCAGAAAAAATCTCCATATGTAGAAATCAAATACCCCCAAAAGAAAGAGCATTCAAGGAAAGCCAGAAGCTTTCTAACCGTCAAGACTTGTACCAGAGGCAGGAACTTCAACATGCAGCAGCCCTAAACTAAACACATTTCTAATGGGTGCTTACGTGCAAAAGCAGGTGGTACTTGAGGATGCGCTGGACGGGTTTCAAGAGATAAGAGCCCAGGGGCAAAGAATGCTGCAGTGCTTCTTGCCGCTCTCTGAAGAACTTGGCCAGCGCCTTGTTCCTCATACATTCTGTCAACACAGCCACCGACCTGGAAACATCAATACATAGCTTTAAGACACATAGTCTCTGTAAAGTCTGCAGGTAAGGTCAAGAATTGTTTCTTTCTTCCCTTGTAAAAGGGGGCAGTAGGTTCCGAAGCCAATCACTGCTGCTTCTGTTGGTTGGGTTTTTTCAGTTTAGCTTTTGCATTCAGTTATGCTTTCCTTTGACATGCAACCACTCTCTGTTACTGGGAATCATATATTTGGAGCACTGCAGAATAAGACTATAATTTTCTAAAGAAGGATAATAGCAGTGAATGGCAAGAACGGTAAAAATAAAACTTCAGATGAGCATATTTCATTTTGGGGTGGTTTTTGTTTTTGTGTTGTTGCTGTTTATGTTGGGGTTTTTTTTGTTTGTTTGGGTTTTGTTTTTTTAAAGAAAAGGTAAACTCCTTGACCATTCCTCCCATTTGGGTGGGGGAGAAGTTGATTTTATTTATTTATTTAATAGACTATAATTTGTATTACACAAACTGGCCACGGGACAAATAAAGAAAGGGAACCCAGAATTCCTACCTTGGGTAGTTGGTGCAGTACTGTGTATATATGTGGAAGTCTTCACTCTGCATGGGGAGGAAAGGTTTACATGTATTCAGGTTTTTTCAAACTAGCAGCTAACATGTGCAAAGTAAAGATGATTATGTCAAGACAATGCCCCCTCTAGTTCCTGATCAACGAAGACTTTCACTGTGATGGTCCTATCACTACCAAAAACCTGTTGAATTGAATATTTTTTTTTCTTTGGGGGGGAGATTTTTCGTTTACTTTAAGCAAAAAACAAATAAACCTACATAGAGTTAAAACAAGTGGCTTTGCAACAGAGCTTCCAAGGTCCTTTATGACAATCTATGCATCTTGAAAAAACAGAACCAAACACCAAACCACCACCACCACCCATCACCATCACCCCTTTCAAACAGCTGACTTGCACATACCTAGTTTTTTGTTTGCTAAAAGCACACATCTGCTTACTGGGAGAAGTTTTGCAGGTTATGTTTAGTGTGTAATTTTCAACCAACATAAATACTTCCACACTTAAGCACAGTCTAAGCATAAAAATCAAAAGCCACAAAAGTGATATTTTTTTTTTTTGTTAAGTAAATTATGACTCTGTGAAAGCAGACAGTTATTACTCAAAACAAGTTGTAACTAGATTTAGGTGGGTTTTCACACTTGCCTGTCACAGTGAAATTGCCAACACTTAATGCTGACAAGCTTCTCAGAGGAAAAGCCTGAGTTTCATTCCTTTCCTCCTTGGCCTAAGCCTTTTTTTCTTGATCATCACCATTTCATTTTATACAAGAACAGGTTTCCAGAAACATTTTCACATGCTTTAAATTCACATCTGCCTATCAACTTCTATCCCAAATAATATGCAATTTCTGCAGCTTGCCAGAGCCCTAAAGAACTAAGAAAGCACAGCAGAACTGCAAAATGCTCCCCAAAATCAATTACTTTTTCTTTCCTGAGTGATAAAAAGTAATCCTCCAGTAGTAAACAAGACCCCAGTTTCCACTTGAAGCATCTTCAGAACAGACTCTGGCATTCTGTAGCACAATAGCTGTGCTCCAGGAGGGGTAGTCACTGGTGAATGGCGAGACCAAATACCTGCCTTCACAGCAGGCAACAGTGCTCTGAGGAGCAACACCACTTGGGGAGAGGGCTGATGCAGGCTGTGGCTTTTGTTTCTCGTTGTTGGGGTTTGGGTTTTTCTGGCCATTCATCAGAAAGAGCCAGCTGAGGTAGTACACTTTCCTATTGCCATAAGTGCTGCTCCCCTTCCCCCTCTCACAGGCGTACAGCAGGTTCTGCCATGCATTTTTCCACTAAGCAGTGATTCATAAGGACCTCACCTAAAGCAAGATGCTACTTCAGATGGGTACGTCATTGCAATTTGTGTCAGTATTTCTTACAGGATTCAATAGTAACTGTTTTGAAAAAAATAAATAACTCTAGCAAACTTTTAACGGACGTTTCTCTAAGGGGCTGCAATCCCCATTTACTCACTAGTGGGCTATAAGCTTATTAAACTTCTCTTCCCTTAGAAACCAACTAACCAACCCACCAAATGTACTCTTGATACAAACAGAGTTAAATGATTTAGCTTGTTTTTTCACACTTTAACTAATTTTGTTGTCACAAGTAGTTTTTACGGTGGCATACCCACATCCCATGTCCACACCCCAAGACAGCAAACTTGTTTTATAGCCTGTTCATGTCCACAATTGGGACCCTGGCCACAGCTCCAAACCTTCTCCACTCAAAGAATTAACAAACCTCAGAGCATTGCAGACGTTACACTGTGTAATTTTCTATGGCAATCACTATCAAACTAGCTAGCACTCATAATACATCAGGGTGCTTAAGAGAGAGCAATAGAATGAAATTCACTAAGATGAAAAAAGGAATTTATTTCATATATGCATCTATTAATATAAGGTTTTCATTTAAGGGTTTTGGTATAAATTGTAATATATTCCCATGGCTACAATCAGAGAATAATGCAATTTATAGAACTGCTTCATAAGCAAAGTGCAGAACATTTTGTGCCAGTTTATTTTTTAGTTTGGTTTTTTTCTGCTCATAAATACAGTCACATGATTGTTCTGCTTTTCAAACAAAAAGAAAAAGAATATATGTTGTGAAATTTTAACAAATGAAGGCATTATCAGTAAAACAAACAAGGTCAAACACTTCAGGGTTTTGGAGTGAACTTAGTGCACATTCCCCACAAAATCAAAAGCAAGTCTAAAATCCCCAGGAGCCTTTTCACACTCTCCCTCCTTGTTTTGGTTTGGGTTTTGTTGTTGTTTTGCTTTGGTTTTTTACACAAGGTCAAAACAACTTGCAATAGGATTTTTGGTTTTAAAAGACTTTTAGTCTAGCTATTAAATGGAAAAAGCTTGTATTTAAAACAAAATAATGCAGTTTCTCATGCCCTCAACACCTCTAAAAATTTTAATAATGGTTTCACAATCATCCCTTCTTTCTGAACAGACATGACGCCAAATTTCATACTGTGCTTGCATGTGCACTTGCTTCCTTGTGCCCCAGCTCATTTCATCACACTAAACCATCAGGGTGCATTTGCTTGTACTGAGCTATGCTCCCACAGTGCCAGTAGGAAGTCAGTTACATACGTTTTGCCTTCAGAATAAGATTGTTGATCAGCATTCCAACTTACGAAGCTGGTGTGAATCGACATCATACACCTTGCCTAGGCATCAGCAGGATGCACGTTGAACACGCTGGGAGAGTGGCCAAGACAGCCACCTCCAGCCACCTCCCAAGAGGCTCTCCCTCAGCCTGAGGGAAGCTGCACTGCCGAGGCCGGCCATTGTCCCACGGCCCACCTGGCTGCCCAGCACTCTGCGTGGTCACTGGAGGGACCTCTGGTTCACACGCCCAGCTGGTGTCTGCTTCACAGGAGACCCCCCAGAGAGCGGACTGTGTTACTGGGAGCGCATCAGGGCACAAGCCATGCAGGCTAAAGCCGGCACTGTGAACTATGTTCAGAAGCTACAGAGAAACCAGGACTAAGATGGATTTAATGGATTTCAGTCAATACCTTCACACTGGTAAATGAAACACCAGCTATGCTCACCAGTGTTTCTTTGGACGTTCTTCAACTTATTCAGCTTGCAAGTTGTTTTGTTCACCTCAACTGTCTTCAAGCCAGATTAAGAATTATCTCTGCAGGGAGACTGGAATTGTTCCAGAGATCATTTTTAATCTGGAGGCCTAAAGCTGTTGGGGTAGAGGCTGCAAAAACTGAGATCCAAGCTGAGAGTTATCTGCACTGACTACAAGTCACCCTCGAGACCACAGCCGGGCGCAAGCAGATCCCAGCTATACTTAGCTTGTCCCCCACTGCTGAATCAATTCACTGTGTGTCTCCTCCACATGATGTGAAGTGCCAAGCACGTGGCTACATCCCCAATCCTGTCTCAACTCTTGGTGCACTGTGCTTTTTTATAGCCATAAAAGGCACTTTAAAAGAAAATGGAGACTGAGAAAATGAGCTGAGTCAGAACATAAGCTGAAGCCAATTGCCTGGATCTCCTCTTCATTAATGAGATGCTAGATTAGAGCAACTCTCCCTTTCCCCTTGGTTAAGCTGTTGGTGCATCTTTCAGAAAACGTTCTGAATTTCGGGGGTGCTGAGTGAGAAGAGCAACATGCCAGAATTAAGCTCTCCTTTACAACTTGCTTAAATATAAACATGTAGAATACTGAAGTCAATTTTCTAATTAACATTGGCATCATTATGATAAAAATGAAAGACTGAGTTGGCAAAACAAACGTATAAACAATCTTTTATGTGAATAATTAAACTATAGCTAAACTTGCACTGGAACGCTTTTATCAGTCTCCGATTACAGTTACCAGCAAAATGTCTCCAAGACATTTAACATAGTAGATTCTAGACGAAGATGCAGGACCAGAGCTGGCAGAAACTACCCTCAGTGGCAGGTTTTTTCCATGCAGCAGCCATCCCACACTGTTTAAACAAATACCTGTCCACACAATCTGCATCTTGGGGCAGAAAGATAAAGGCAGCAATTAATGATTGGACAGCTGGTTTTAAAAAAGCATGCCTTTCTGCATTTGTGTCTGTTTGCCTGTGAATTATTAATGAATTAAAATATCTGGAACTAGAGGGATTTATACAATGTTGTAAGTTGTTATTAAATATTTATATGTATATAAAGTCATAGCTTTGCATGGTTATTTTATCAATCAGTAAGTTTTATGTTACTGGCTGGTTTACACTGAAGACATCTTGCTGAAGTCCATTAACAAAATCTGCCATTTTAGGAGTTATTTACTTTGGGCACTCAGCACAAAAACGTTAAGGTAAAGATTCAAATCCACAATTATGAGTTGTTGTTCAAAGTGCACTAACATGCTTTGATAATCCTTGCTCTATTTCCCTTAAAAGTAAAAGTTGCAAGGCTGTTTACTACTCAGGCATGAAAGTTATACACAGGAGACACAGCAATGTATGATTGTGTGAGGGAAGTATATGCTATACAACAAATTTTATTGAGCAAAACCAAATAACAAAGTGAAGTTCAAAGAAACAATCTGTCAAGTATGTTCCTAAACCAGACCTTTAAAAAGATTAAGCTCCCTAGATGTCTTCACGAATATCAAGTGTTTTAGTTCCAACAAGCTCCAGCTGTTCTATTATACATGCAAAACAACTTTGTGTCATTTCATATGAATCCTGAAGAAAGAAATGGTTATTACTTTATGCAGTTACTGAGCTTTATGAAATGCAAAAAGTGAACACAATAGCTACAGTGAAAACTTGATCATATATTTAAACTTCCAACAACTATGGAATTCACAGGTGAACCAGAATAAGGTGAAAAAAATGGCACTAGATCCAGAGCTTATGTAACCTAAGCACAGTTCCACTGGAAGCATTAAAGGAGCTCCAGCAGAGCTACATCCATTAGCCAAGGCTGTGAGCTATGACTTCAGCATGATATTATCCACATGCTTAGCTCACAGTGAAGATCTAGCACACTCAAAGCAATCAAACAATAAATGGTCAAAGCCTTTTAAGACTTGAAGGACTGCAGACTGCCAAAAAAGGCAGTTTTTATTTCCACTACTCAATGCTGGGAAGATACAAGCAACCAAGAATGGACAACTGGAGTCTGTTAAGAGAGTCAGCAGTTGCTGTAATGACATCTTCATGGCCAAAACCAGAACTGTGGGGTATTTTGGCATTGTTTGGTTTTGCTTTTAAGTGTTTGCACTTGTCTGGATTAAGTTAAAAAATGCTTGTTAGGACTGCAACCTCTAGCAATTTCTGAGCCATCAGGCAGTTGTCTGCCAGCAATACAAATGTTAAAAGCATTTGACAAGGGAACAAAAAGCACAAACAATGATATGCAGATGGATTTTGGAACAAACGGTCAGAGAGTCTACCAGAAAACTCCTTTCAGCTGGCCAAATTGAATGAGAGCACAACTTTTTCCTGGACTTGCTGTTATCACTTGCACCACCTTTGTTCCATGTCCCAGCTATAACCAAGCAATACAGCAGAAAGATCTACCAGCTCCAGACTGCAGTATCTGCAAATATCCTGAAGGGCACTCTGCTGACTTATGCTCAATTTTTTGTCTGCCAGGATGCCAAATAACTGTTTGCTAAGTTGTTTCCTAGTCAGCGGGACCCAGTGCGCACATGGCGTTATTCCATTCTAGAAGCAGGAGTTTGTGCTTGCTCTTATCCCATTCTCTCCCTTTCAATTCAGTATAGGCTATCTGGAGTGATAACAACACGATATAAATCCCATTGCAATGGAGCAAAAAATACATCCTACTTTTGTAGTAGTGGTGCCAACACTAAGATCTCTCAGTGCTTACAAAAGATCAATGACTACATAAATAACAGCTTTCTCAAACTCAACTCAAGCAAGTGATCTGGTGAAACAGCAGCACTAAGCTGGTATCATCACTCCCCTTTACAATAAAATCCCTTGTGTCACAACAGTGCCAAACAAATTACTGGACCACCATGAGAGGGTGGTCCAGTTAATCCTAAATCCTTGCGTTAGACCTATTATATTGAATGCTTGGTGCTAACAATACTGAGTTCAGGACAATGTATGAAACATGACAGGGTTTGGTTTTTATTGTGATTATATTTTTTTTTTAATGGAAAAAGGCAAACACACCTACAGAGAGATTATCCAAATTTAAACACCTACGTGCCCCTTTTTTCACTCTTCTTTCCTCAGAAATACCATGAAGATGGTATTATTTCTTAACACATTTGGGCTCTACTGATTCAAGGCATATGTAGGTTCTCCGGTGACATCTGCTGCAAGCTAAACTGTAGCCCAAATGATTTAATCTCTTGTTGTTCTACCCATTATAGCCATTCCTCTTCTCGCTAATTGGCTTTCTGTGTTTCCTACAATGAAAGACACCTACTTTGGTTCTCTGTATTTCTCCTGCACCTAACCACTTCTCCAGTTTTTGGCTTCAGAATTGTCCAACAGACTAAAGATGTCAGATCAATGTTCAGAAAATTAAAAATATTTCAGAGAGAATGAGATTTTAATCTTGAGGTCAGACTTTGGGCCACCCCATTTAAAAGGAAAATTAAAGGTATGGCTGGCTGGATTCAGGAAAAAATGCACCTCAGAAAGCAATATGACCACAACTGTGTTAAGGTTATTGCCTTTTCTAAAAATGCAGCCAAGTTGTATTCTCTAGTTGTTTTTAAGCTGACAAGGCATAGCCACAGTACCACTTGATCACATATATCAAAAAAAAGGGGGGGGGCAGGTGGGGAAGAATCCCTGTAATACTCACAAAAAAAAACCCCAAACAACCCACAAACCTGAAAATGAACTCTAGGCCAACAGCTCCACCAGTTCCGATACTCTTACTGAAGAAAATAACACCTTTTCCTTGGTTTTTAAAAAACACAGATCAGTGGCCTATCCCTACCACCTACTATGAGAAATTCCTTCTGTTTCCATAGATTTACTAACTTTTCTTGGTTCGAGTCACACAAGCTGTCAGAATTAGGTCTTAAAAGCTAATAAATTAATCTTACTCCCTCGTATCACTCTGCAGCTGGTGTGCTGCAGACTCCTGCAGTAGCCACTTACCTTGGAAACAAAACAGTCTGCTATAGCCACAGGATCATTTTCACAGTTCTCCAAATCTTGCAGAAGCTCACTAAAACAAAGAACAGGAAAAGGAAAGACAATTATGGCACACCTTGGAATAGACACACCTGTATATTTGGAGCCAGACAGTGCTTCATCATTCATAGCAGTGATGTCCAAAGCACTTAATGATGCAGGGAGTCCTAAAAAGGGAACGAGAACTCCTTTGATGCCTCTCTTCCCGCTGTGTGCATAGGTGCTGGGATTTTTTGTTTGGAGGCAGAGAAGCGCTCTAAAGAAATGGTATTCCCACATACTTAAAAATTCAAGTCATCACAATGACCATGGATTACTAATTTCCTAAACAAGGCTGAGCTCCTTCCTTAAGATTGGCAGCTCTTCTACGATACTCATAGTGGTGTAGTCAGACTGGTATGTTGCTTATATACCAACTAAACACAATTTAAAACTAACAAGACTTAGAAGATACTGAAGCACACGTCCTGTCCTATAAAGATTTCCTATGTTCTAGGAGCTTTACTTGTCTGAGGGAGATGAGGAGCTGGTCTGAAAAACACAGATGAGAACCAGGGATGTATTACACATAGAAGAAGAATGGTAATAAGCTCACTCAGGAAAATTTGTCTACCTTTAGTGGGTCTCTTCACTGAAGAAAAATGGTTAGCCTGGAAAAAGTTTTCTGGAAGGGAATATATAAATTCTACATGCTTAAAAATAAAACCTTACCAAGAGGATTTTATAATTTTGACATGCCAAGCAGGAAATGAATTCATTGTAACAGGAGCAAAGCAATAAGGGAGTATGTTCACCGTTGTATGAAACTCAGCTCTCAAAAGCCAATTCACTGAAAGAAAGAGTTCAAGCAGCAGAAGAAAACCTCAAAGGTCTCTTCTTGATCCAAATAGTCTTTAGTCTTACTGAAAGATGTACTCGGAAAAACAAGAGAAGAAACTGAGTTTTCTGCCAAACTGTTCTCTGATAGAACTCCTCCCTGCCCCCTTCTCATCAGATGATTTTCCGTTTAGGGCTACTTTTCTCCCAATTCAGAGCTGGTTCCCTGAACGAGTTTTGCTAAGCCTGTGTCTAGGGAACTGCCCTTTTCCCCTCTAAGCAGACACAATTTCCCTCTGTAAGTAAGAAAAGGAGTAAACCAGAAAAGTTTCCTGACTTGTTCTCTGCTTCTCTAATTACTGGAGGAAGGAAGGGGAGAAATCTGCAGTCACAAGGAACAAAGACAGACAAAGACATTAGGTTCAGTGGTCACTAAGCCACTCTGTACAGTGACAATTTAACCTTCACACCTCAATTTCTCCCTTCATCAAAATGGAAATAAAAATATGACCCTAGCTTGATACACCTCACTCATGAAGCTCCTTTATAGCAGCAAAAGAAGCAAGCTGTGGCAATGGTGACCATAACCATCAGTAATAATGACCGACACTGTCCTACTCAAGTTTTGGAAATAACATCAGACACACTGAATGGGCTCAGAGAAGTCTTACTGTCTGACAGGCAGATGTTCCGATCGCTTAGAGTATGTAGCGCCTTGATTGTAATTTTATTCCTACCTGTCTCCTATAATACCACGTTATTTCTTCTTCAGGATACAGTAACACAACCCTTAAAGATTTTATATATTCATGCAATGAGCCCAAGTTCATGCAGTAAATATGCTAGTGACTTGTGCCTTCAGCACGAGCCCATAGTGTAAGGGCTGTGTGCTTTGAAAGATTTTGTTACCTGTAATGCACCTATCTCACCTAGCTGGTAAGGATAGGATTGGTAAGAACAACCTGCCACTGTAAAAATTACAAATCTGTCATGCCTAGGAATCCTGAAAAACTTCAATCCCTATAACGTGAAGCTGACGTGTGAAAAAGCAGGGCTATTATTATAGGCTACATCTAAGTACCTGGCAGGAGGCAGAAGAAACAATAGAGAGGCATTAGTTCCCTTTACCTGAATATCCAAGAGGTTTTATGCTGTTCACAGATGGTACCACAGCTCTCGGCCCCTGTGGCTCACGTGCGCCAGCCACCCAGGCAGGAAGGGAGCACGAGGGAGTACCACCAGAGGAACTCCGTGCTCTAGCAACTGAATCACTAACAAAACCCAGATAGAAGAGTGCCACAAATTCCAGTGCCATTTAAGACCATGTACTGAGTTAAACAGCTTGGGTTACCATGGTCTGGAAAAATCTGAATCTGTACGACCGTTATCATTCTCTAATACTAACTCCTCTGGGATGAGAGAGGTAAGCATAAAGAGACTGACCATTTTTCATTCAGTGCATTTGCTATCTTTTCAAGTCAAATGAATAAAAGCCTCATTGCAATGTCTTTTAGGATCCTTTGATATTCTGGAATATGAATTAGTTTCAAGACAAACTTATCTTTCCCCTGTGGGTGAAGACTTTCAATTAGACAAGTTGTAGGTTAGTATCAAGCTGTTGACTACAGGAGGTCAAGATGAATGAGATAAACACATTTATAAGTCCTCAAATAATCACAATATTTGCACACACAATTCAGGTGAGGAACTTTTTTGCATTTTATTCATTTTATATAATCACCATATCATTTTAATGTAAGACACAAGTATTTTTCTCCTCTGTTTTGATCTGAATCAGAGTGAGCAAGAGATCGTAATGACAGGGACATCAGACAGGCAATTTTGGTGGAATGGAAGGAATGGAAAGATGGAGGAACAAAACAGCATGGTTTGTCCTGAAACCATGACAAAAAAACCCCAACACAACCAGCTGATGATGAAGTACTGCACTGTCTAGCTGTAAATGCTAAAATAGCAGCATCTCCAAAAAACTTCATTCTCTCAATGCCTGAGAGAGCACAACATTCAAAACTAAAGTGAGGTAGCAGGCAGAATCTGGTCTTCATGGCAGAATACTTTCACCTTATCAAGTTCTGGAAAATTAATCTGAAAAGTTCAGACTTTCAATAAAAAGAAAAAAACAAAACACCAGTGATAAGAAATTTAGCCTTGGTATAAATTCACTGTCACAAAAATCCTCTGGCCAAGACTAATTTCCTTCCACTCAGCAAAAAAAACCCTTTTCCATTAAAGGTGAGCTATTACAGGTTTTATGAAGGCTCCTCCTGACCACAAGCCAGCCTTTACCACTGTGAAGCTCAGAGTACAGGAACTGCTGAATATGGCGGTTACAGAAAATGGTCCTGCACTGCATTTTTGTGCTTCAGGAGTCACTGATGGACAAGGACCATGGAAGATGATCTGTGTCAGCAGCATAGGTTTCAGCTTTGCCTCTCCTAAGATCATTTGAGTATTGGTAGAAGCACTAAACTGAGCAAGTTTCTCTGCAGAGTTCTCTTTTCAGAGTCAAGTCATGGTATCAGTTGGAGAATTTATCCTAAACTGATACTGGAAAAAATCTCAACAGAAGAGAGTGTCCAGGGAAGAAAGGCACCTGACACTGACTTGGAGAACATTTCCCCTTTCTGAATAAACAAGCTGGGGAACTTTTCCCAAAAGACTGAGCAGAATCAGTGGACCAGTAAATAGTGATTCTGCTTTAAGAAATAGATTTCCAAAAAGAGATTATAGTCATTGGACTAGCAGTTACCATCCTGACCATCATTGCTGCCATCTGACACAACATAAAAATCTCAAGTAGTTTACCTGAAAGAAATTCACATTTACTGAAATGAAATTTCTCAGATTCATAGGAAGTCCAAAAAAGTCCAAGACTGAAACTTTTGCTCATTGATTAATAGTCAAATTCAAAGTTGCAAAAAACAAAGTAATTCTGAAACTATAAAATCATGCTCAAAACCAGCATCTGAATCAGAGAACTGCCAAATGGACCTTTTTCAAAGGTCAAAATAAATAAAAAGGCTCTAGAGTATGTTTAGGACCTAGAAGCTACCTGCCAAGTTTCATACAGAAGGGAACTTAATCCTTAAAGCTGTATTAGGATCTACAATGAGGGTTCAGTCCTAAAAGCTCACAGTTTCCATGTAGAATTTTAAATTAGAAAGCCTGAAATGCATTAGTAATTTACTAGAGGCTCTGGATAACTTTCCAGTGAGTTTTAACCACTGTAACACATCTATCTCTAAAATTGTGAAAAACCACTTTTTTTTCTTTTTCTTTTTAACCTCTGCAAATCTTTTTTTTTGCAACTCAATTATTCTGTATAATGACTGATTGTACTTGAAAGTATTTTTTATTATGTAATATTTGCAATGATGCTGATGTGAATGTGTCCTAGCTGCCAAGTCTGCTATTTCTTTAACTTTTGAAGGATCAGAAAACATAACGGCCAGGACTGGTATTTTCCATCCTGTGACCACTGGGAAGCTGTAAGCTCACATTGTCTCATGGGTCTAAAACACATGATCAGACCACCACTATTAATTTTCTATTGTGTTAGACATTCAGTCAAGATTTTAGGTTTTATCTTTGTCGTTTAAAGTAGCTTTTCACAATGATGGAAAAACGTTGAAGATGCTCTTTGACATGAGTCCTCCGCTTCAGAATCCTCTTCAGATTCAATTAAATTATCTGTTGTTCTTCAAAGAACACAGTGGTTTGGGGGATGTTTTGTCAACTACAGCAAAGCTGAGAGAGCTTTCACAAAAGTAAAGGGATATAAAATACACAGGAACTTTATGACAATGTATTTCTTGCATTGATTGAATATTTAGGTTTTCCTTAAATGCTGAATAAGTTATTTTTATAGTAAACAAGGATCCAGACAAAAGTAGCAGTGGCATGCTCCTAGAACTGCAGATACTGCATGCAGTTTCCACACAATGTGGTGCTAGCTATACAAGCAAGAAATTTTAGTTCAGGCTCCCAATATATGTTAGAATCACACCTGAGGACTTTTAGAGAAGGCTGTAAAGATACTGAACAGAAGCCTTGAATAAATGGAAAGGTACTTGAACACCGTTTTGGAGTCCCTAGCAGTATAAAACACTACAAAAGCCAGATGTGGGTAATGTATATCAGTACACAAAAGGACTCAATATAGTAGGAATAAACAGCATCTCTTTAATAAGGCAAGAATTTCTTTCACAGTGGTTTTGCATTAGTCTCACGTAGGGCACAAAGCAGGTTAGACTTAAATTCATAGAAATACCCAGCATGAAAATAAAAAAAGGTAAATGGAGACCACAACTGATTCATAAAATAAACAGCTAAAAAAATCTGATCTCTGCAAACCAACCCTGTTGAGAATAAAAAAATAGACCATTTCTCAATTTATGTATCTTGCCTGTATTAAGGTGATAAAAGAGCATTTGCTTGGTTTACTCCCTCCCCATTAACATAGACTATTAAACTGTTTTCATTTAGTTAAATATGAATTTACCTGTTGAAATGGTAGATATCCCGTATGTTTCCAAACAGGGCTGATCGCTCTTCTGTCCCCAGGGAGAGCTTGGTCTGGTCAGTGATACAGTCGAGGTAATCCTACAAGAGAAATGAGAAGGAGGCCTTCAGACATTTCCTCTTTTTCTAAATCAGTAAACGGAGCTATGTTTTATTGTACAAGATGAGTCTCTTCATATCAGTTTCACCTTATTATTACAGTAAAGCTTTCAGTAGCCCCTTTGTGAACAGCCACTCTATTATGAAAGGTAACAGTACTTATCTGTTCGTTGAAACCAAGAAAATAACAAAAGACCGAACATTAAGTCATAGCTCTTAGACAGGACAGCCAACATTTATCTCGCTACTGATATACAAATGTATTTGGATTTCATTCACCATCACAGTTTAACCGATCATTTAACTGGCTCAAAGACCAAAAAAAAAAAAAAAAAAAAAAAAAGGCAAAAATAAGAGATGAAGAACGTCAGTTAATGCAGTCTTAGTAACAGAAAACCTATATAACAAAGAGCAGAAAGTGTACAAGCAACAACTGCAAAAAAAAATAAATTTTTTAAAAATCATACTTAAGAAAACAATGCAGACGTGGTACAGGACAGATCTCAACATATATACGTGCATGCAATTTAACCACACATACAGTTACATTGAAAATTACATTGCTATATATTCTAGAAAAGATTTCCTTTTCCATTTACAAGACGGACAGTGTCTCATGCAGGGACAAGACAGCTAGAAAAGCTCTGATCAGCAATGTTCTGGGAGAACAACTTTCCCATCTCTTCCCACACTTTGATAAGAGCTCAGCTCCTAAGTGTCACCTTTCATTTTGTTGCTGCTACAGTATTAAAATTTCTCAGACAAAGGCAAACAA
Source organism: Falco punctatus (assembly GCF_963210335.1). NCBI lineage: Eukaryota > Metazoa > Chordata > Aves > Falconiformes > Falconidae > Falco > Falco punctatus. Next base: position 46,023,933 of record NC_137584.1, on the reverse strand, counting down.
ATCCAGTAGGCTATTTAACAAACTACAGCTCATAAACTAAGAAACCCAATGTACTGCCACATTCATGAAGAAATTCTGCTGGAGGATGGAAATAATTTAGAAGTGAAAACAGCTGAAACAATGCAAAATAAAAATAAATAAAACCCCTTACCCTGGGGCTAGACAATGTGGTGTGGCAACCTCCCAAAAGCAACACAGCATTCCACAGTGCTGCAAGGAAGGAGCCCTGCAAAATGTCAACAAGACCATGAAAACTTTCAAGATACAACTGTGTTCCAGAGTTAAAAAAAAAAAAAAAAAAAAAAAAAAAAAAAAGTAGTATTCTAGAACACATATATTGGCCAAGATTTATTCTCTGTAAATCCCGTGAAAATAAAGGGTTTGGATCAACCATGGATCTGACCTTTGGAATTGCAGAGCTTGAGCCTCTGTCACCATGTGCTTTTTTCCAACTGAAATTGTGTCAGCAGTCACAGGTGTAACCAAGATTCAGGTTTAGGTAACAGTAGGCTTTCCTGTCCCCCCTCCCTATCTTAATGCTCAATAATCCGCACTCATCACCTCTAGTTCAAGGTACCCTTCATCACCCCGAAACTCAGTATTTTTTGCCAAGGGAAAGCAAGCAAGCCTACTTCAAGGCAACCTCAGAAGAGCAAGAAACGCCAGAGGGCAGGCAAGCAGGCATGTCCCTGGAAAGCCACCTCATCTGTCCTGCGATGGCATCTGACCTGTACTCCGATCTGACTTCTCTCCTAGCTGACAGTAGCCTCACATTCCAAGTCTGTCCTTGAAATATATTTGTGCACTAAGTCATTGGAACTGCATCCCTGGGACTCCATGAACCTGCCCTTAGCTTTTTATTTATGCTCAGAAGCTGCAGAAGAGTAAAAGATTCAGGATGGTGAGGCTGACAGGACTGCAACGAGCAATACGCTAGGTCAAAGGCAAAAGTAGGGGATAGATTCAGGGCTGCTCCAGCAATGGCAGTAAGTAAATAACATTTTCTGCCCACTAATACAAATCTGCATATAAAAGCATAGAAAAGCTCCAGTGGAATTGTGGTCCTCTCAAAACATTTTTGGTACTGCAGGAACACTGCAACTGCAGCACCCCAAGCTGTTATAATGGGGTGGGATGCAGAGGAATGGAAATCTTACAATAAGTAACTCCAGACAGCGTATTTATTTAATAAAGAGCAGTTCCTTTCAAATTCACTCATCTCAGCATAGCTGGAGCTTGGGTTTCTTCAAAATAATAAACAGTCCACAGTTATTTCCAGTATTGTAGACAGTGTCATAACATGACCTGGTTTGTGCTCCTTTTGTTCTCTTATCCCAGGTTTTCTCCACACACGCATACTCTTCTCACTCTTTTACTAACTCTTAGTAAGAACGAGGGAACCAAATACTTTCTAATGCTGCTGCCAAGCAGCAGCCTGCAGGTGCTTTGGCAGTTTTCCAGCATTCCCATAGCATATGCCAGTATCAGGTTATACCACACACCCACAGCTTGTGCTCTCTTTTGGCAAAAGTTTCCCAAGTCCGCTTCTGGCCCCCTTCTCCTCCCAGTGTCTGATCAGAAACAAACCAAAAACTGAAGGTTGGATTTCCACTTACCTAGGGTAAAAGGAGACGCTTATTTGCTTAAAAAGCTCGGGATTCAGAGGTACCTTGCATCTCACCTCATACTGTTAGGAAATCACACAGGATTTGGGAACTGCTTTCAAGTTTTAGCTTTCTATTTTCATTAATATTGCTGAGCTGAGGCTTGTGCAAGCCTGACAGCTACAGACATGTTTACGTTGCTGTTACACGTGTAAGCAGATACCTGTGCTAGACATGAACTGCCTAACGTAGCACCGACTGTATGGTAGTCACAGCAGCAAAAAGCTTCAGATATCCACGTTTATGTGAAAAAGGTGGACACTGGATGGTCTTGACACAGTGGTCTGCTGAAGTCCAGGCACAGCGCAGCAGCACACTGCTTGCACTGACTCAGCAAGTGGGACCCTTCTGGTTATACTGCTTTACAGAGCATGTGCACTCCCAGAAAGGCTTCATGAACTCATGCAGGAAACAGACGTAGTATTGGCATATAATGTCCTCTGCAAGGACAACAACACAGGCAGATCAAAGCTACCCAGCCATGGGGTTTTTCCTAATTATTTCTTAGCAAATGGTACTTTACCCCCATGGTAGTCACCACAACCTCCTGCAGCATATCAACAGCTGTTATCATCTGAAGCCATAATGAAAGGTTTGGAGCTTCAAGATAACAGGGCAAGCTGTGACCATAATGACATGGTACAAAAATCAATGAAATTTATCAGAACCGGCCTTATTCACTTTATTTGTTTCTTGTCAGCATCTACAGACCCTCCGTCGGCACCGAATGATTTGTTTATAACCTTTGCCTTCACTAGCCTTTTATTGCTTCTCTGCAGTTATGGCAAAAATATTTCACTTACTTTATAGGGGAAAAAAAAACACAAATGCCAGTTACCTTAGACTGATTTATGGAGCAAGATTTGCTCTATTGGTATGTGCAATTTTTCCATCCTATTTCCTGAAACTCTCCAAAAACTAGAGGAGTCCTGCCAGACTGCCCTGCCTTCCTTGCTGGGTCTGATGTTCTCCCCATTTGTCTTTCATCATACCGAATCCATCAGAAGGAACGCCTGTTAAAAGTTGCATATCCTCACATAAGAAAGATCTCTAAAGGAACGAAACGATGACAACACTAACCTCAGAGCTAAAAAAATAACCATACAAAGTAGAAATGAGAGAAAACTGTCAGGAAATGGAGAAAATGAGAAAAAAATATATTCACATATTGATTAAATTAATGTTTTCTGTGACCAGACTTTAGAAACTAAATGCAAATTAGTGGGACATTTTCATCTAGCCACCCAGGTTTTCCTTTGGAAACAGACACACACTTAGCTTTAAAAACAAACTACAGGCTGAACAATAATAAATAATAAGTCAGCCATTAATGTGGCAATGTTGAAATTGCACATTAAAATGAGTAATGTTAATGGTAATGTTAACATGGCAATGCTAAAAAAAATAATGGGTAAGAGCCACACTGCCTCATAAAAAAGCATGAATTTTTATCCTGCTCTGCAAGAAACATATATACTATAGAAGTACTTAGTAATCCCTTTACAGGGCAGGACTGTGCATATCACCAAAGATAAGCAAAATTGTTGAAAGAGCAGCACTGTTACATAGATATGCCTTTACCAAGGCACACAAGACACTGAGAATTTGATTAAATATCAATACAAAAAAAAAAAAAAAAAAAAAAAGAAGGATTCTATCCACCAAGACACTTTGCTTTCCAATGCCTAAACACAGGCTGCAGGAGAAAACAAAGCCGTGATGTGTCTCCGGACTTCAGGAACATGCTCTTCGTCTCAAGAGCTGAGAACTTACACCAGGAAAACTCAGTCTCTGACTAAAAAAATGCTTAAAAAGAGGTACTTACCAAAACTCCAATGACCTCTAGTGTTGCAGCCTGAGGAGCAATATGTAATACTAAATCAAGCAGGATCTAATCTAGGCAGTGCCATAAAATCACTCAGACCCCAGTTTTCTGATACTCCCTAGATCTCTGCTGCTGGTAAGGCAACTTTTTCTTCTAGATGCTATGCTATACTCATGGGCATATTTTTGCTCAAGTCCCCTCTACCCAGCATAGATACACATGGCCCAAATCTGGCTCTGCAGAAGAGGAACCACTGAAATGGTTAGCCTTGGCCACCTAAGCAGTACTTCTGCAGCACTTTGAGGAAAAGGCTGCAAGCCAGAAGGAAAACGTGCCACAGACTGGATCCTGTTCGTAGCCTGCTAGCTAGAGCCATACTGACCAAGCTATCTACATACTTGTAACCAAAGAGAAAGCTGGGCAACAGTTGTACAACAGATCAACCACTGTAACATGCTCCCCGTTGCTTATTCTGCCAATTATATGGGTAATTACAATATGTACCAGTTCCCCTTTTGCCTTTTTTCCCCTATTATTTCCTATTATTATTTATGGTTTTATCTGGCATGTACAGCAACATACTCTGAATGGCTTGTGGGTCAAAAAATAGCACACTATCCACAACAGGTGGCCAAGGATGCTGGTCAGAGCAGCTCACTGCAGCTCTTCTCAATTATTCAAAGTACAGCTGTACCATGCAAAGAAAAGCTGCAGCTGTAAACAAAACATACTTCACTTTTTTGCTTTGGTTCCTTTGGCTATATGGATTCAAGGACTGACTGAGACCTTAATCGAATCCATTTCCTTCCCATATCAAACCCTTTTATCAGGGTTTCTCCTCAAAACACATAATTATCTTTGTTGTCATCACCTTCTGTGACGGAAGAAGACAAGCCCACTATTTTAGTGCAGGTCTTCTGTAATCTGCACAGTGGTTTGCTTGGAGACACCTGTAGCAAAACATTTCATGCAGCCAAACTTAACACATTCCTGACGGCTTTCCTCCCCTTGTCTTCCATATTCTTCCTCTTCTGTCTCTGTAACCAGGCAGTACATATCTATAGGCAGACTCATTTTGCCTGAAACCATCCTCCCGAGTGAAAATTCATGCCCCACCGCTCTTAAAACCATTTCCTACCTCCCATCCCACATAAAAGCCCTTGTGATTTTCAGCCCACCAGAGATAGCCTGCCATGTTCCCATGTGGCAGGCAGAAATCCATGCCTGTCAAGATAACGAAACTCCTCTGTAGAAGCAGCAGAAATGGCAGCAGCTCTGCTTCAGTGTCTTACCAGTATTGACTCAACAGAGAGAGCAGGAACTTTACAAACACTCTTTGCTGTGACGGTGAGAATCTGCTACCTAGCAGCAAGTATCCCCAGTTCCCACACAAGTAACAAACCCACCAACCTAGGCTGCAAGTAAGACAATTGCATTGCTATACAATAGGCTAATCAGCCAGATACTTATATTTAACATATTCGCATATTTTTAACAAATTTTTAACTGTAGATGCAGTTTGAGTGCCATAAAAATCAGAACCACATTTTATTTTTGCTACAGATGTTGCACATCAATGATGCCAGTAAATCAAACCTCAAGAAATGCTTGCACTGCCTACCATACAGTTTATCTACATGTAAAAACAGAAACTTAAGTAAAGAAGGAAATTTTTGCGAGCATGTCTTTCTACTTTTAGTGGAAAACAGCAGGGGAGCGGTATTTGGTGGCATTTCTTTAAAGCCATCTGAAGCTGGAAAACCCTCACATCCGCCAAAGAACAGACAGGCCCAAAGGATCAGCACCTGTTTGGGGCTGTGCATGGCATGGCCCTGCCACCAACTGACAGCCAAAGCCAGGGTCTTTGAGGACAACACAGACTTGGAGACGCCACCTACTCCGTGCACTTCAGCAACAGGAGCTGAAAGCTCCCAGGCTCCGTGCGCTTCCCTACCCCGCTTCTCCATTCACTGCACGCCCCTCAGTACCTTGTACGTAAGACTAACATTTGTCAGTGGTAGCAAAGCTCTGCCCTTGTGGGAAACAGCTCCATCGGGGCTCACAGCTGGGCTCCGAAGCACCCACCTACGCACTTGCAGAGCACTGACCCTGCTGTCAGGGGAGAGGGGTGTGGACAATACCTCCCACCACCGACAGCCAGCAACCCTCCAAACGGGAATGGCTGAGGCATACTTTATACGATCTGGTACTAGATGTGGTTTGCGATTGATTTCTTTCCTCCCCCCCGATGTCGGCACAGAAGAGAGGGGTCTCTGAGCTGGCAGGAAGCCACCCGCTGGCACCAGCCCCCTCCCCGGCCCCGGGGGACGAAGCCATGGTGCGCTACCTGCGCTTCACCAGCTTCTCGGAAGCACCCAACTTACACCTGCAGCCGGCTCACAGGCAGCCTGCGGGGAACAGCACTACAGCCCGCGGCGTGGTACAGTAAGACGATACTCTGCTGACTGCGTGCAGAAGGGCAAAGACTGATGGTGAGAGCACTCGTGAGAACATGGTATGAAGGAAGGCTAAAAATAGAGAAGCATATTTAAGTTTTCTTTCCACTGTTTAACATCGCAGAGTAAGGTGATCATGACAGACTTCTCCCTGCACATTCCACAGTTAGAGGCCTGCAAATAAGTTTAGTTAGCAGTGTTAACTTAAATTTTACCTATGGAAGAGGAGAGGAAGGAAAAAAAATATTCATGTAGTTATTTCTGAGTGACAGATTTTTTTATAATCAACATGACTTCCTCACCTATATTATAGATATTAAAACACTGCCCCATTCACAGATTCTAAGGGCTGGAAGCAGTGACCCCTAGTAAGTCCTCTTGTCTTCATCCACATGCATGGAAAGCCACAAGGGGAGTACGTGTCAGCCAAAATTAGCAGTGAGGAATTCCTGAGTCCTAACACTATGCCTTACACCTCTAAAGCACACACTTTCTTTGGTTTAGGCTGCCTTTGAACAGTTGTACCTGCGCAGACATGAGCACAGGTGGGGTTGTATACAAACTCAGAAATTTCTAGGGCACGTCAATGTTAATGACATAACAGTCAGGAGATCTTGTCACAGGACTCCAGGTTGTCAGAATACAGCCAGTCCCAGGAACCAAACTGAAGCACTGGCCCACAGCTCCCTCTTAGGACCTGGGTGGAAGGAGGCACATGTCCGACAATGCCAGCTCCACCTGTCCAGGAGTTTACGTCCTTTCTTTTTGCCCAATGCCTGCTTTCTTCTCATGTTTTATTTTTGTTCCATGAGCCGTTTTAGCAGGAACGCTGCCTCTATGAAGCTCTCAGAAGGATCAAAACCTGCCACCAGCTGATCCAGCATTGAACTGCCGGCCTGCTTGTATGGACTGCTTTGATGGATTTTTGCCTTCTTTTCCAAAGTGAATTTTTGCTCTAACGAAACACAACCAAAGTTCAATAATATTCCCCTGTTCAACTGCTGGAATTTCATGCTAAAATCTCTCATCTTCAAAAGGCACCTTGGAAGGCAGGCTGTCAACTAAATCAAACTGTAATTTGATAGAGATGCACTAAAAGCACTCGAACTGAAACTGGGATTCAAGGATTGGACACAAACAAGTCCCCTAAACTATCCACCATCTGTAAAGACGATACGGGGAAACCACTGGGAACAGAAACTCCCATGTAACACCGCTTAGACACTTCAACACACTAACTTATAGAAGTTGTAACCCACTGATTAAAACTACGTCCCACATTTATCTTCAGGCATCAGCCAGCAGCCACTGCTAAATCACAGCTACAGGAATTTTTCCCAGAAGCTGGTACTCAGAATTGCTGCTCAGAGGCGTAGTAAGAGGCAAGTTCAGAGAGCAGGTGGAGATCAAGGGATTATAAGAAATGCTATCAGTATATTTTACTGACATTTCATTTAAGGGGTTATGCCAGGCCCCCATCTAACAGGCTTCCTAAAGTTAAGAGGAAACACAGAAGAAAAACTACAGTAATGAAGGCAGCCAAATGAAAACATTGAACAGTAACAATGAAGTAAGTGCTGTAAAGATTTCTAAATCTAAGTCTGCAACTGAGGCTTGAGATCATCAGTGTCTATCATCATCATTCAATAACCTGGCGCTTTTTTAAAAAAATACCAGCTGAAAATGTTTAATCATTATAAGTTTTTCAAAAAATTAATCTCAAAGTTCATCAGGGCATCTATAAATTAATTCTCACAACACAGCATAGTTGGTCTGATTATAACCTTACTGAACTATAGTCAAAGCACAGAGAATTATTAAGTCATATTTAGCCTTTGAATGCGTGAATCACCCAGGAAACAAACCTGAGTCTTGTGCTGTAGATCCTCGCCCTGTTAAATAAACTTTCCTCAATTTGTAAGTCAAATGAATGTTAACATTTTTTAAAGGAGATCTTGACATACTTACAAATTAAATGAGACATTCCAAAAGAGAAGTGTTTATGTTAAAACACAGGAATGGAAACTGAAGGAGTCTGTTTTCCAAAGAATGAAAATGCAAACCCAACATAATGGAGAAAATCTACACCCATCCTAAACATGCATTTGTCTTAATCTTAGCAACCACATGATTTCCAGAGCCTTATGGATGGATTTTATTATTAATACATGAACAGCAATGAAATGGAGACTTAGAGCAGTGGGTGGTTTGCAAGTAAAAACTTTTTAGAAGTGTCTTATTTGCAAAACATTCTCATGAAACCACAAAAACCAGCAGCTACCTCCACACCTTAATCTGTGGGAGTGATGAAAGCAGAAAAGAGAGAGAGAGACTGCTATGTGTTTTATTAAACCGTCAGGTTTACAGGTCATGGATTACTGGAAGAACAATGTTAACTGACAAGTAATATTGAATAACAATGACGTAACAAATTTAAAAGTGGTCAAATATTTCCACAGACCAAAATGGAAATAGCCATAATAAGTAAATAAAATTCCAGAAACGATGGTCTGGCCAGTAAGACAGAAATTTGTTTGGCTTTAACATATCACTACCAAATTTTTATATTTCTTTACAGAAATTCCAATCATTCTGGAAAAAAAAGTATCAACTTATTAAAAAAATTAAATATTTAGCAAAAAAATTTGCGGTATAAGCTGCACTTCCTCTCTTCTGCCTCTCACCTCTCAGACCTATTCCTCCCAGTTTGTTGTCTACTCTCTGTAAACTTGCTGCTTTCCCAGAGCTGCTGCTCTGCTTCTTCATCAGCTGCCAGTAAGCAACAGCAAGCCGGAGGGCAGAGGTGAACAGATCTCCCTTTTGTTACTTTCTGAATTCCAGAAGGGCTTTATAAATCTCACCAACCAGGGACACAACCTCCCGCTCCCACCTCAGTACAGTCACAGGAGCAAAGTTTCACTCCCAGGGCCCCCTGCCCAGTACCAGCACTCTTAAATGGCATGCTCTGTATTTAACTACATCTTCCCCTTGTCTCCCCTCTCCCAAAAGAATAAAGCTTTCCTTTTTCAGAATTCAGAAAATTAACTTTCATCCTTTTATCCACATTCATTTGCATTTAGAAAACAGGTAGGAAGCTGCAGACAGCACTGCTGAATGATTTACATCTTGCTGCAAGAAAAAAAGAGGACAAGAGCCATGGCAGCCTGTCTTTTTGGCAATTCTGCAGTTCTCTGGAAGATCAGCAGCCCTCCCTGCCATTTCTCTCCCACCCAGAGCTTCAGAAAAGCTCACTGTGCATTTATAGACAACTTATTTATTACCGCAGTACAAGTCATCCTTTTGTGCTGCCCAAACACAGAGATAAACCTTAAAAACACCCACAAAGTTATGGCGATATATTTGTGCTGCCAACATATGCAGTCCCAGCCATACAGGGAAGCTCTACAATCACCTGACAAAGACAGTCCTTGTCCCAACATGTTTCCACAACCTAGCTGTAAGATAAGAACTGGATGCAAAGTACAGGTGGAGAAAACACAAGGCAGCAATGACATTTTATTCAGTGTCTTTCAAATGCTAGGGTACATGCTGAATGAAAGAAATTTATGAATGTTACCAGCAGAAATAAGACTCAAGTAGTGATGATGCAGATAAGAAAAAACATGCATCAGTATATTTAACCCTGGCTTTGCATATTTCCTCTGAGGTTAGTTTACAAACAGCTCCCTGTTCATGACAAAACATAAGCAGTCACCTTTCACCACATAACATAGCTTGTCAGGTTACTTCTGGTTGTTCACAACAACATATTCCTGCTGCACAGCTATAAAACATCTTTCTCCAAAGCCCAGAATCCTGCTCACATGCCCAGAAAAACAAGGTTTGGGTTTTGTTTCTGCTTTTGTTTTGGTTTCATTAAAGGGTATATATGATGAGAAGCTTAAAGCATACATAACTGGCAGAGTATTTTTGTTCAAGATCTTGGAGTCTCAGAAACAACATAATCTAAAACTTTTTAAGACACAAACACAAACAACAGTTTGTGTATACTTCCATCACTTTAGGTTGTTTTGGGATGTTTAATATGGCTTACATCCAGGAAGCAAGAAGTCTGCATGGAAAACTGAACAGTTGTACTGCATCAGAAGTAAGAAGCCTGATTTATTTTGTGTATCTTTCAGGGTAGTGGGAACAGCTATGTGCACCTGTTGGGTAACATACCTAGTGGTGTGCCTAGTTAACTCCCATTTCAACAGCCTCCACGTGGATTACGGTCCTGATTTTTAAACAGCAACTCCAGAAGCAAAACAAAACACCAATGTTCTCCAATACAGCTGCTTCCAAAATTATTACAGACTTTTAAAGTGAAACATTTTTCTGCTCTAATTTATACTACTGTAACTCTGTTTAAATTCACAGGCTTTGAGAAGGCCTCTTTGATAAGTACTGAGATCTTCAAGCACAATTTTGTTTCAGCTATCATATCTCAATACCACAGGAGAAAACTTCCCATGCTTTTAAGCCAAGTTTTCCCTAAGGAGGTCAGTTGGAATTTGACACAGCTCTTCCTTCATGGATGAAAAAACAAGCAGTGAGAAAGTTCATCAGCTCAAAAGCATAACAAATACTAATTGCAGTTAAACTTAATCACTGTCATGACCATTAGCACACATGCTGTTCTTTTTGACTAGAGACTGATCTTTTCTGAAAGCATAAGGATCAATCCCTAGCCAGAAAGGACAGCATGTGTGCTAATCTGCTTTTAACTGCTTCTTAAAGTCATAGCAAGATAAATTTTGAAGGAAAAATCTCACTCTGAATATCATTGTTTTTCTTTGAATCTAAATGGAATGTCTTTTCACTCCATACGGGACAGGTTCTGTAGCTGGCCCGAGAGGAGAGCCTGTTTCTAAACCATTGATCTGTTCATAAGGAAATTAAAAGTAAACTGCCTAAAAATCATGCTTCCATCACCTGCATTCTCTCTTTTGTGCTTAAGATTTAAGACAAATAAATTGTGTATGTCAGCAGTCTTTGTCAAACAGACTAGATTTGCAAAACTGCAGTGCCTATACATGAAGCTGAGGCATTGCTCCATAGCTTTAAAGCCACTGATACAGTACACTAACTTCTGGTCTTTAATGCAGTGAAGAAAAATACTAATTGTGAAACCGCACATCACTGCTCCCTACACTGAGTGAAATCAAAGTGATGAAAAACCTCAGAAGAATGCCGTCATTACAATCTCATGATTACAGCAGCACCATAAATTTCAGGATGCTTATACGGGAGAGATCAGCACATCCTCGTACCTGATAGTCATCTCAGTGACACTGAATAAACTTTCCATTGAAACACCCTGTGACGTTTCTAATCTACAAAATATTCAAAAAGAGCAGCTCTGGTAATTAAACCATTTATTTTTGGTGGGTGCTGGAATTCTGTACTGTGAAACAGAAGTACTCCTCTGGATTAACATCTGCATATGCAGCTTACGTCATCAATCTAAAGGTACTTTCCTCAGGCACATAGGTTAGCAGCCATAGAGAAAAAGGTTAAATAAGTTAATTATGCATAACTTGGGAACAAACATTATGGGATGCCTTAACTGTATTGGGATTCCAAGCTTTTGAACATAGAATGAATTAACTTTCTCTTAGGAGTTACACTATCCAGCAACCCAGTGCAGAAGCAGCTATGCTTTTACTACCACATTGCAAGAAGGGACAGTGCACACACTGCAGTCTTCACAGTTGTCTTTTTTAACTAATTGCCCAAGACGCAGAAAGAGACATCCTCTAACTGCAGGATTGGGAGGCAGGAAACTGGGAACAATAAAACTCTGATACTGACTTCCTCTCAGAAGGGCTTCCCTTAATCATTGGTGCCACAACAAGTATCTCCTGCAAACATCCCATGTTCCCCCTTACAAAGCTTCCCTTCACCCCCTACAAAGGGGTATATAACTTTGACAGACATGCTCACCTTGGGTGAAGTTTTCTATGCCAGAAACCTACCTCCCTGCTGAATTGTTTTAGATTTCAGCAGAAGCAGCCCCCCAGGCCTTTTTGAGAAAGAATGTCCTTTTTTGCTCGTGTTGAAAAATTTTGGTGACCTTTCCCCCTGAGAGGACAAGCACCCCCAGGCTGATTAGCAGGGACATGAACCATGCCCTCATCTCTCAAGGAGGGGCAGTAGCAGATTGGAGCATAATGGAGACTTTGTTTCCAAGAGCATGCCTTTTGCTGTCTTTGTGCAAGTCCCCCCATATTTGACCATGCTGGGGGGAGAAACCCCTCAAATATCCTCAACAGGAACTTTTAGCAATGGTCTTTTGCATGCTTCAGCTCAGACTTCATAAGGTCTTAACACACTTTCTCAGATGCTGCCAGTTACATCTGGTTCAGATCTGCTCCTATGAAGCAAGAGCAGGGAAAAGATTGTTCCTGTGTCTCAGTGACCCTCTGCAAACCTTATGCAGTGTGAAGAAGCAGTCTGTGCAGTTCCAGGGCAAAGGAGACACAAAGGAGTCCTACAGAAAGATGGGAAGCAAAGAACAGGAACAAAGCTCAATGGACACCAGCAGATGTAGGCTGAATGTTAGCAGAACTTAAGAGGGCAGAAAAATTAGGAATGGTGATGAAAAAGTTGCCAGGCCTGCCACGAGAATAGAGAAAGATCTGGAGTCAGCAGAAAATAAGAACATAAGAAAGCAAAAGACTAAAAAAAGGATAAATTACATGAGGAAACGAGACAATATGGACTGACAGGGGATGAGGATGGGATTTACTGAGAGAAGGCTGGACAGATGGGTGGGAAGACCATAGGCTGAAGACTGCAGAGGAGAATGGGACTTTCTGGGTAAAAAGCCTTGAAAGAGGAGTCTTAAGTATAAAAAGAGGGGCCGGGAACAAAAGATCTGGAGAGGAGATAAGATAGAACTAGTCCAGTAGGGATGGTTTAAAAAAGTGTCACGTTTGGAATGAAAGGGTAGAGGAACTCATTCACATAAAAGAAGTCTCCAGATTTCAGATGGGGTTCAAGATTCATGAAGCTCAACCCCTATCTGCATCAAGCATTTGTGAAATGTACTGACAACACATGGTTCACTCCTCTTTAGTTACTGTATAGATGCCAACAACTTTTTACTGATAGGGGTTCTTAGATGGCTGAGGTTCATGCAGTGGATCTAGATGTTCTCAATGGGCTGGTATCACTGTGAGAGCATATTTAATGTAACATGACAGATGCACGCACTATAACAGTGCGTTTGCATTATTCCTTCATTTTGCAAAGGTTAAACACTGGATGTCTTTTTCTATAGTTACAACCACTTGGACAGATTATTAATATGGGCTTCTGACTCCTATGAGCAAAACATTTTTATTATAAACTCAGGGACAGCATTTTACTCAGAAAAAAAAAAAGTTACTTCAGTAAGTGACTCTAATGGAAGTTTATGCCTATTCTAAAGAAATTACTACTTTAAAAAGTCAGGCTCGGTCTGAAGAGGAGCAGAACCCACAGAAGGTCTGCAAGTTCTGCCCTGGCCAGTACACCTGTCAGCATGACACAAGCAGGAAGCAGAAGTATCCGATTCCTCATCACAAACATGCCCAAAACACGTTTCAAGCTGTACTAATTCAAAATTTTAATTATGCTTAACAGATCATCTGATAAAACGTACCAAACAATGGAAAAGTTCACTCTATCTTTGTTACAAAGCTTGCCTGTGCAAGTATCACAGCAGCATGCCTCAAAACAGTCATAACTCAACTGTTCTTCCAGGCCACAGACAAAATGGCTGTACTGGCTAGAAAAGCAGTTGTTTTTAAAGTATATCCTAGGGCAAAGGGAGCCAAATAGTGCCTGTACGGCTTCCTCTCACTCATCTTAAGCCCATGAAATACTTCTTATCAGCAGTTTAAAAGGCAGCTAGAGAACCTCAGTGGGTGTCCAGTATCAGCTAAAGATCACACTAACTGTGTCCCGTGAAGTCAGTTTCTAACTTTGTCTACCAACTCGGTGCTGTTAAGAACAAAGACCACCCGGATACTCAAAATGCTATAGAAGTTATGCCTTTTTAGTTCATTTTTATTTATTTACTTATTAATGACCTAACAACATTAGGTCAATAAAGGCATGAAAAAGGGTGAAATTGTTTTCCCTCATTCACTCTGTAGTCTTTTTATGTCAAGCATAACTCGGCATGCTCCAAGAATAATATAGGCTGAAAGGGCACTGCCAAAATCCTATGCTTGGCTAACTCTTAATGAGCTGACTTTGGATAAGATGAATAGTACCAGGATCCTACATGCAATTTCATACCATTCATGTTAATAGGTCATCTTTGTACAGCTGTGCATGTTCTTCACATTTGTGTACAGCTGATCCTGGAAACCAATTCCAGGCACACAAAGGACAAGAAGGTAATCAAGGATAGTCAGCATGGATTCACCAAGGGGAAGTTGAGCAGCCTGATAATCTTCTACGGTGAAATGACTGGCTTGGTAGATGAGTGGTGAGCAGTGGATATTGTCTACCTTGACTTCAGAAAGGCTTTTGACTCCTGTGAGATCCTCATAGTCAAGCTGATGAAGTATGGGTTGGATAAGTAGTTGACTGAAAACTGGCTGAATGGATGGGCTCTGAGGGTGGTCAAAGGCATAAAATCTTGTTGAAGGCTGGTAACTAGAGGCATACCCCAGGGTTTAATACTGTGTCCAGTCCTGTTTAACATATTCATTAATGATCTGGATGACAGAAAAGAGCGTGGATATATTAAAACCCAAAAACAATACAAACCAACAAAAAAATCCACCAACCAAAACAAAAAAACCACAAACCCCAAAAATAAACAATCCCCCCAACCCCCCAAAAAACTAAACCCAAGCAAACACAAAATCTACCAAACCCCAGCAAAAAAAGCTTGACTGTGCATCACAGTCAAAGGTACTTTGCTTTACACCAGAAGAGTTTTGACACATTCTCAGTTGTAGCTCTAGAACCTGTTTCAAAGTGCTGGAAACAACAATGAGAACATGTTGTTTTTAAGTTTGTTTCCATTGTCTACAGAGAAGGTAGCATCAGCTAATCCCCACTACCAGGGGACAAAAAGCAAGAGCAAATCTGTACCGACCCAGCTGGGGGTAGAGGGTGATTAAAACAGTACCTATTCATTTCTCCCTTTTTGTTCTTATGCCATCCTCCGTCTGACATCTCTTCAGCTTTTAGCTCTTTGCACCTCAGTTACCCTGCTTCTCTTCCTCCCTTCCTCCCCCTGCCAAAAAAAACTCAACCCCAAAACCAAAAAAAACCCTCCTTACTATTTTTAGTCTGTGTACATAAACTGCTGTATTGCAGGTCAGCTGCAAAACTCGCTAGACAGCTCCAGTTCCAACCAGTTTCATACTCCCTTCAACCTTCCACTTCCTGGGTTTTCTCTCATTTCCTCATATTGTTTTCCCTCTAATGATTTTCTCTCTCCACATAGCACTGGTTCATTTGCCTATGCTTTCCTTCACCAGCTCCCACCTTCATGTATCTCTTCAGTTCCCACACACTTCTTGGGCAGCAGTTGTCCTTTGACCTTTCCCCAGCTCCCCTTTTCCATTCTCATCCCATTTCCTACCCAGCTGCCAAAATCTGACCCATGTTTATCTGGAAAATAAGGCAGATCAAGCTGCTTCCCTTCATCTTAGTCTGGCTCAGCACCAATCTGGCTGCCAAACTGAATGGCCTCAAGTCACAGAGGCCCAGATAATCAAATCCTATAAGGCTACAGCACTCCTGCAGATGTCTGTGGAGCCTCCCCATCCTTCTCACAATCCCGTGCCTTTCATTAGGTAAATCCCTGCAGCATTGCTCAGGTAACTTGCGGAGAAAGGAATCCTGACAGACTATAAATGGGGTCCTCTGTAACGTGCTTCCAGTCACACGTCTTTCCCCTGAAACCCAGCGAAGAACTTGCTGCACAGGCAGAGGTAGCTGGTTCCCTACTGTCCTCACCATCTGGGAAGGAATTCCTTTGAAGCCCTTGGATCCTCACCTACACAAGAAAAAGCTCCACTGCCAACTACTCCATCTCTCAAATAGGCTGTCTAATGCCACGCAAAACTTTCAAGATTCATTGTTTATTAGGTGCTGCAGGAAATACGCTTGCGTATTTCACAGGTAAATTCCCCCAGTTCTTTTATAACTTCAAGTGCATTTGCCTCATTTACTTTACATCTACTGTAGTGATGCTTAATGTATTTCTAGCAGGCATTTATTGACTTTCCTACTTGTAAGTGGAAAATCAGTTTCAAGATTTCAATGATGGTTTCCAGTTTCTCAAGTTGTACAGTTTACTGCATCGCAGGATGAGCGAGGGCTAAAGTTTCCAAAACCACAGAGGTCATGCCTAGTGAGAGGTGACTACACACAGAAGCTGGCTTGTTTCTGTAGCATATGACAACCTCAAACACTCCAAACAAACTTAGCCAACAGTTGAATGTAGTGAAACAGCACCAGCTACAGAAACCTAAGAAGTCTTGCAGAAAAAGCCTTCTCTGTGAGAACTTTGGGAGCTGGGGCGAGGTGCTGGTGTTTAATCATGATGTGCATTTGTGTTATCAAAGCCTTAGCGTTTTTTCCCCACTCATTGTTTCAGAGACCAGGCAGGTTGGAACTGCAGGTGGGAAGAGTGTCTCCAGCTGACTGATATTTCCTTTTGCAGATGACCTCATACAGCTACCTAAAGCTATGTATTCTATAAACAGCACATTATACATAAGCTTCCCAAGGAATCTTTCTTTGTGGGTTAGGTATGTAGGCTACAAACAATAGCCAAGGCACTTGACTGTCATCTTCAAAACCAAAAAAGAATATCACACTGATGACACAGTAACAAGCACATGGAGTGAGCAGAGCAATCCACGGAAGGACCCATCCGTATTTTATCCTGTACCAGAAAGGGGAAATGAAAGATGCTGTTATGCTATGGACTGGACAAAAACTTCACTGCTGCTAATAAATGCTACATCCATTTATTAGCACCACCAATTCTGAATTAGTATTAAAGAAAACATAATTCCTTCATATAACAATAGCATTTTTCAGCAAATATACATGTCATATTCAATGCTACAGGCCAAGGACATTGCGCGAACAGACTGCAGCTGTGAGCCGCATGAAAGGGAAGAAGAAAAAGACAGGAAAGAACTCACAGGACTAGGATTTGAGGCAGGGGGAGGAATCAATAAGTAAAACCCTTCAGATACAGCATTTAAAGGGCAAACAAGCTGTCTGCCGTTTGCTTCTTGCTATATGTTGTAGGAAACAGAGCACTGTATTATTTTCGTAAATAAACATTACTGCAAAGATTTTACCACTCTGATCACTACACTGTTGTCATCTGTAGGATTTTTTTTTCTGTTATTTCTTCATGAACACATAGTAACAGCTTAGATTTATCTAATCAAATAAAAACTAGAAACACACAAGAACAATGATGTTACACTAATTTGTAAAGACTAGCAAATGCCAAATCCATTGTCAAGTCCATCTGTCCTGCTGTGAAATCAAACAATGGAAAAAATAGCATTATGGAACAGTTAACACCATCCTAACCAAGAATCCTACCTTGACAATGCTTTTTAGATCCTGCACATACATCCTCTCTGTCTCCAGAATCTCTTGGACAACTCTGTCTACGTAGAGGAGCTTGGGACTGGTGGGCTCTGTGACCAGGGACGTGGCACAGTTTTTGCTCACTCCTTTTGGTTCTGCTTTTCTTGGCATGTTTAGCCTTTTTTCAAAGCTTTCCTCAGGATCCTCTTGCTCCGCAGGGGAGTTTTTGCGTGGCTTGTTGCTGGAAAATCGCCTGGCTGGGACCAGTTCTAGCTTGATGGCACCTGTTTCTTTATCCTGGTTGAACAAGCCCAAGTGGCTGTTTGAAACCAAGGTCATTCTGCTTCCAAAGGAGCAGTGGCTGTCCCTGGAGGAAGCAGAGGAGGAAGTGGAACTAAAGCTGACGGGACGGTCACTGTCTGACAGGTCCATGGTTTGTTTTTCACAGTAGCGAAAAGGTCTGTTCTCCTTGTGCAAATCTTCCCCTTTTGTCTTGGAGTCAAAGGCCTCCGTCACAGTTGGTAAAACATCGAGAGGTAAGTGGAAGTCATCTAAAAAAAATAGAAGAAGTGGGTTTACACTTGCTGCTCCATATAACACAAAACTTCATAATAGCTACTTTTGCATACAAAACTGCCACAACTGTAACTAAAAGACAATCAAAACAAAGCAATTTGGGGGTCACTGTGGCTCTAATGCTTTTTAGGTGGTGGGGAGCCCCCACTGGGGGCTACAACATAGGCACCACATATCTCCTGCTTGCATATATGTCTCTGGCATGTCCTTGTGCCAGAGTGCTGGGCTTGGTGCTAGTGCATACACTGCCCAGGCTCAGCACAGGACAGAAATAAGACTCAAGGAATTTCCCTAAGGTTAAAAAAACTCTGTTGGGAGCAGTATCTACTGTCTCCAAGCTGAGCACTGACCCTGGTTTGGAGGCTTTGAAAAACTTAAGAATCACACAGTGATACCAGACAGTGTCTTTTGTTTTGAACACTGCAAGACCAACAGTCAAACAAAAAATAAAAGCAGTTATCAATTACCAGCTCTGTGGTTTGCACAAAAAGTCTAAAACTGGAATGATTTCCCAATGAAAATACTGTAGCTTCTGAAAAGAAGAGTTCTCGCAGAAAAGAGTGATGCCAAATAATTCAGTTTTCTACTGGGAAAATAAGTTATTCTAAAACTGTTCAGTCTAAGCCAGAATATTACCTCCTGCTGAACTGACCCAAAGCTGTTTTTCAAAGCAGTGCAACAACAAAATAAGATGTCTGTCTTCCTGTCGGCATTTCAATTCTACTTTCTTTTTATCGCTGAAATGCCCTGCAGGACACTGTCCATGATGCAATGCAGACTCCTCGCTGGCAAAGTTCTGTGTGAGATACACCACAAGACTCTGCAAAAGCAGCTGCAGGTAAATTCAATACTTCAAGGTTTCATTTCAGTAAGAAGTGTCCACCCAAAAAAATCTTGCCTCAATTTTCAGACTTTCAGAATGTCTGTCCTATGAAAAAAGGAAACTTGTGACAACTAAGGAAGAAAAGCAATCCTGAAGCTACCCACACAGTGGAAACTTAGTCCTTATTTTATTCTAGCAACAACCTCATTTTTCAAAAGTCATACCGGCAATTACAGCTCTAGACAGCAGTTTCAGTAAAGAAACCATAAAGCCAATAAGCTGCAAATCAAACCCGCCCAACCTTTAAGGTGGCCTTTCTTAAACAGAGGCAGACTTGCTAGGCTATGACAAGCAGAAACCTCCTGGACACCACTCTGGCTGCAGTTGGTCGTTGGGGCCGAGCGGGAGGTGGGGAATTTCATTCAAAGCAGAAAGCCACTCTCTCATGTTTCAAAATCAAACATTACGATTTATTTACAAATAAAAAATCCCAATCCAAAGCAAACAAACAAAAAAGAAAGTGCAGAGAAGAATGGAACATTTGATTTACTTGGCCTATCTTGAATGCATGTTTTTATTTGTACATGAGTGATTAATACTTCCATTTCAGTGATGATAGTACTTGCTTTCTGTTAAGGAGAAGTATTGCCCTCAAGGTAATGCATGGAATTAACACTGAGTAATTTGCTCATTACATGGGTCAGAAATTGGCCATTAGATTAAAATCCTCATTTGGCACCTCTGTACCCCTGGTTTTACCTTGAAGTCTGAAAATCTATAGCCCTTCTTTGTGCCAGGTTCTTCTGGTTTTGTAGCACAGAAGTGTATTTTCTTACCCTTCTTGAATAAACCACATCAAGTACAGACTCCAAAATAAAATATAAAGCGATAAACCAGGAAAATATTTAGAAATTAAGTATGCAGTGAAGTTCTCTTGTTTCTAAATGTGTATGGACAAAGATGTTTGCCTTCCTATTGCTTGTGATAAGAAAGTAAGCATTTTTGATAAGGAAGAATGTATTTTTGTTATCAGCTTTGGATCATTTTTCATGTTCAATTAGAAAGCACAATGTCATTATGCAGATGTAAACCCCCTCGAAAAATGGACAGGATAAACAGGATAACAGGGATACCCTTCCTCTAACTTACTCCAAGATATTTTACTAAAATTACATGACAAAGAAACACCTGATTAGCCACATTTGGGGGTGGGGGGGGGTGGGTTCCTGTGACATTCCATACTCCATGCTCTTTTCTTCCTGTTTCACTGAGATACAGTCTGCCTCTCAGATAAGCTGAAGGCATTAGTATGTAATATTTGCTTCACAAACATTGTCAGGCTCATTAATATAAAAAACAAAGAAAACACAGTTCAGGTCAATGAGATTGGAGTCAGAACAAATGTTAAAAGTAGTTTTTCTCAAGACATACTTGTAGCCAGGAACACTGAGAGATTTTAACATGTCTTACAAAACCAAAACGCCTTATTATCTTGTTTAATGGGCAATGTCATTTCTTACAAAAAAAACCCCAAGTATTAGTTATAGTAGTTAAAATGGGCTTGCTCTTTAACACCTGTATTCCAACTGACTTTGGCAAACCCCAGGCACCTACTAGGCACAGCTAATTAATTGCATGTTATGGCTCAAGTTCCTCAATTTTTTTTATGCAAGTGACTATTCCTGTATGTTTCTACATAAGTTACGGCAAGAAAACTATTTGCTACCTGAAAATCTTGGTCTGTTTTGTCCCCAAAGCCCCATCCTGATTGCTAGCCTGAAAAGTTAGGTTTTACTTCATTCTTACTCCTTTCCCAGCCAGATATAAATTGGTCTTTTGGCTTCTCTGTGGAGTTTTTGCTAAAATTTTGCCCATCGCATCTCCAACCAGTACAACACATTTCTCAGGGTCCAAGCAGATGGCACCAAAGCCCTGTGCTCCTGCAGAGCAGCGCCTACAGAGCTGGTGAACCCTCCAGAAAGGCAGGAGACGTGGGACCAAGGATTTCAGCATGGCACAAAACCAGGAAGCAGTTTCCTTTCCTCAGCTGACGAGTCCTGTACCAAACACTTGGCACTCTACCTCTGGAAGTCAGGGCTTGGGGACAAGCCCTGGGCTTTGCCCAACCCTCCATTTCTGCCTCAGCTACAGGCTGTTACAAACCCATAGCCCTTCTCAATAACACAGGATCTGTAAATCTTCCAAGGCTTCACAGGTTTATCTTCAGAAACCCCTCTGAGAGTAAGCAGCATCACCCTTACTGTTGAAATCAGGAACAGGTATTATAGATAATTTCTGCAGTCACAAGCCCTTTGGAAAAGGCACCAGCTGAATCCAATTCATTGCCACAACCACGTGCCCATCCCCTTTTGTCTTGTCAGGGTCTGCATTTGGCTTTTCAGAGTTCTTTTCAGAGGTACGGTTTTACTGCCTAAGGTCCACACCAACTGCCCACCAAAAAATTCACAGGTGAATTAATGAGAGTGAGGGTAGAGGGGAACCAGCCTCCTCCAAGATTGCTCTCTGTGAGTTATAACTGACTACTCAGTGCCTTCACAAACCCTGTAACCTCTTACAAATTTCTATCTTTGACACAAACTTACTATAAAAAGCATGTTTATTTCTCCCGTACCCTGTGGGACTGATTTACAAGCACCCTCCTCAGCAGCCACCAATTTCAGCAGCAGCACCAGCAGGTAGGTGCATTCACCAACACTCGGGCTGCAAACAGCTGGTGTAATGGAAGGTACCCCCAGACCCCCCCAGCACCACACGCTCTGAGAAGGTCTTGCACACCCTGACCTACGCCTGGCCCGGTTCACTGCTTTTTTTGTTAGGCTTTCTTTTGTTTACTGAATCTTTTCAATGAATCACCAAAATAATATTAAGAACTTTTGTGAGTTGTGAATAACGGTATTTAACTCAGTCCGGGGAGGAAAAAAAAATAATCTTCAATTTGCATACTTTAATTAAGGAATAATAGTAATTACTTGTTAGTTCAGCACTGAAAGGAGGATAATTACTACTTGTCCCTACTCACAAGGAAACACACTCCCCAAACAAGGTCACTTTTTGTTTGTGCCTTTGCATGAATGCAGTGAGCCTCTCCCCTCCGCAGGCCCTGCAAACCTCCCCGCTCCCTCCCGCCCCCCCCGGGATACACACACACTGGCAGGGCACAACCCCATAGCACTCCCCAGCAGGAACAACACCATGTCCCTACTCTACAGCTGTGCAAGGGCAAGAAACATCCACATTTCACCCCAACAGGCAACTCTAGCATTGGTTACAACTCTGAAGGGACATGCAAAGCAACTACTTTGGCATATCTCCTGTTTTCAGCGTGCAGTCACAAGTTCTCACCAAAAATGCATACACTTTTTCTATCACTTGCTTTTCTTTAACAAATACCTCCTTCCTGTAGCTATATTCATGGTAATGATAAAAATTCTTTTCCATTGTCTCTGCAGCTTTGGCTACTCTAGAACGTTAGCATACAATGAGAGATAAAGTGCTTTAAGTCAATTTCATATTTAAATACAAAGATTCCAAAGCCCTGTATAAATATAGGTATTTATTCCTCCAAGTTGTTTACCGTACATGACATTTCAAGACATACTGCATGACTAAAAACTCACAAGTCAATTTATATTCATAATTAGTATTGCTGTTGCCTTTCTCCTGGCATGAAAAGGAGCACCTCAGATGTTATCTACAAAGTCAACACTACCAGAAATTACAGGCTTCACATCCTCTGGAAGTTCAGCTACATAAAAGTGATGAGACTACAAGAAACCTTTCCTGTATTTTCCTTGATATTTTAATATTTCAAATTAAGTATTCATACTGTAGATACAGTTAAGCAAGACTGTTTAGAACAATTTCTACATTCAGCATCAAATTCAAATGCAGCACTGGAATTGAGAAACAAATGTTACACAGCTGCCTGTCTGAGAAAGATTAAAATACATTCAATACAAGAATCCCAACATGATCTTAAATACATTCCTCATATCCTCTGCTCTGAATGTTGTCCAGTTGAAGGTCAGCAGATTTTTAATTACTAGATTTTGCATATAAACACATAAAATTTCTAAAGCTAACGCCCTCTGTGAACAAAATCACATTAGAGAGTTACAATATTTGCAGGATTAGATCTCTAGTCTGAACTATCACAAACAATATGCTGCCATATACTTTAACTGAACTTTGAGCAACAGAGAATCCATTTATTAGAAAACTTACAAGGGAAAAAAGTCACCAACTAATGTGCCTCTCTCAAATTACTGCCCCCCCCCTTCCATATTTAAAGCAGAATAGCCTCTGTCACAACCAAGCACACTAATGTCCGAGAACATTATTGCAAGAGAAAATCCTCTGCGACAGTATCTCACCACTGAGGAATGTCTCGGGCTTCCCACACCCAGGATGAACAAGTCCTCTCTATTTTTCCAGTCCTCTCCAAACAGCCCACGACCTACCTGTGTGGCAGAAGCAAGGCACGGGCTCTGCCTTCAGCTGTTCCCGAATTACCTCATTGGGCGCTCAGGTAAAATGAGAAGCTCTTACTAGTCTGTACAGCTCCTTTGCCAGAAATATTGCATGAGTCAGCTTTTATCTATCAAAACTCTAAACACAAAGGCTTTACAGAAACCTGATTCACAACTTTCTCACCGCCTTTTTCCCAGCACACCGACAGTCTTCAGCATCGCTAAGAGCCTTAAATGAAACATGACATCATGCAATTCAGGGACAGGACAATGGGCATCACTGTGGGTAACTTTAAAATGCACACTTCACTGAGCAACACCCACTAATATCCATTTTTCCAGACACAACACTGTGAAAACATCAAATAGAGCCCCCACTTCCACAGCATTTATAATTTGCAGATTTGTCCTTGATTTGCAGACAATGCCGATAAGCATGTAAAGCAAATAAATCACCTGCTGGTATTGTGAAATTTTGTGTTTAATGTTAGAAACTCCCATGAACCTGCGATGCAAAACTATGATCCTCAGCAATAGGATCATGCTGGATCCTATTCTGCTCTAACATAAACAGGAGCAGGGTTTTGCAGGGTGCTTGCAAAACTTCAGTGTTTTTTTAAAGAGGGAGAGGAAAGACATCCAGAAGAAAACGTGAAAACCAATCAAATGCTCTCTGCTAATTCACAATGAAGCAAAGTAAAAGAAATTTAAAAATTAAAAAAAAAAGGAAAAGAAAAAGAAAAAAAGATATTTTTGCAGGGAAGGGGACAGTGAGAAGAGAAACAGAAGCAAAGAAGAAGAAACAGAGAAAAGGAGAAAAATTAATATAGACTGGTGCTAACTGATGGGAAAGATGAGGGCTTTCGGCCTGTGGAGGGGATGGTGGCATTTCTATCTCAGAGGTGAAAGGCAAAAGAAGTCAAAAGAGTTCCCAGCTGCTGGCACCACTTTCCAGGTGTGCTCTCAGCTGCGTGCTCAAACCTAGCCCCAAAGAGATACTCTATCTTTAGAATCATACTTGAAATTCACTCCTCCTCTCCTTGTATGTAATGTGGCCTCGGCTTCATTCCGAGTTTTCCTAAAGAGCATAATCCTTAAACAACACCTTTTAGCAGGAAACTGAAGGTAAAAAAAGGAAGTGAAGACAGCCTTGAAACCATTTGCAAAGCTGTGGAACACTTTGATCTGAACATCAGGGCTGTCGAGGTGAAAGTCCCTTTTACCCAGGCTAAAAGATCAGGTGTTTACAACCTGTTGCCATGCTACCATGTCTCAAATTGAGATGTGCCCTCTCACATATATTCTCTTCTAGGTTTTGAGGCTTTAACACTTACAATTAAAATATATACATACACATTCAGACTTGTCCTGGACACACTCACAGGCCCAGAATGGCCAACACTGGTCCCAACATCCTCAGTACATAGACGGTGAGGCACCCAGGTACTCAATCAAATAACCTGAATGCGGCCAATTTACCACACATTTGCTAAGCTCTACATTCACACATATTTCTGTCAGGAGATAGTAATTCACTCCTTTAGACCTCTGCTTCCTTACATATTGTGCCCACCTTGTCCACAGAGCTTTTATCACCTTTGTGTGAGCTTTTAACTAACTCCTGGGTGGACCTGTAGAGCATCAACCAGTCACAGGGCATTGCTTGGTCACTTCTGTGTAGTTCTATGACATAAAAATGATACCAGCAGCTTCATCATTTAGCAATGGCAAACCTCCTGAACTCTGAAGGCTCAAATGAAGTCCAGTGACTGACCCAGAGGCAGCCGGTGACAAAGACCTTCCCATGTCTGCTTCAGCAAGCTAAGTATAAGCAGGGGC
Organism: Falco punctatus; assembly: GCF_963210335.1. NCBI lineage: Eukaryota > Metazoa > Chordata > Aves > Falconiformes > Falconidae > Falco > Falco punctatus. The sequence goes on along the minus strand of NC_137584.1, from coordinate 45,998,689 downwards.
TGCAGTGATGCAGCGTGAGCTTCAGCTGCTGGTCTAAGCTGGCACAGTGAGCTCTCATGAGCATTACTGTGGCAGGGGGAGAGGGCAACAGAGCCAAGGTCCTTACTCTTTCATCTCTGCACATTTGCATTTGACCTTAGCTGTCCTTTACATCCCTACATACAGAACAGCAGGAGTATACCCCATACATGAGGATTTCCCCAGGAACAACACCTCACCCCCACATCACTTTAAATATGCATAGCACTGAAAGCTGTCAGTGCAGAATAGAAACTCAAAAGCCTTCTGTTTTACTGTCTAATGTGCATCACCAATGAAACACTACACAGATGTGCCAGAAAAATAAAGCTTTTACCCCACTTCTCATTTTCTAGCATTTCATGTCTGTGTTCGGCTTTTATCTGCGCTATCTTTTAGGAGTTGCATCCCTTTCTCTGCCCCGTCTCCTGCTCCCTCCTGTTTTATGCAGTGCTGTAAGACCACATTATTAATGCATCAGAGTTAAGAGTTGAGAAGGGCAACCTGTTTTTACTTTGCAACAAAGCTTCGATTTTTCTAAACTTGAAAAATAAGTGGAGTTTATAGAGGTTAGGAATAATGTCATTAATTCTCAGCTGGCTAAGGATTTACTGAAGAAATAAGTTATCCTCAGCAAAATTTAAAAAAAACAACAACAAAACAACAAAAAAACCAACAAACCACTCAACCCATAACTCAACCACAGGGTACATTCAGGCTTAAGGACACACTGACATCTTCACTGAAAGTGCAATGTAATGTATTAATAACTCTCTGCAATGCAGTAGCTATTTAATCCATACACAGTACTGCAGAGACACCTAACAAAAGGAACAAGCCATCACATGCTGCTGATGTACTGCAACACAAATAGAGCATATGGATCCAATGCTCCATTTACAGGCCTTTTAAAAGGATTATTTTCCATCTCCTTGTGAATTCTGAAGGCTTGCTTATTTTTTAAAAAAGATGGCCCAGTTCTATTTTATTATATTCTAAATTGCAACAAATGAGAATTCAGTGAAGACACACAGATATAAATGTATACGGAGGAATAACACCTTAGACGATAATGCAAACAAAGCCTTCACATACTTTTCTGCCCATACTGGCATTTAGTGAAGAAGAGTAAACAGTCAGTATTCAACATTATGCTGCTTGAATGTTTTAGTATTTTTACGTTCAAACTTCAGTGCCGTGACCTGAATGAAAATCCACATGGCTTCTTCCTTTCCACCCACATACAGGATCAGGCCTTGCTGCTGGCACATTACTAGTGTCTTTCCACCCTATACTACATGACTGTAACCATGCTTGGACATCACATCTGGTTTCTACTTCTCTTGGACTAGTCTACTGCTCCAAGCAAATGTCCTGTCATGCCAACATCCTACTGCTAAGGCAAGTTTTCAACTTCATCTAGCCCAGCTAAAGTTACTGCTGAAGTTCACAACCTTTCAAAGCCCATTGCAGCACAAGCACACTGGAGGTCTTGGCTAGGCATCCCCAACACAGCATAAGACGGTTGTTGCTTCACAAAGAACATTGGGATGATTTTAAGATCAAAAAATGTTAACTGTCTCACAGCTAACAATGTAAAATGAGGCAAAATAAACCTTAGAGAGGGATGTGCAGTTTCAGTACAAGGAAACATAGCATCTAGGACTTATTCTTACTAGTTACAGTGAAAAACGTAATTGTGTGACCACAAAGTACAACTCCCCTCTTCCAAATTAACAAGAACTCTTAACTACAATATCTAGCACAGGATAGTTCTTTTAAACTAATTTTATCAGTCTATTGTTTGCTTCTGCCACTGAACATTCTGTTGGCTTCCAAACATTTCCAGTGAAAATACTGCCTGAAAAACACCCACATTTTGTAAAAGCCAGCTCTCCGTAATAGCTGATTTTATTAGATGCCAAATAGAAGTGAGTTTCAGAAGCTTTAAATAATTGATGTTTTTTTTAAGTCCAGCTAAATGATTTCTCCCATTTTCTTTTGAACTGGAGACACTTACTGGAACCTCCTCCACACCTCAGGAAGTTTAGCAACTAGAATTTTGAAACAGAACTGAAATAGTAACCCCATAATCAAACTAACAGATGTTTGCATTCACAATAAAAAAAAATATTCTTCTGGGTTTCCTCTCTTGAATAAAAATGGAAGCTGCAGAAAGCAGTATTCACGTTTACATCTTAGGGAGAAGAATCCTTAAATTCTACCCTGGCTGGAACTAAGACATATTTATGGTCTGGCTTCACCACAGACTGGCTCTGGCATTTGAAGTCATCAGGCATTTTCTTACGCCCACTCTGCTAAAAGGGAACATTAGGTGTTATTTTCAAGTTGGCATTACAACAGTAAGCTGACAGCTCCTTCAGAATCCCAGTTCTAATAGGAAGGTATTCAGTAACAGTTAAAGGAACTCAGGACATAATAAATGATTGCGGCATATTTTTTGCAGCATACAATAATTAGCATTTTGAAATCTCACAGCACTTTAAATGAAAATAAATAAAAAGAAACCAAGCAGGTGTTCAAGTTCAAAGGAGTACAACATACCACAGCTCTTCTCACTATATTGCTTCTACAGTTAAGTACAGTATTTTACATAAACGAGGTCAGGAAGACTAAGACTGCTAAATGGCAACAAAGCAACTGGTCACAGCAGAAAAATCAAGGTGTCTTACTGCTGCCACAACATCTGTAAAAATGCAGACAACCTAAATCTGCATTTTTTTGTTTTCTATTGATGATCCTGACTGTTGTTTACCTTGATTACCTTTCTACCCCTCCTTTCTCTTCCTTGTCATTAAGCTTTACTATACCTCTGTGAAAGCCACTCCAGTAGACTCGTGTCTGTGATGAAGTAGCGTCATAATGCTTTCAGAGTTGCTTTAAGGCCATTCTGCAGTGCGTGCTAATGCTTTCTACTACTTTTTAGCTGTCGTTTCATGAAGACAAACCATTGAGAACAACAAAATTCCTGTCTCCAACAGGCAATACTTTCCTTAGAGGTTTTGTACGCAAAACAGTGAAGCAGGAATTCAGATTATTTGAGATCACTGCAGTTTCAGTGTACAGAGCAGTGTAGCCTCTGCTCCCATGTACAGATGGTGTTAATGCCTGCAACACTTATCAACATATCAGTATTCAAGATTAAGTGTGCCAAGAGTCACACTTCAGAAGCCACAGGGCAAGAAGCAAACAGATTAGAGGCTTGGACTTGCTTGCAGTGAGCATTTGGTGCATAATTCACAGCAACTGACTGACTGAGTCATAAGCCTTTCTCTGCACTTTCTTCTTATTAGAACAATAATGTGCTTAATTCAAACCAGAAAGACAAGAATTTTATTAAAGCTATATATATATTGCAGAGCTCCTATGCCTTCTTTACCAACAGTTACAGAAAAATAATCCTATGGACTTAAAAAGTATTAAAATTCTCTAACATTCCTATTCAGAGGTATTTTAATTGAATTTTATACACACATAACACCCAACAAAGAAAGTCAGTAGAAAGAGATCTTCAGATTTCTACTGACCCTGGGATTTATTATGCAATTTTTTGTCAATCTGGAGGGAAAAAAACCTTACAAATACAAACATGAGAAGGACATGAAATCTCATTGAAAAAAATATACCACTATATGTTTTACAGCAAGGTAGGAGAAATTTAAAACAGTCATGAAAAGACATCAGTTAACAACTGCCTCCTACTATCCTTCCGTTTTTCTGACTTTTACAGTCAGTACCATATTAATTCTCTTTTGCAGCCTTCAAACACTTTTACACTGGCCAGTTTTCAGATTGCTTGTTAACTATAACAAACAACATCTAAATTCATCCCCGTGGCCCAAACAACTGCCAGTATTCAGTAAACAACTCGGGCTTTCTCAGCGTTTAGATCAGAGACGGGGAAAACAGAAACTTAAACTCCTACTTAAATAGTGCTAGTACAGCTAAAGGAGTAATTTTTCTCAGATTTCTACCTCGCGCTGTATCTTCCTTCCAGACAGGGACATTCAATCCCATCATTTCTCTTGTTTGGGTTTTCCGCTTGCTTGTTTTCTGTGAGAAAGGGGTAGCAACCCCCTGCTTATTTAAATATTAGAGCTGGGACCCAAATCAATATCTCAAATACAAAACACATAGCCCAGACTTGGAGAAACTTGGCCACAAAGGCAAATACTGTGGTCTAAAATGAGCAAGTGTGGGGGCTAAGGAGGGGAGAATGTATTGACTCTGTGATAGAACTGCAGGGTTTTCCCTAGAAGCCGTGCTAGGAAACAATTCCTTTTGTTGTTCCTGTTTTTAGAGAGAACATCAAAAGTTTAACTACATACCCTCTACACATGGGAACTTACACGGTAATTCAGTGCATGATGTAGCATTTAAGAGCCATTCTCACGATTTTCCGAGAGTCTTGGTTTATTTTTAAAAAACGTCACACAGTAAACCACTTTTCTTCCAAAACCTGTGATCAAATTAAGAACATTAAGCTGCAAATCCTCTGTTATGCCCATGCTTTTCCTTAAATTCAAATGTAGCCTTCTAACTTCCCCTAGGGTAAGCTTTCCCTTAACATTCAACCATGAAACTCATCAAACAAAGAGGCAAGGGAAAAAACCAAAACCCTTCCCCTCTCTTCCTTGCCTTCTCCCTTAGGTAGACCGCTGAGCTGGAAGATCCCTGCAGGGAACTCGCCACCTGCAAGCACGAAGCTGGTCCAATAAAAGAGCAGGGAGGAATGGCTAACTGCCCCTAGGCTTCTTCCAGCCCTGTTAAAAGGAGGCTCCATGCTGAAAATCAGTTTCCCTCAGTCTGCCCCGACATCCCAAGAGCTCTGAGACTTTTCACAGCCAAACAATGCTGAGCATTCACTATTGAGGTCTGAGGCGCAGAGACACACTGAGAGGCCACTACATCGGTATTATTCCACTACGTTCAGCCTGTTACCACAGCTATTAGCTGGCATGCTCACTTTTCAAATCCCCATCTCTTTGGAAACCCTGACTACCATTATTTTATTACAAAGAGACACAGGTTAAAAGAAGTTTATCTGGGCATTCTCCTAGTCTCCCCCTTTGGCATTACCTATAATTTGTTACTCATGTAGGCAGAACTTCAGTAAGAAGCGCCTCACTTTTACAGTTGTATAGAAATTCTGTTGCTATTGATGTGGTTTATTAACAAAGATTTTGGGAAAATATTTGTGAAGTTTGTGTAATTTAGATCAGTAACAGAATGCAATCAGATGATCAGCCGTAACTATTCGGTAAGATATTTGAAATGAATAAGGGCTTGCAAGTAATTTCATTAACTTTATTCAGCAAAACAGAAGGATGTCAGTTCCCCTCCATATCATTTTTCTTCTTTTGCATCAATTTCTATATACAGCCATAGATGAAATTAGTTATCTCTGCAAGCAAAAGCATTTATCTTTCAGTACAGTGAGCCATAAGAATGGCAATATTCCTCTCCAGGACAACTAGCATCAGGAGAGTAAAACAGGTGCCTTTTCCAATTGATCTGCATCACTTAATAGAGCACCAAAAGATATTAAAATTTCCACTCCAGTGATTTTTCAGTGTATACATGTTCTTTATAATCTAAGACTAAAGGACTTGAAACATTTTAAACCTTTAAACTATGCACAGACCCTGCCAATTAGAAATTCATTGCAAAATATTTTGAAGGTTAGAAAAACAATCCGGGAGAAACATTCCCCTCCTGATGAAATTAGAACAAAGTTCTTTGAAAACAATGACAAAGGCATCGGTTGCTGAAGGCCTGAACACCACACAGCAAGAAAATTCAAACTGACTGTGATCATATTGCTGCCTTTCACATGGCAACTGCTATACCTGACCTCAAGTCAGAAAAATGCAACATCAAAACCCAAAAGAGCTCTGTGGCTAAAGTGTGACGTTCGTATACACACATTGGTGGACAGAAGAGAAGCTGCCAATGGTTCACCAGATGTAAAAGATCTTCAGTGGCAAAATTACCAGAGACAGTGGAGTCGCAGCTGTAAGGATAAAAGCATCTCTCACAAGCACAGCACAGATCCACTGGAATTAAAAATAAGGGGCTTCAGTGCCAGTATTCCCCTTTGCCCTTTGAGGTACAACAACATAAAGCCATTTTTAGGACTTGACAAACAGCATCAACACAAACTGTGTTTCCAGAAGTAGAGAAACAAACTCTAATCCAATATAATCACTACATTTAACATATATTGGTTTTGTCTATATGTGCTTTATTTATAACTTATTCATGCCTAGGGCAGGAAGGATTTCCTGTGTCAGAAGAATATTAAAGAGAAAGTCCTGATGCTGCAGATAATTTGTTGTTAATACTTCTGCATCTATCAATAGCTCTATCTTGGAAGAATACTGCCTGGGGTGTAATGTGGGAGGATAAAAGCCTAGGAAAGCTAGAACAGAAGTCCCACACACTCAACACTTAACCAGTCACCACTGCCAATCTATAGAGTTTTGAGTTGTTGTCTCCCATTTATTAATTTTCTTAACACCCACATGCTAACATTGACATACAGGGATGTGAGCAAAACAAATATCATAGGGATTTGCCAGATTTCTTATTGGAGGGACCAGAGAGGGGGTTTGTTATCAGGTTCCAAATACCCTGAAAAGGATAGTTCAAACTTCAAGTCCCACTGTGTCAGCACTCTGCCTCTCACATCCAGAGGTGGCAAGAAGCATATTTAAGATAAAAGACCTGATAATCACCATTAGCAAACAGGAAAACAATTATGGAGTATGCACTGAGTATGTTACACTGGAGGCTCAACGTTTTCCCTCTGTATTGACATTCCTTCTCTTATGTTTGCTTTTCTCTTTTCAAACTAACATAGTTGATACAGGAACCTATCATTGATATCAGTGGTTCTGCTTTGAGCCTCTAATATTACTCTGCACATAGTGATGTAGCTAGGAATCTCTCCTTAGCACTCCCACTTGCCCCCTTCATTTATTCCTTTGTTACAAAGATGAATGGCCATGGGAAGTGAGAGCTTATACTGTTAGTTTAAATAAAGGTAATTCCCTAGGCAACTCCATATTCTCATCTGAAATAGATTCATTTTAAGAAAAAAAAAATTAAAAATCTTCAGACTTGCAAAAGCAGAACAGAAGGAGTATTGCAAGCAGCTCAGGATTTTCAGATTTTCAAAGTGCTTAGCCATGGACTTTTCCCATATGAGTTTTAAGGAAATATTTATTGTATTTAAGTCAGAAACTAGAAAAAACATCCTAGTAATATAAGAAACCCTCAACTTTTCATTACTAACTAGGTATCAGTAGCCCAAGAGAGTAAGTTTTTACCCACTTAAAAGACAAGCTGCTCTTTCTCACGGGGATGTACCGCATCAATCACATGCTAGGCCACCTAAAAGGTTCAGTTGATATCCCATTAATATCTACATCTAAAGCTTTAAAATTAGATAAACAGTTTCTGAAAAAGAAGTTATATTCTAACCCGCCATAAAAATTAAGTGGCTTTGGCCCATTTTCTCTATGGACATAAGTCTTGAGCCCTCAGTGTGGATGATTTATCCTTTCCCGTCCTCAGAACAAATGAGTTCATGCAAGAGGATGCAAAAGGAGACTTATACTTCAGCTGATACCCTGGAGTCCATCTCATGAGGTTGGTTAGATGAAAAACAACCCACAGTGAGGAAAAAAATTATCAGTTGTGCTTCTTCTGATTATCTGATGACACAACTTACTTGTGCTCTTGCCTGGAAAACTGATACTGATTGATGGCAGCTGTATAGCTCATCAGAAATTCCCACTTGAAATGCAAGGCATTTAGTACAATTTTAAGAAATGGGAGTACAGCATCACAGTGAAGGCAGAGATTATACATAATGAAATTTTAGCACTGCAGTTAGTCTGGGATCTTTGACAGTCTTCTCACGTAGAGCTCCGTGTCACAGCAAGGGAATTAGGCCCCAATTTTCAGAACAGCCCCTTGCTGAGGGTTTCCAGACTTGATGCCCCTTGTCAATGCTAAACACTCAGGGCTCCAGGCAAGGGGAAGCTGGAAGAGTAGTAACTTTAGAAAACAGGCCCTGGAGCCAGAGATTTAGCTTGTGAAAACAATTGTGAGTCCTTGCCTTTAACAGCCTACAAAAAAATTTAAATGCTGCTCAGTGCAGATCTGCCATAGGTCTTTGTCTGCCGCATTGGGAACACTAGGTGTAAGCCTTGCCAGGCAGAAGCCTAAAGAGGTCGTGATCCACTTTGCTAGCACAAAAGAAAGCTCCACTGTGTGAGATTAGCTTCTTTCCTTACACTGCTGGTACAAGTCTGTCTACTCCACACATCAAATACATTTAGATAGGTGGCCATCACCAATCTTCTGCCAGCATTCCCCAGCTAGGGCGTGGGCAGCTCTCCTCCTGCACAGCTGCGTGGTCCTGCTGGTAACAAAGGCCTCAGCTAGGGAGCCCACCGAGTCAGGATTATGCCCATCTGGATATTTTTGTTGCTGTGGATAGACCTTTATCTGTTCCTAAGTGTAGTGTAGAAGCCATCTCACACAGGTGTATATGACATGTAACTCCTATGGTGTCCTCCAGCACTGCAACATACTCAAGAGGCATTTTTTTTTTAATTATATAAAGAGACAAAACCCCCAGCTCTTTCAACTCTATGTATATATTTATGCATTCTATACATTAAAAATATAATAATCATCTGTTGCCAAATGATACAATTTATTTTGAAAGAGAGGGACAAAAAATTGACCTATTGTCATACTACACTACTACAACCCTCCACCTTTTCTGGGAAAATACAGAAAAGGTTAAGGAGTTTTGCTAAATATGCTATGCTTCCTACATGTAATAAAAGTAGGATTGGTGTTAAGTTGCTGAAACCTAAGGGTTTGATGGATAGAATAGCCCAAGTTAGAAGACAGATAAAACTACTTCTTTCTTCAACACCTACATGCACTAATGAGTTGGGACGGCCCCTCAGCTTGGGGTCAGAGACAGCATGCTCTTAACGTGCAAATCCTGTAAACCTATTCCTCTCTGGATGCTTTAAACTCCTGCATTTCCCTACTTTTTACAATGGTAAGGACATTTTAGGATCTTCACACAAATGTCAGTAGTCCTGACTTTTCAGGCTTGCCTTACTTGCTGCCATGAACAGGATGAAAGGATAGGTTCAACTTTATTGAGCCTGCTTTTATAGTGAAGAATCAATGGTTTAACTAATTGCAAGTCAATTTTACAGTCATATGTCTAGGATATGTGAATAAAACTTAAAAAATTCACCTTGTATTACAGGACATCAAAATTCATCAGGCAATCACATGAAGGATGAGGAGGATCTCTCTTTTGTTGTTTGTTGAGGTTTTTTTTGCAGGGCGGGGTGGGGCTTGGTCTGTAAAAATCTGTTATATGAGCATACTCCTCCCTCATTGCATTAGGCTCAGTTTATACTCAGATAACAACAGAGATGTTTCCTTCTGTAGTTGTTACTCTATACTTCAATCCTCCATCAAGACCAGCCAGGCTTGTTAAAACAGATATGTCAAAAGGTTAAGAAATGAACAAATAGATTTTCTCCAGCTGTAGAAAAAGTGGCTGGTAAACTCAACCCTTGGATCACTGCAAAGAGGTATTACTAAATCCAATGTCTGGTATTGATTTAAAATGGAAATAAAGGAGCGGATTGATTTAATCCAGTAAAAATTAAGCAACTGCATACTTTCAATTTGGGAGAACTGGATGATCCCTAAGTAGGAAGAAAAGCATCTTAACAGATACATGATTTAGTATATACATTATGAATACAAAGCAAAATTCATTATAATAAATACCCAGTTTATGTAAGCATTATTGAAATGGTAAATAGATTATATTAGAAATAATCATGTACCATAATAAAGGTTGTTCAGTAGAGACTACAGACATTTTATACACCTGACACTCATTTATTACTGAGGTTGTATCAAATTTGTAATGCTCCTAAATATTTGATACTTTGCTTTCAACATTTGGGTTTTAGGAAGGATGTAAAATGATCCGTATTTTTCCCTCTGCTTGCACTCTTTAAACCCAAACAAGACTTACACAAAAGTTACCTTCTTTGGCAGGGTGGGGAAAGGGATTTCCTAAGGCCTTTCTTTTCTCCTCTTTCCTCCCCACCCTCCAGTAAATGAAATTAAAGGTCAGTAAGTATTCAGTGCAGTGGAAAGCCCTAGGTTATAAAAATAAAGGAATTAGAAAAGCTATTCAGGATTATAATAACTGGTGTGCTCTCTAGATCATTCTCAAAATCCAAACATGGTGGTGGAAATACACTAGGTATCCTGACATTGCTAGCAAACATGATTAAATATATTTATAAGCATTGTGAAAAAACACATCATACACAGGCAAAACATATCTCCCCAAATATTTGCTCTTGTCATTCAAGAGAATAATCCCTGAAGGAAACAATCATATAATGCATTTTTCATCTGCTGGTTTTTTTCTCTCTCTACTTTAAAGACATAGGAAAAATCTTTTCAAAACAAACAAAAAAAATATTAAAAATATTCTTTAAATATTTTCTTACTCCTTTTGGTAGGCTGTAGTAAAATTGTTATGTCTTATATGCTAGTCAAAAACCTTGCAAGACTACATGCTAAGTTATAAACAGTCAACAAAATAAATTTAGGTTCTTAATTTTCAGACTAGTTCAGTCTCAGGACACTCTTTCCGAGTCACTTTAAATCCCTGTTAAGCCCACCTGTGAGCTTGCCTCTCTGCTCTCACTCTGGATGACATACTGTCAAGCCCCATCAGTGCTTACAACAGGAGTAATGATCTGCAGCCACAGAGCTCAGTTTTCACCGGCATCAGGCTCCTGCTCAAACTGGCGAGCTGCACGACTGTTCATGCCAGAGGCAAGGAGCGGCAGGGAGTACACAGCCCAGAGGCTGCAGGGGGAAGAGGGCTGTACCCTCTGATGCAGCACCAAAGTGTTTGGAAACCTCGGGAGAACAAAGGTACCTTCACAAACCATCAGGCACAGCTGTCCTTAAGACTGGATGCTGGTTTTTGCAGGTTCAACTAGAATACATGCTTGTCCCCTTACCTACAGAGGACCTTTGGGAAGGTCTTGTGGGTAATTAAAAAGCCCAAGAAAAGAACTTGACAGACGGGCAGACTGATGGACCATTTCCTCTTTTTATTCCCATTTAAATAAGAAGCTTAGCTTCAGGCATGCAGTTCCATTGATTTAACCGGGATTATGAAATCTAACAACACACGTGTGTGCATGCATAAAGGAACACACAACACATAGGAAATAATGTCTTTCCAGAAACCAATCAGACAATTCAAACAAAACCAAGTTGCAGTAAACTTCAGTGGCTTCAGAGGTACAGTTTGGGAATTTTTATCTCCTGTTAGTGCAACATCTCCTTCGGGTGGTGCCAAAAGCATCCTTTTCCTTTCTTCTCACTTTCTCCCACAAAAGTAGTATAATTTTACATCAGTTCATCTTCTGTAGAGCACTTACAAAGCCAGCATATACGAGTGACTTGTTTCAAACCACAGAAAGCTAAAGTATTGCACTGAAAGCCTGCTAGCAAGGTAAAGGAAGAATGCTTCTGCAAAGGTTTTAGTAAAATGACTAAATAACTTTTTTCTATAGCCAACAAAGCTATATAGATCTTTAGAGAGAGCAAATCTTCCAATCCCCAAATGAAACTAGAGCCATATTTGAGATCACGACCTGTTTGATCTTTGACTAAACAAAACAACTGCTTAAGCTTTCACGTGTCCCTGTGCAACACACTTCCACAAATCAATCACTGGAGATAAAACATTAACAGTGACAGGAACAAGGTATTATACTGACACAAAAATACAAGATATTTTGCACTACTACAGTTTCTGTAAAGATTCAGCATAAAGCATTTCTGAAACACTCAAACTCTGCAGTTTCTATCGGTATCTTCCTTTTCCACCCCCACACACCCCAAAAAAGAAATGGCAAATCAAACACCCAGGAATAACAAACTTAGTGTTGTAACATGGCTTTGCATTCTTGTACAGCTATGTCAACCCACACAAAATGCAATTATGATGATGATCAAAACAGCCCCACAGCATTTAATATTTGCCACTCAAGTAGTGAATTAAGGACATTTGGGTACATCACTGAGATGACAGAACACAGGCACACTGAGATGAACATGCTGCAATGGCCAAAGGGACTGGTTATCCCAGCTATGCTAGACTCAAGGACCAATTCAGGAAAACTCCGCCTCAGGAAATGTTTGGTATGAAGATACAGACTATAAGTATTTGTCATTTTTCTTGCTACTTCATTCTTAGAAATTAAGGTTACCTTCAAAATTAAATGAAGTATCACAATAACCTTCCTATTTTAAATTACTCAACAGTCATTAAGTGCTTACTGTATTACATTACATAGCTGGTCCACGACACAAAAATGACAAACCAAAAAAAACGTCATACATACTTTTAAAGAACAGCACTACCAGTTGTTTGTTGTTTTGTTTTTTTGGTGGTTTTTTTCATTCTTTTTTGTTTGTTTGTTTGGTTTTTTTTTTTAAGAAAAGATTCTCTGGTTTTAGGGTCTTATAGGAACACCAAATACTGGTGAAAACTTTTAGAGGAAGCAGGGAAAAGTGAGAAAGATGGAAAAGGTAAAAGAAAGGAAAAGGCTTACCCCAGAAACTCGTCCTACAGCAAATGCAGATTCATTTTCACTGGAGGCATAACTCTCTATATGTTATAGTTCCCATCTAGTCCAACAAATAACAGATAATTAGCTACTGCTGTCTTCAAACAGTCTAGAAATGTTATTGTCCAGAAACACGTCTGCAGAGTAAGGTCCTTCACTCCACCATGATTACTTCTGCACTTGTGAAGCTGTGTACTGGTTACTCTCTTGGAGACGTTCAGCACAGGATTAACAAGTAGCTAAGAGCTATACTCTCATTCCAACTTTAAAACTGCAGTTTTGATACCACAGCTGGACACCTGCCATAACTGCAGGCCTCAAATAGGAATATTGCTTATTATTAAAAAAAAAAGGAAAAGAAAAAAAAAAGAACATCCTTCGAGAAAACTCTTCTTCCGCATTTGCTGCTCTGCAGCATCTTCAGCCTCTTGGGGAGTGTGTTTATTCCACTGCCAGCTTTGGATTCCAGTTCCAGAGAACTGCAGGCACATCAAGCAGTATCTTTCAGTTATTTAAGTTTGGGAATACTCCAGAATTGCTTTCCATAAGCTGTCCGGGAAATGCTGCTTGGCTAATTTGCACTATGGCTAGGACTCAAACTCCCTGTACAGACTACACAAAGGACTGATGGAAAATACTTTCTTAAAAGAGTAATGTCGCCACCACCACACACACACTCTGCATCACTAACCTACACTGACATAATCTGGCAAGTGAAATGGGAAGAAAAATTCTATTTTCTGCCAACAAAAGAGGAAATTCATTAGTTGGATATTATATAACCTATAATAATTTAAAAACAAAAAAACCCCACCCTCTCAAACTTCTTAAATGCACGTATTACATATACAGCATCTCTTTCTTTATTCTCTTTTCTAGACACATGGTTAAGTTACTTAAGTTACCAAGTAGCACCAAAGCCACAGAAGCCACTGAAGAGATATCTTCAGTAAAATATACCAGCCTATCTTCTTTCCCCATGGTATGTATGAATACTGGATTTTCTTTTTTTTAAAACACAGTTATGGAGGGACAAAGAGTTGTTTTCTGGGTTTGGTGTTGGTTCGTTTTTTTTAAATTATTATTCTACTTAAAGTACTACTTTTCCTAATCCAAAACTGAAAGCTTGCAAATCTTTAGAAAAAGTAGAAATGAGAGGTAAAGAATAAAAACATTCCTGCTGTGCAGCTACATAAGCAAGAGAGTGTCTTTTTTCTAAGACTATTTTGAACAAAAGCACCACTTAATATATGAGCCTCAGTCTGGAGCACAGAGTTAACCTCTGTAATGAAAGCGAGTTCCAGATTAACTGAGGAAATCCCAAGGGTATATATTACTTCTTGCTAGCAAAGACAAACTCATGTGTATTGCATTAGGTCAGTTTCACACATATATAACGTTAGTCAATAAGCTAAGGGTGAAGCACCACACATCGTAATCAGCCACTCATATGTGCTGAATATGTGGTAATATAAACATCGACCTTCCTATTAAAGAGAATTTAAAACTTTGAAGAGTACAAGAGTTTAGGTCCTAGAAATATAAATTAGTTATTCAATGGGCAGGGCACACCAAATGTTCGATTACCACATATTCTAACATACCTGTATTGCTCACCATCACTGGTCATGTTCTCTATGGCTTATATTGTTGGTACCAGAGTAAAATGTTCATAAAGAGTCTAAATATTATTTGAAATTATCCTAGCATTAAAAGGTAAGTTCTAGCTCTATTGGAGGGCAAAACATGTACCGCCTAAGCACTAAGCTGCATAATAACTACAATTTATTGTTCCATCAATGTTTGTCAAACAGGGGCTATCCTTCCATGCATGCCAAACAGTAAATTCAAAAGAAAGCTCCTGGAAAATACAGTGAACTAACTTCAGCAGTTATGAACATCTCCAGCTACGCACTCCTCTGAATTTCTTAAAATACATGCCACAAACCCAAGTAAAATACTTCATGAGTGGGGGCCAGCATCCTGTTCATTTAAGCTTCAAGGAAACTACCTGTCCCTCATGTGTTCTGACCGAAGTTTGCAATGAGGAAACAGCAAATGAAAAAAGACTAATTAATGCAGGTTTTTCATTAATTCTTTTTAAACTTCAGAGCTGCATGAATTAAAGATAAAGTAAGTTTACTCCCTAGAAATCATATTAAAGTATGAAGTGAGTCAGGGCCCCTAGAGAGATAATAGAAATCACATCTTCAGATAGGCTTTACAAAGCTCAATATTAAATTAAGAAAACTGTCAGATTCTGGGGTTTAATTAGTCCTGGCAGGTCTGGACCACTGGGAACATTTCCAAAATTTCAATCGTCAAAGTAATTATTGAAAGTTTTAGGGTTGGATGGGAGGAAAAGGAAATAGGACAGCAAAGGGGAAGGAGCAAAGGAGGCAGCTTGTTTCTCACCACCAGCATAGGGCTTTTTAACTTTTCAGTTCTGCACCAAGTTTGATCAAAAAAGGAAAATAAACTTGACCTAGTGGTAACACTCGAAGCCTCTGCACAAATAAACTGAATACTAATTTGATCATCTTCCAGCCTCCTCCCTCAGGCAGCACTATGCAAATGAGCTACATCTTCTTGAACAAAAATTCACAAGTAAATGCATGGTTTGTGTTTTCAGCTCCTTCCTGTGCAACCAGGAACAGATTTGTTCCTTTCATTATTGTAATCAGCATCCAAGAGTTTGGAGATTTTGTATTACACTTGTTCAAAAATTAGTTATTTGACACATTTCATGCACCTTTCTAATACATCTCAAGAATGTGGAGGAAGCAGTGTTTGAATTTCAGCTCTGCCTATCAAAAAGGAAAAAAACCTTGGTCAGGTAATACCTGACCCAGTTCCAAGTTTTGCTTATTTTGAACAGCCCTGGATTTGACCACCACATTCAAATATTGCTACTGGGCCCAGTTCAGCAAAAGGCAATACGTACTTTTATCTTTATCACACACGCTTAACTTTGTACTTGTAAGCAAAGAATGAAGGTCAGAGCAATCTCACCTTTCTTCTTAAGCAGAATTCCTCAATTTAATATTAAACATATCCTAGACGAGTTTACTTAGAAGTTGTATGTGCATTAATTCACTAGCAATACTTTCACTCTTTTCCCTTTTTTAATTAAAAGCTCTCCCATCACTATTAGACAGCTCGCCTAGACTGTGACAATACCACAGCTCTATTATGGACTTTATTATCCTACAGATAAATGTTATTTGGTTGGGTTTGGTTTCTTTTTAGGTATGCATTTTTACAGAGTAATAATACAACAGGGATCTCCCAAAATAAACAGAAATGCCAGTGACCAATGTATTAAAGGCAGCATTGGCTGAGGAAGACAGATACGGTCACGTGACAACCTTAGCTATGGATTTCTGAGCAGGCACAGTTACAACACATAGGTGCAAATGTAACAGCAGGAGGGCTACCAGCTCTCTTAACATTGCTCAGCTTACAGGAGGAGCAGCCACAGGACCACCAAGTCCCCGCCATTGTTGTTGGACTATACTTAATGCTAAATTAAGCATATACTATCAATACAGTCTAGATATAGAATATAAACATATGATTTAGAGTCATACTATCAAGACAGCAAAGAATAAGTCTTTTTACAAAAACTAGGATCCAATGCTAAACTAGGCTTTGCATTTTTAGTTTAGTTGCTGTACTGATTAGTAACACCTTACAAGTTACTCTTAATACAGATCTAGCAAGTATAAATATACGAAAAATAGTCTGTGTTGTATACGGACTGTAAGTACAGTCGTTATTACATTATATCACACTAACATGCAGAGATGCTCACCAATTTTGTAAAGAAATTGGCAAGTCATGAATTTTAAGCATTTACAGTATTTTAAATTTTCTTCAAGTTAAGCATGTATCTATCACCGTTTACCTTCTAGAACCTAGAGGATTGGAAACAAATAGAAACTGCATTAGATATATCCTCATATGTCTTTGTAATTTTAAGATTAAGAACTAGCTCACACTAATGACAGTAACATAAAACATATACCCTGACTTCCTCATAGTTTTTCTCTGCCAAAAGCAATTAAGAGTACTGCACCTTTGGGGATTCGTGAGGAAGGGAGGGAATGCTTGATGAGGTTATGACCCTTTCTCTGATAAAAACCAAAGATCTCCGACTCCATTCCACAAAAGACTGGGTCCCGAAAACTATTACATTTCCGAGTTTCCCCTGGAACTGGATCATTCTTTTTAAATCTTACTGTTGATCAGCATTACATTCAGATCTGTCAATTATTACATCCTAAAAAGATAAGAAAAGTAATAAGTTGATCTTTCAAGATCTGCACTAAGTCTTTTGGTTGAGTTCTGTCTTTGATCTGTGCAAGTCAACCCTAAATTCTGAGTTACATGCCTCTGAGCCAGCATATTCTGTACTACCCCTACATGTTAAACTGACAGTAGGAAATAACATATTCACGAGCACTTGCTTTTATTGTGTCTAAAGCAGCATTTTTCTTGCACTGTCCTGCCAGCTGGAGCCTGATCACTTCCAGTCAAAACATCTGTGTCCATGGCTGTGACACTTGCCTGAGGGTCCATTCCCAGCAACCCCCCTAAATCTCAAAAAAGTCTTCAAATAGGGGCACCCATAATCCTTTCTTCAGACCCTGAACACAAGGAGTATTAGAGAAAAAAAAGAGGCAATTATCCTCTACTGCACAGGGGAGACACAACATCTTAGCACAGCCCAGTTTTCTCCATTACATACTAATAGCAATATTGCTGCTGTTGTTGCTGCAGTATCTTGAAGAAGAAAAACAAAACAGACGCAAGCCAAATCAACATTTATTTTCTTCTGGTAAGCAAGGCATACAGCATGATCCAATCTGAAGTAGCAAACCACCCAAGTTCGTGGGGTGGGTATGATGCCTACAATCCTCTTTTACCATACAGGTATGGCATTTTGGCTAAGCCAAAATTAGTATTTCTTTACCTCTGGCTGACTCGACTTCTCATCACTACTACCTTTAAAGCATCAGACTGGACGTTTTCCCTCAGTATGGGAGAGGCGAAAGCACTGCCATACTCCTTATTCTTCTCCTATGATGTGATACTCTCAATTCACCGGTTGTCAGTTCAATCATATTGATAGTAACATAACTATTGTAAAACCAGAAACCTGAGAAACAGAATACAACGGGTTTACAGATTTTCTTTTTGAGCCATCTTTATCAGGATTCTCTAGGATTACCTTTAATCCCATAATCAGAAAGACCATTTCACAATGAGGCTCAGAATTTACCAAAACCAAACTAAACCGATACCTTTTTATGTCAGGGGAGTAAAGTTGAGTTAGTTCCATCATTGTAAAATGGAAATAGGCTACTGTTTTGTTTATACTGAACTGGAGAATACACTGTCATCTCAGCTTGCTTTAGAGGAATAAATCTACCTGCCCACTAGGATTTCACATTGAGATTGCTATCGCAAATTAGCTATTGTGGTTTAACAATTCCCTCCTTTTAAGCACTGAAAACATAGCCTTGGACATTTGATTAACAAATTCAGTCCTCTCATGCATAAACACAAGAAAAGATTCCTTTGTAAAATGGTACAACAAAGGTAACAAACCATATCATAGGAATAAGCACACCTCTGGCACTCTTTCTGAGATTAATCACAGGCATCCAACCTGTCACCGGTGAGAAGAAACTTATATTCATGGGTATTATTAACCTGCTTCCCTGCAACCTCACTGTTTACCTGACAGTCTGTTCACTTCCCATTTATACCGGGAGAGGTTACAAAAAGGCATTTCAAGGGAAATTCCAAAGCTCAACATAAATAAAGGATTAGTTGGTGGATACTACTTTCAAGATAAGGAGGTATATACTGGCAGTAAAGGCACCTGAGCTAATTAAGTCCTTCTAACCACAAAATGTTTACTCTGTACGAAAATCGGCTTTAAATGCTTTTAATGCAACTGCTAGCTACAGAACAGCCAACAAAAGTACTACCTGTTTGCACAAAGTAAAATGAAAATGGAATGACAAAAAAACCTTGTCTGGGTTTGAAACTCAAACTTGTTTGATTTCAGCATTAAGTTACTCAGTTATGAATGAAGGATGAAACAATGGTAGCCAGACAGAACATGCTCGAGTAAGCAAAAAAAGAACACTTTTAAACGGGATTATAGTAACCATTGAGCAAATAGTTTTAAAAAAAATTAAAATCCAACAGAAATACCCCTTAAAATGAGAGCTCCTGTTTGCTCTGCTTCAGACAGAATAGAGGTTTGGAGAGCACAGATCATAACCACAGGTTTTATTTAATTATCATTTTACAAAGAATAAGCCAGTCTGGGCACTGCATCCTAAATGCAACCAAATAATTATACCAAATCATTGGTAAATACAGTCCCAGGGGTTTGAAAGGTAGCACTTCTGAAAAGACCACACGTTTGTATCGTATTTTACAGGCAAATCCATGATTTTATGTAATTTCTTGTATATGACATATATATGACTCTTGTGTCTATATATGACACATATATATTATAAAATAACAGCAGGGTTTCCTTTCTTCCACCCTTTAGAGATGCAGTTTCAGAGGAAACCCCTAGAAACTTTTTTTTTCCTCCTCTGTGTGTATTTGCCCATTGACATCTCCAAATTGGGACAGTTTAATCTGTCAGTAAAATAATACCTGTCTTCCTTATGCTCATGATACTGAGATTTATCTTTGTTAAAAACAGCATGATTCATGCTTTCTGTTTTGGATTGTAATCTCCAAGTACAGCAGATTCTCCTGAATTCTAGCACCATGATGCTACCTCCCTTGAATTCAAGTGGAAGAGACCTGGGAGGGCTTGAGAGTTGCAGAATCCATCATTGTAAAAATGTTTTTGAGATTATATTTGTGTATGAAAACCATGTCATGTAAATCCATAATCAAAGAGTAACTATCACTGTAATATAACCTCTCAACCAAAACAGTCAACATTCTGACAAACGCATTGTGTTACAGCATGGGTGAAGCTTCACCTGAAAAAGACCCAGCCACCGAGCCTCAGTTTTCTGTCCTAGTCAGAACTTACCTCTTTTCAGCTGCAGCCAGCCATCTCCTGTAACAATACAAGCAGTAGGCATTAAAGAGTCTTATGACACTGGATAGTTAGTACTTTATAAAGGTATGATTGGCAGCAGCTTCTTTTTTTACCTTGGAGTGGGATCTGGGATGATCGGAACAGAGAAGGGTCATGGGCAGAGTGAAACATCATGAAGTACTAACTAACTAACTATGGAGGAGGGAAAGAAAAGAGGAAAATCCCCTAAGATGACAAGTTAAATTCTTCCCTATGGTTTGCCTAGAACACAGTCAAGTTCCTATCAGGTTCCTTAGGCAAGTTCCTAACTCTCCTAAGCGTTATAGGCAAGGAAATAAACAGATCCAGATTTCAAAGCCTTGCCCAAGAACCAGCGAAAACACTACTTTCCCTCTGCAAGCTGTGCCTGTTGTTCTCCATAAAGCTATCATTTACACCCTTTCCCAGCTTGGCATTAAAAGTATTGTATTGCCCTGGCTGGAAGAGAAATAGCCCCTCATTTACTTCAGAGGCAGTGATTTTATTGCTTGAGTCCATAAGCTCCGCTATTTCATTACCACAGAGTTAACACAATGGATGAGGGAAAATGAGCTACAGTTACCTCCTCAGCATGCATGAAGCAGCACAGCTCACTAAGTGCTGAAGTAATCTTGAATGCAGTCTTTACATCTACCTTGCATAAAGTTGGGTAAATCCACTGCACCAAGTATGATTTGCCCTACAAAATATTTATAACCAACATGGATGATTAGCAGCAAAGCTCCACAAGTTGGTGTGCAAATGGCTAAACAGTTCAGATGCAAAAAAAAAAAAAAAACCAACAAAACAAAAAAAAACAAGAAAAACCCCAACAAAAATCAAGAAAAAAATTACTTTCCTGCTGGTCTTGCTCCTGAAACATCATGGTTTGCATGCCAGGTCACAGCAGGCAGAGGTAGGTGAATACATGACTAGAGAATGGGACTCTTCCTTCTTATAGTACTAGTGATAAATCTGCTTAGCTGTATCATGAAATCATAGCTCTTCTCCTGCAAGGTCAGAATTGTAACACAAGCACTTACCCATGAGCATGTCAACCTCTCTAAATCTATGAATTGTTCATTTATTTAAAGTTAGTCACTTGCTTAAATGTCTTATTCCAAGAACTTCATAGTACTGAGTCCAAATATGCTGATTTCTACTGCAATCAGTACTTTAAGATTAGATTTTCTCTATGCTAACACTAGAATCGCTGTTATCGGCAGCACAACTTAAAGAAGATGTTCCAAAACTTTTTTCTTTTCTTTTTGTAAGCAGAGAAATGTCATCCATAACACAAGTTATCTGGGCATTCAATTACCAGATCTCATTTAAATACAAAGTATTGCTGTAATATCTTGACATGAAGATCTCAAAGTCCCTTAAAATATACCGAATAAACTTCAGAAGACTATTTTGTGATACCAGTCACAATTGTACTGTAGGTACATTAAGCTATGTGCCAAGGTCACACAGGAAGGCGGTAGTGTTTGCCTGCCCAAAAGAGCACGTGAGCCTCCTGAGCGCCAGGGCTGTGACTCAGCACCAGCTCAGATGTCTCCTTGCCTATGACTGTACCTCTGCAAAATCCAGCTGTGCTGCTGGAGCCTGTTACTGAATACAGGAGGAGGGGAATACAATATGTAATAATGCAAGCACTATACATGATTTTAAGCAGACCCCAATCTTAAGCAGATGTACACAGAAAAACCTCCCTTGCTCCACATAAAGGATCTTCAGAGTTCTCTGTGTAGTTTTCTCTTTGAAAATCACCTAAATAAGACTGGAAATAGAACAGGGTCTATATATGCATACGTATAAAACCATTTTCAACGGGCTTACCAATCGCTTGACCGCCTCACGGCTAGTTAAGATAAAAGGCTAAGTTTTCAATTATTACTTTGCAGATTAGGCCTTGGGTAAGGAGTCAGTGAGTTCAGAAACACCGGCCACAAGGACTTTGACTGACTGTAGGCTAATCGAGTGTGACCCAAAATAGACAACAAATAGACATTTTGTGTGTGCGTTTGCTTCAGGACGCAGTTTCTTCAGGGTTTTTTTTCTGTTATTCTCAAAGTTGGTGGTCCACTGATCAGCCTAAATTACTCAGCTTCCAGTGCAACACGTTAGTCCTCTGAAAGGGACATGTTTTAAGCAGAAAATTAAGAGTTACATGCAGTGCCCTTAGAACTTTTAACCAAAACCTGTGTATCTGTTTATTTACCACAGTGGCAAATAAAGCCAGTGAATCACTGTATATTTCAACATTTATTGCATCAGACTGTTTTACAGTGTACTGTTTTCTATATCCAATATTGATAAAGAGGAATTTTGGCATTTTAGCAATAATAATCTCTCTGGAGAATCTGAAGAGATGACAAGGGAACTTTCAGCAACAGAAGTCATAATTAGGACTGAGCCAACAAGCAAATTTGTGAGCCATTATTTTAACATATTATTTTGATCACTAAATCATATGCACAACATGCAAAACCACACTTGAGTACTTTGAAGAAGCAGATAATACTGTGTATACATATATATAGATAACTAAGCAACTATTCGAAATTACAGAAGTAGTAGGGAGTTTTGTGTTTCTGAAAACAGAGTTCTCTTGTGCAACATATAGGAGATCCCACTTAATTTTAGACAAACCCACTTAATTTTTGAATGAGCTTTATAAGGTTCTCATATGGGGCAGGGGAAACACACACACAAAAAAGAAAATAGAAAACCAGGGAAAACCCCCACACTAAACAATTAAGGACTATATTACACAGGACATTAAACATTAAGGACATTAAATATTAAGAACTATATTACACAGAGGAACTAAATACATATTTCCCATTTGTTCCGTAAGTTGGCTCAGATTTTTAAGTTGGAGAGGTTTCGGAAGACAAAAAATCTGTGGCCATTCTTTATGCTTTGTTTGGTGTGTGGATTTCAGTGGCATGTACACAAAACCACCCAAGAACTTTCCCTTGCACTGTTACTAGTATTTGCAACACAACATATACAAAGAAAGGTAGACACCTAGTTAAAGAAAATAGACCAGCCTCTATCTTCCTCCCAGTCTACCTAAGCAACACCTCTCAAGCCAGGAGGCACTTCTCTAGTGGAGAGCTACAAAAATCAAGGCAGAACACTGAATCCTTATCTCCTCTCTAACTCTCAGCCAATCTGATTATCAGGGTTTTCAAGTGCTCTGCCAAGGTACCGAGAAAAGATCACAGGATAAAGTCTAAACAGCTAGAACTATGTGATTTAAGAATGAAAGTGACTTTAAGTCATCAGGTTCAGTACCGTTTCCTTTAATTACTGGATCATTTCCTATCTGAACATGTATAGTTTTCGATTGTGCAGCTGCTAAAATACCTGTGATCACAGATGACTGCTATATTCAACAGCATCCAAAGTTCAAGGTAACAAAGTGAGCTCAAAGTAGCTTTTATCTTTCTTTCCCCTTAACCCTTCAAACACCCCGAGATGGCTATTATATAGTAATATATGATATGGTTTGTCCACAAACTGCCAAAAAAAGGAAGAAAAAAAAAAGAAAAAGAAAAAAGAAACCCTACAAAAACCCCACTGAATGTAAACGTTATCTGTAAAAAAGGGCTGTTATTTAGTAGTTTAGCATAGTTTTTCTCCGTAATCTGCATTTTATTGAAAACTTTCAGAATCACTTTGGACCAGCTCAAAACCTTTAAACCAGGGATTGCTCCCTTTTCCTAAGAGAAAAAAAAAAAAAGAAAAGAAAGAAAAAAAGAAAAAGAAAAAGAAAACGGAAAAGAAAAAAGAATGTTCATTAATTACAAGGTACTGACTGACCTGGATTAGCCTTTATTCCATGTCAGCAGAAAAGAATTCCTGACATCTGCATCAATTACAGTGACAGAATAGGCTGTTCCAAGTGGATTTCTTGTGAGAAATCAAGAAAGAAAACTAACTGTTGGCTTATTTATGTGCCTAAGTGTAACACTGTATAATCTACTAATGAGATAGTACCTTTCTTATAAAGCTTTTCAAGTTATTTTAGGAACACAGCAATATTTGATCTCATCAAGTTTATGCCTGTGCTGTTTAATACTAAATTGATGGGAGGCGAGTTTTCCCTGGTTTACAAATAATCCTAAGCATTGTAATCAAGTGGGAGTAGGGAAATGTTGCCTACTTCTAGACAAATAAGAAGAGGTGCAGGACTTGAATAAAGTCAAGTGCTAGCACTTACATTTCAAAAAGAACACCAAAAAATTGTGAAGGCTGCAAAATAAGGCATGAGAATCATTTACTTTTAGAAACCCTACATTATACTGACAGACAAAAGAAGCTTGATCTATTCAGCTTACACAGTCCCTAAGTACCTGTCTAAGGGTGACAACCATTCCTTCAAACAAAAGCTTAATGTTGGAAGCTAAACGCACAGACATGTTCAGTCTAGAAACAGGACTAAATGGATGGCATAATTAGGGATAACATCTCTTCGTCATGGTTGATTCTCCAACATAAGTTCTTGCTTTAAAGACTAAATCTCTTTCTAAAAAGTATGATATGTCAGAAACAAACCCTCTGTAATTCAGGTCTTAAGCTTCCAAAGACCCCACTATGCACTGGCTGGGCCCAAACACCTACTGTAGTCCTTCCAGTCTTTAAAAACTTCTAGTGACCTCTCCAACAGGCGCAGATTTAGCATTTACTCCTTCCATCAGGAAGGCCATGTATTTTCTTCAGCTCAGCCAGAACTCACTTAAAACCAAAAATTCCCCGCTTTTCTTCCCATGCAACAAATCCAATAGGTAATATTTGTTTTGACAAGCAGAATTACTGCTGTGGGCAATGAAATCTAGCACTGGATTTGGAAGAAAGACAAAACCAACTCAAAGACCAATCAAAACCATGTAGTTCTGATTAGTTTTACTTTAATCACTTTAAAATCTAGCTTTATACAAGGGACAAAAGTATCAGAAGTATTCAAATAACCCTGTTCAAATACAGAATGCCTCATGTAATAATTTTGCAATTCATAAACTAAGTTATGACAATAAGGATGTAACCTCTGCAGAGACAGACTGTACATTATAGTCAGGTAAAACGGTTTGAATCCAAGACTTTGAATTAATTAATTTGAAAAAAGGTAGAAAATAGGTGACAACCCTTTGTTAGTGACTTACCAAATGTTGCTATACATCACTGAATAGAAAGAGCACACATTCTGTAAAAGTTCATGTATTAAGAAGTGTTTCAAATGAAATATATAGTAGCAGAACTTGACATTTAAGTGGAAAAAATCTACTTCCAGATACATAAAGTACTGTAAGAAAAATTATATCTGATGTATAAAGTGAAATATCAATTAGTTGTGCTTCTTGACAGATTGTAAAAACAAGTACAGGATGAAACGTTTGAACTGGGATTTTCATATATCTTTACTTAGTAACAAACTAGGTCTGCCAAATGCAGTACTTGAATACATCCAGACTTGAGGAAACTTGCCAGAATGTCTAACTTGGCAGAAAAAGATTAAGCAGGATCTACTCTGGTCAAGAGGCAGTATTTTCAGCTCTGCAAGATTTAGAGTTTTTTGTTGGGTCATCCGTGCTCCCCCCCCCCCATTTTTTTTTAATTCACATTCAGTTCTAGAATTGTAAAGGCTCAAAAATGGAACCAAGGAGTCTCCCTGTGTTAGCAGTGCTTACACACACATTTGTTGGCTTGTGTCAAATGTTATATCATGTTTCTTTTAAACTCAAAAGAAAAAAAAAAGGCACAGAAGTAAAAGCAGCAATTTTTCCTTCCTTACATTACCTTCAGTATGATTTCCCCCCTCCTCGCCCCATGTTCTCTGTATTTTACATTAAAGATTTCCTGGTATGACATTATCAGTGTGGCCTTTCCAGCTCTTATTCACATGCAGGGAAGGGTGTGGGTAGCTTATAAAAGTAGCTGTAAAGTAAATATGACTATAAACTTTGTCAATTTTATGAAAGGCAGTTATTTGTATTCAGAAGTGACAACACTACAGCAACACTTCCCAGCATAGGTAAGTGCAAACCTGGTTTGGGGTATCATACACTTCAATCTCAGCATTAATTCCATGGCTTTTAAATTCATGAACTTTAAAAGATTGTATACCGACTTTTATTCTCAGCAGAACTTTGATTTCCCCACGTCTCAAAGAAAGGACCCACAGAAGCCACTTTACATTTATCTTCCAAAAATGTGAAAATCTAAATACAGGCTCAGCATCCCCAAGGAGTAAGAAAGCAAAAAAAAAGAGAAGAGGAAAAAAAAAGCACAAGAAAAAGTACTTTTTTATCTAAAAAAAAATATAATACATTCTCAAACACCAAGAGAATGTAAAAAGCTGAGTCAGATCCTCCCCAGCAGGGCTCATGAAAAAAAATAAAAAAAGCAAAAGCAATCAATCTGGGAGACAATACAGGCAGGAAGAATTTACCTGCCATCCAAACAAAGTCTCAACCACTGTCTTCAGGCTGTTCACAAAAAGGAGGGCTCAGCACCTAAAAATGCGTGGTAATTCTGGTGGTTTTGGCTCATGCTCCTGCGCCTGGTTACACAACCCCAGCTGGGGCCACAGCCAGCTCTGATAGGCTTGTACCATTCCTCTCCCTGGCCAGGAGAGCTCAGCGTAGCACAGGACAAGGGAACACACTGGGACGGCTGGATTTAGAGCACAAAGGGACTCCAAAGGCATAATCTGAATCATATCTGCATTTCTCCATCTGTCTGAAAGATGAGTGGCAAACTGGACTGGAGCTGCTGCGTTAATAATGTGGCCAGGCCTGAAATGATGGGCAAGTTGTGGTCCGTGATAAATGCACAGCGCCTACATATATTACGAAAGTTTAAGTCACAGTAAAAGATTGCAGAGGCACAGCTTATTTAGAAACAATTGTTCTCACTGAGAAAGTTAGACTCAACATGCACATTTCTGGAAGGGGTGTATGGAGCATTTTCCCCAGAAGCATACAGCACCCTAAAGGGTGCACTGTGAGTTCCCCTTACTGCTTCTCCAAAGCAAACTAACCTTGTCATATCACTGTGAGCCTGGAGTGTAGGCCAAAAAAAAAAAAATAAAAAAAATCAATACTCTCAGTATGCTTCCCAACTGGCAACCTTGCAGAGTAGACAAACTCTCTAGTTAGAAAACATTAAGCATAAATGTCAGTCCTGTCCAAAAGCCATCAGTGCCTGCTATCCTAGCTGT
Organism: Falco punctatus; assembly: GCF_963210335.1. Classification (NCBI taxonomy): domain Eukaryota; kingdom Metazoa; phylum Chordata; class Aves; order Falconiformes; family Falconidae; genus Falco; species Falco punctatus. Next base: position 45,971,592 of record NC_137584.1, on the reverse strand, counting down.
AGCCAGGTCTTGCAGTAAGAGTTGCAGAACTCTAATACAAGAACTGAAGTTCTCAATGGCATTAGACTTCTTAGCCATATAGAACGCAGGCATTTTCCTTCAGCAGTTCTCTTATGAAATATTTAAAATATTTATTTCTGAGCACTTCATTAAATACACAACATCATCAAGAAATACAAAACTAACCAAATAATTATATTTGTATATCCCAAAATTATCATTTCAAGATGCAACCTAAAACCTCAGTCCTACAATACACTCAACTATATAGCTCCTTGCACCCACCCATAACTCCAAAAATTATAAGAATGCACCTTCTGCCAGGCTTGCAGCACAGTGCTCTGTTAACACCAAAGTCTGGAGAAGTGGGAGTTCAGGTGTATGAGAAGATGTGGGTGTGAGTTTTTTCTTTCGAGAGGTGAAAATGAGAGTGGAAGACAAGCAGCAGAACTAAACAATTACCTTTAATAACTAATATGGCTTTGTAATAAAATTAGGTCATTCTTCATACATATTTCTGAGGAACAACTTCATGGCTAACTTCACACTCAAGAAAATCTTTCTGTCATGTGGAAGGATTTTCTAGCCATCAGCAGAACAAGTCTTAAATACTTTGCCTGTTTTAACAGGTCACAAAATATTTGTGTGGTCAGGTTGATGAGGGCAACTTCAGGGCACCTTCAGTTTCAGGTTCAAGTGCCAGGTGCTATAAGGGTAGACCAGTGCCACTAGTTAATACTGCCAATTCTCTAAAACCGAAAAGCCTATGATTTCCAAAAACTTTAGATAGTCTTTAAATAAAAATAATTTAGTTTACTACTACTCAATTGTGGAAAAAAAATAAATTACTAAAGACATGAGAAAAAATCCATTTATACATATCTATACTTACTGCCCAAAGAAGGTGCTCTCTGTGTTTCATTTTGAATGACTACAGAGCTTCTAGGGCTGGGATCTAATAAATACCAAGTGTGCCTCACTGGGTAGGGATCCTAACCAGGCACAAACCTTGAAATGCAGCCATTTTCTTTCTGGGAGAGTCATAGCAGTCTTGTATCTTCCTCAAGGATTTCCTGTTGCCTACGAACTGTATATTTAATCAAAAAAAACATTCAGGACAGGACATCCCATCTTTAGAAATGCTGGCTTGATTCGGACATGACCAGACAGAACCATCTCCTGGCCAGACACCCAGCAAAATTCCCTGATGATTAGCCTCGTACATAACTTGATTCTTCAAATATGGCTTTACATTGTGAAAGATATACCCTCTCGCGAGATAAGATTTAACCATCAACATGAAATTTTTATACAGTGAAAAGTACAAATATATAAACTGGTAACCACCCTTCTCACAAACACTGACACTGAGAGGAAGCATGTTATTCGTAACCATCTCAACAGAAACTAGACATAACAGAACGCAAATAACTTGAATTGCCTGGCTTTCCTGAACCAGGAAAGTCCAGACTTGCTAGGAGAGAGGTTATATTAAAACTCTGACCACCTTAAACAGTTTCTTAGTCCTTCCATCACCTGAAGCACAGGCTGCATTGTCTGCATATGGGAAGAACATTGTGTATTGCACCTGGAAGTTGTGTCCATTTTTAATTATTCTATAAAATATATGTTGTGGGAACCACTGCCAAAATGTGTGTAAAGGAATTTATATTAAGCCCTGTTCCACAAAACCCACAATTAAGAACAGCTACCATTTTCAAAGGATTGGTAACTTTTAATGTCTTGAACTGCATGATAGGTTTTACAGCATGTTCTGACTAAAGGGGCTACTAGAACATAATGTGGCTTTAATTTGAAGAATAAAAGCCTCCTGCATGCTAAATCCAACCTCTCCAGGGTTTTTTTGCTTGCACCACTAATGGACCTGGACACAGTGCAACAGAAGCAGCCCCCCAAACCTTCTCCCCCTTCACCTCCTGCTCTCTTCAGCTTGCTGACTCTTCAAGAAGCTAACTTCAATAGTTTGACATATCTCTCCAATACACGTAGAAAGTTTCTATTAATATTTTATTGCTCATAAAACATCAAAGCTAGCTCCCCCCTTCTGGTTTATCAGCAAGCAGCAATTTCCCCCCTTTTTAAGCTAAATTAAACTATGGGGAGCCAATTAAAAAAGCAAAACCTAACAACTAAGCTTTCCTCTATTAATCTCTCTAAATTTAGGTTCTACCAAAGGCGCCTCAGCCCACTTCTAATGTCAGTGGCATAGTTTGAAATTACTGCTAGACATAATTAGGTGACAAAAAGACAAAGAAAACCCACAGTGACTCTTAAGTGATAATTAATATTAGCAGCCTTGAATTTGCTAACTATATTGCACCTGTCAGAGTTCTTCAGAGTAAAGTGGTAAATAATTAGGAAGTATCTGTGCTGCTGCACCTTGGTACTTCAAAGGGTAAAAAGTCTTAGTTAGTATCTTTATTTTACCACTTTGGATCTATTGGTTTCAAGGCTGTGGTCAGCCCAAGATGAAAGAATGTAACCTTGACAACCTAATTTATCTTAAGAGTTGCAGCTCACTTTAACTGGTAGTAAGTAATTATTTTTTTGCCTCTTACCCTTCAATGTCCTTTGAGTTGCTTTGGGAGAAATACGGCTGGGGAGGAGGGGAAAATCAATGAATCTGAAAATAGATTTTTGGCATATTGCTTAAGTAAAGCAGCAAGACAGAACGTGGAGGAAATTTCAAAAGGAGCAAAAAGCACAGGTTTTGGGATGAAACCTGATTTACATTTAAGCAACTGTTGACTTCACAGTACTGAAATGTATTTTAGACCCTATTAATGTAAGCAAAATCCAATATTAACACTGACAGAAAAACTAACTGTTAATATTGCTTATTTTCTGTATATTAACCCTGGGTGGCTGGCAGCAGTTACGTTCGTATCATTGTTTGTGTGCCCACACAATAATATGGAGAGCAGTAAAAACCCTGGAATATATGATAGTAAAAAACAACAACCACCAAACCAAACCAAAACACCATTCTCCCAAACCTATGATGAAACTGGCAAAAGAAATTACTTTAAATCATGATTTCTAACATGATAACTCTATCCTTTTAGGGTGTTCTATGTACTGCAGAACAGCAATGTAACACATAATTGCTGCTTTAACAAAAATAACTGTTCTGTTTGGTGACAAAGTCTTCCCATTTAAAAAAAAAAAAAATTCTCAAGAGAACCAATGGTTGTCATTCCCACCCTGGAAAGAACAGATAAAAAATATACCACTAACATTTGCGATCACAGAGTAGTACTTCTATATTTCCACTCCAGGTCATGCACAGCTAAGACTGCAGCATTACAGAGATATCAGAGTGTACCCTCTGCCTGGGGTCTTCTCCAAGAACTGTTAATATTTTTAAACAGGAAAAGAAAATGTAAACATGCAACAGCTTCTTTAGGATCACAGCATATTTCCAAGATGGTAAGGAAGACAGAAGCTAAGCATGACACAAAAATTAAAAATGCTATTTATGAAGGAGTATTCAATCAATCATTTTCTTTAAAGTATTTCATATACATAGCTATGCTCAAAGTTATTAATTTAATAATTAGACACTGTTAATCATTCCTGATGGACATCCACCATGAAGAGGAACGTTCCTCCCTCTGATCTCACCCAAGAGCACTAAGCGTGAGCCATCATTAGAAGGACGCTGGAGCAGGAGCTGGGGAGGAGAGGCAGTGCTGGGTGCTCCCTGCTTTGCTTCACCGTGCAGATGGCATCGCTTGGGCCCTGTCACAGCTGCCCTCTGCCTCCATTGGCAATTCTGAGCAATGCAAACAGACCACTACAATTTTTGTTCTGATCAGAAAGGCAGATGCTGGAAACTCCTTTATGCCATCACTGTGTTTTACTTTCAGGCTCTGTTTGTGAAGCAGTTTGGGGGTGGGTTTATTTCTTATGTAAATGTGGTAAAGTTGAGAATGATATAGTTACAAATTCCACTGGCAATGTTTTATACCAGATGACCAAGCTCAGCTTTGAGTCAGGCTGATGGTCAAATTACAGTTTGCAGCTTAAATGTAAACAATTTTTTTAAAAAGCTTACAGTTAGGAGAGGACCATCTTCAACCAGTTTTAAATAGCATCCTACTGAGAGGAATATTTACACTAGAATACACAGAAAAGTAGGAACCTTTGCTCCTCCAGGAATGTTTTTATTGTTTTAAGTTTCTCAAGTTGGAACATCAATTTAGAAATAAATTAGACCATTAGCATTCAGAAGTGCTCTAAAGAAACTAGCTGGTTTTCATCAAGCCACATTTAGTCTCCCTATTTTGTACCACTCCTAATAGCTTATTTAATATGTGCACATTATGTATAAATTGTGATACGCATAATTTTGTATCATGTACAATTTCTTTATACAAAAGCAAAAAAGTGCATCAAACTCAAGTGCTGCGCTGCTACATTACTTGAGAACTAAGAATTCATTACCACTGAGACAGAAAAGCAAAATTAATTCTTTAAAAACAGGATCATCAATATAAAAATTCCCCATAGTTCTCTAAACCTCAAGTTTAAGCAGTTCAGGCCACATAAGCTTTCTGTAACTTGCGGGTGACTGGAACACTGATCTCTGGCGGGATACCAGTCAGCCCCAACACCAGGGAAAGTGCCTGGCATCTGAAGAACAAGTTATTCCGCCTGTTAATAGCCCAACCTTTGTCATTGGTGACTTCACCACCATAACATTACAGCAGATGCATCTTCACTTTGTGATGAGGAGCAGGCTTTACTGTAATCAAACATTTCACAATGTCCAGAACAGTCTACCTTTCACCACCCTTCACTGCCCTAGATCAAGGGAGCCACCACCACACCACCTCCTTCTCCTCTTCACTCCACCGAGGATTTTTAAAATTTAAAAGCCTATCCAGTTAATAGCCTGTTGGCAACCGAGAAAGTGGGACCCAACCAGCGTGGCCCAGTGACTAAGACAGTTCATCAAAATGCTTTCAGGAAAAAAGAAAAGTGATTCAATGTCGTGGTTTAATGCATCATAACACTATTAGAGAATACGAGCCACACTGCAGAACACAGGGGCGGCAGTCTGGTTGCAGCAAAGCAAGTGTACTGCAAGTACCAAGTGTACTGCTGTGCTGGACTTGGACAGCACAGCAGTTGCTTAGGCTGTTGCTAATAGTCAACTTTGGTGGACTGGAACTAACCCAAATTTCTCAAGAGAGTTATAACAAGAGTCATTATGCATTACAGCAACAGCCTACAACCAGTCTTTCAAAGATGTGCCAACCTCTCACAGTGTGCAGAAAGAGGCCAACAAGTTAGTCAGAAACAGAATATTCAATTTCATCACCCTTCCACTTTGCTTTTCTCCCATTTTCAATCAGATTTCAGATTTCGTATCTGCTTTGGTTTCACCACCTCCTTTCATAAACACTAGGGTCAACAATTTCAGCTATCTTCTTTATGCAGACACTTCCTCTTTCTTCAAGATACGGTTTTCAGAGGACTAAAAGCTGCTACAAAATGAAGCTATGAATAGTAAGTAAGGAACAATAACCTGGTACAGGAAGATTATATTACTGGGGACAACGAGAACATAGCAAGCATATACTATATTTTTCCTCAGCATTCTTCTAGCTTCCAACCATGTTCAACTAAAGGGATTTCCTTGGTTTGCAGTTGCTCATTTATTTGGAGCTGTCTTCCAGAGACTTCTCTGATTTCCCCTTCAACTCACAGGAATTTTTTTTGTATGTTCACAATATCTTTTGGCAGTGAAGTCAGTGTCTACCACCTTCTACATAAATAGCCAAGACCTTTTATGTTGAATCTCACTCATCTAGTGTTATCTGATAGCCATAAATTCTTGTCCACAAAACAGCACAGCTGGTATACACTTTTTATTCCAGACATCTCTTCAGTTAGGCAGCAAGAACTGGAGGAAAGAGAGAATGGAGCAAGGAATAATAAAGAAACTAGTTCCAAAGAACAGCAGCAGGTAGACAAAGTATACAATCACCATTCCTAAGCACACAGATGTTTTTGTGTGCATCTCAGCCCGGTGATATATCATTAAGCCTATGAGCGCACCGTTACCAGAGTTATTTGTGACTTCACATGCACTAAGATTTAAAAAAGCTTTAGAAAAGTTGCTTTGTTTTCCCATCCACTTTTGTATGGGTGTAGTAATAATAAAGCCTAACAACAACTTTCTCCACCACCATGGCACAAGATAGTACATTGCTATGTGGCCACTTAAAGCCCCACGGCACCACGCAGACAGCAGCATGCAGTGCCTACTAACCTCAATAACTGTACCCTGGCACTACTGCCATGAAAGAATCAGTCCTAGCAAAATTTGGAGGTAGAAATACTGATGCTATTTTCTTCACTGCATTTGAAAGCTATGACCCAGCGGGCAGTCTACGAATTTACATGGCTGCGTTTGCATGTTTCTCCTGTGCAGCATCACATATTACAGGAGAAACAGCACACAAACAGAAGTCAGAGGAGTTATAAAACTAAATGAGTCTCTACCAAGAACAACAGTAACAGCTGGTAGGCTCCCACTAGTGCCATCAGGTACACAATGCAAGGAAAAACACTGCTGTTACTATAGGATATTTTGCAATGACATAAGCTCGTCCACTGGGATTTGTCAGTGGCTGTTTATAAAGCCCAGGTGTAACATTAGTTTCCTTCAGGATGCAAGTGTGAACCACAAAGTCAGTAAGGGAGGATCCAGCTGGGGGAAGTCATGGTTCTTGCTTAATGAAAGAAGTTGGAAGGGAAAGGGGGAAAGGAAGAAGAGTTTAGGGGAGTGTAACTTCCTCATATCTTTCTCTTCAAAAAGAAGGTGCAGAAAAACAACCAGTTAAGTCGACTGGAGAAACCTAATAAGGGTTCCCACATCCATACGTCTTTTCTAAGCCTTTTGCATAAAGCTACTGCTACGGCAGCATTTGACTGATACCCCAAAAACTTTGACCGTGGGAGCCTTCCAAACAGATACCAGGTAGACATCATCTGGTTTCTTTGAAACAAACCTAGGTATGTTACAAGCAGCTGTTCAAAGGTATCATGACAAAAAAAAAATTCATCAGTAATCCACAGGATGAAGCACTTTTCATAAAAACCATTCAGTATCACCAAAAGTTTGCTAAATTATCAAAAAAAAAAGTTGGTTTAGTAAGATAATTTGTGATGAAAAGTCTACAATCATTCCCTTAAATTTTTGCAGTTGAGCAATTGCCCAGCTCCAGATGCCATCAGAAGCAGTTGCCGTGAACCACAGCAGCCTCTCAGCAAGTGAAAGGAGGAATTTGTGCAATGGGTGGGGTACTCCTGTCACAGCCTGATTTCCAATGGTTAACTATACTAAAAGTCTAGAAGTTTAAGAGTGACTTTTCAGCAAACACAAGCAGAACAAATGCTAATTCCTTTGCAAGCTAAACCAGAAATACACTCAATCCACTTCCTGGTATTGACATAGTACATTGTTCTAAATGCAACCATTGTAAACAGAATATAATAGCTTTGCTGTAGGAAAACAGTTAAGAAAGTTATATGTGGATCATGGTAGGGGAATTTTGTTTTAATTTGTTTGTCTACCACTCCTTGATAGCTACCCAAGCTTCTTGAAAAATATTTAAGTGTGGTATACACACACTTCCATCTTTACAACAACTGAATCTCCGGGTCCTGAGTTTTTTCCCCGCTATAGCACAAAGCAAGCAGTGACATTTATAAATGTAACTGTTGACTCTAAAGGGTTTGACAGAAGACGTGGCAGAAAAGCAAATAGTCTACCCGCTCACTGGGGACCCTCAAGTCAAGGACTAAGTTCCACTAACTTAATTACAGGAAACTCATTTCTCAATTGTCTGCTTCTGTGTGCCTCATGGCTTAACTGCAGTATATGGAGCAGTGGGTCAGTGGGTGCCCTGTCCTGTCAGCTGGTTGCCAGCTGGGGTTAACCCACAGCAGTGGGTGAGGGGCAGCAAGGGGCACTGCTAGGTTAAAGCAACATTGACTTTTTTAAAGTTTCCAAATAATCAGTTACCTTGCCAACACTTTGCTCAACCCAACTTAAGCCTTATTAAAGGTGAAACATTATTTGTTGTTACAGATTTGTAACAATTAAACTGGGGGGTTTGGTTTGTGTGATTTTGTGGGTTGGTTTTTTTGGTTTTGTTTTTTTAAACAAATGATAGCAATAGTAGTTCTTTGAGAAAAAAAAAAAAAAAACACAACCAAAAAAACCAAGCAGCAATAAGATGTCTGGAAATAATTAAGAAAGTTCACATAAACATTTATCCATGTAAGTAGCAGTGGTATTTTAAACATGATAAATTAAACACTTCTTAATTCTGTCTCAGTCATACCAGTGAAACATTTCTACTTACTAGTAAACTAAGTAAACAGAGGGCTGCATATGATCAAAGACTACGGAAGTTTATCTGATCAGTCAGTGCTAGAGCAGCCACTGGCAATGCCTGACAATTCTTTTCAGTAAATGTTATCATACCATTCTTTGAAAGTAAGAGTATTTATAAAGCAACAAAACCTCTCAAAGTTCTAACTTCCAGCACTAATGATTTAGTATCCGTAGAAGACACTAGTATCATGTTTTGTCTTTAGTAGAACATTTTCATCAAGACATAAGAATAGGTCTCTAAGAAAAGATTCATTTTTATCCATGATTTCACCCTTTTTTTTTTAACATCAAAAACTCATTTCAGAAGAGCGATTAAAAACAAAGTATCCAGATTAGTAAAACAAAATTTGATTTAAACATTGTATTTGTCAAAGCAGTTTTATACAAACTGCTTGAAAAACTTCACAAGCTCTTATCACAACAGAATACTATGACAACTAATTTAAAAATGAAGACTCAGCATTATCTCACAATTTTAATTAGCTATATTTTATTGTATTTTCTTTCTTTGCCAACATCACCAGTAATCCGTTAAGTAACTGAGATTGTGTTACTACAATCTAGAAAAGCGTTTTAAGTTGTTGGTAGTTATTGAGCTTTTTTTTCCTCATGCTAGTGTTTATAAAACACAGAGCATCATGAAAACCAACACACTGCAGCAAGCTTCACTGAAACTGCCTGGTGCACCTCAAAAGCTACAGAGCTCGTTTTCACAGGCAAGAAGCCTTATCTGCTTTTCAGATTCCTCACACCTGGGTCATATCCTGAGGTATTAGGTTAGGGAGGGAGGGAGGGAAGGTAGGTCAATGTTTTCTGGAAACAGAAATAATGTAGAGAAGTTAGACTATTTCCAAAGGTGAAGCGTGCAAGGTGAAGCACAGCGTGCCAGAGGAGGCCCTGCCATGCCTTTACCCGCTACCCTGGGAACCCTGAAATTGCATATCCCACGAGGCTGGCACTCACCATGCCACCCATGGGAGCAGCTCCCTTAGGATCTCACAATTTAAGGCTGCATGTATATGTCTACATACACACATTTCTACATATGTATATACATGTGTATATTGTATGTGTGAGAGAACTTATAAACAGCCACACAACCTTATATCCACAGTTTCTTAGTGATCCAGACAATCATTTTTCATGTGTCTTCTGTGTATATAAGAAATTTCAAGTCACAGGAATCTTGTACTAATTCCCTCAAAATGTACAACAAAGCATACGTGGAAAAGATTTTTAGTTGTGCTATCCCTAAACGCTCTAGTCAAACTTGGTATCTGAAAGCTTTCCAGTTTTAGCTTTCCATATTATGTGTCTGCTTGATTAGACAGACATAGGAAGCTACTCAAAAACAAAAAAAACCCAAAACTTGAAGGTACTGAATAAGATCCTCAGGGCAGTTTCTAGATCCCCGCTTAACTGAAAAAAATGTTTCTGGAATGTTTTTTACTTGTCACTTCTGGTGAAACGAAACCATGTTTACAGAAACAAAAAGACACTGAAGGCTTCATGAGTCTTCCAAAATTAAATGAGACAAGCAGCTCCCTGCTTCCCTCTCCTGTACCTAGACAGGAACAATCCTGTGTTCAGTTTCAACCTTCTAGTTTGGGGGATGGAGTTAGCAGGAAAATTATTGTAAAGTGGTACCTGGGACATCCTGACCTCAATGACTTGTCTTTTCAGTGTCTAACACATGCACATGCTAGCTCTCAGTCCTCCCCCATGCCTTTTCACAGGCATCAATCTCTCGTTGCCAGCATAAGGAGGAGAATCAACCCTTGTTTGATGGCCACATGATGCTGTCAGTGACTCCACCATTAATGATGCTCTGCAGGATTCCTTTCCACTCCCTCCCTTCCTTCCCCCAGATCCCTGATCCCAGCCCATCTATGGCTCTATGCTATCACAAGTCCTACCCTCTCTAACTCCTGATGTAAAGCTAAAGCAAGCCTTACAACTCACTTACTTGAAGTTGCTTATGTGACAAACTAAAACGCAATACGAGAAAATAAAGTTCTTTCATAGACAGAGTGAGTTTTCCCCAGATTTGATATGAAAGTTCTGTATCATCCCTATGTCTCGCTTAATTTACCAGAACTCCTCCCAGAGGCTGGAGAGCTGAAATGCAGCAGTACCTGCCACTGTTCCACAGGCAGAAGAGAAATTCGATATATAACATATATCATCAGCATAATTTTAACACATTTCGGCTTCATCAATATCTAGGAGAGCCACAGATGTGATCACATACGCTACTTTTAGGGAAGCAACCAGCAAGGAACAAATGACAATTTCTTCCACATCCTAATTCACGGCACAAGTGTAGACGTTGATTTTAACTGGACTTCATTACAGTGCCTTTAGCCTCAAAATGTATTTGTAAGGGAGGCACACAACATGTGAATCAGAGAGAGCTCAGTCTTTGAAAGACTAGCTGTAACTGCTTCTCCTCTGTTGTCGAGAGTTCTCATAATAACGTGTCAAACTTTACAGTAACTTTAAAAAAGAAATTAATAGAAACTCCTTGTGCAGTTAAGCATAGCTTAATACCCTTTACATGGAAAGAAATTTCTTTGCTGTTATTGATGTGCTTTTTGAAATTATTATTGCAACATGTTCCTTGATGCTTTTCAAATGTCAAAACTGTGGTTCAATGCAATGAAAATATTTTAAACTTTTTGAGATGTGTATCTTTAGGTTTAGAGAGAAAGCAGTATAAATCAGCCTGAGCCACAAGCTTTATTCAAACTAAAATACACATTTGAATTAATACAGCCCCTGTGTGGGGACAGCAATGATCTAGAAAGCAAGCGTATGTAAGAGCTACTACAAGTTTGCCATGAAACTGTGGAAACATCTCACAACCTTCACTTGAAATAGCAAATTTTTATAAAATATTTTAATGAAACATTCAGCAGTGATTCTGAGGAAGGACTTTAATTAGCAGGATTACAATTGTTTTTAAAGAACAAATTTTCTCTGAAACCAAGTACCAAACTTTCTGAAATGGGAATTTAAAGTTAATAGACCTTGCAAAGAAAAAAATGGTCCGATTTTCAGGAAGACTGAGCATTTCAAGATCCCACTGATTTTAGTGGAAATCATGCATAATCAATTCCTCCTTGTGTCAGTCATCCCATATCTCAAATGTCAGTTTTGGTTCTATGAGACTTAAGTATCCCATATGAAAAACTGGCCTTGGTCAACAAGATTCTCTTTATCAAAAGGGGAGAAAACATCTTCTCTAAAGCTGAAATCCTAGCAGCCCACTGGTCTTCCCCCCTCATTACATATTTTAGTACTATCAGATAATGGGCCAGGGAGGTACAGAAAGGTTAGACAAAAACAAGTTAAAAGTTCCTGCTATTTAGATAAATATGCACACATAAAATTCAGTTAGCTTTCCCTTAAGTTTAAGGCCAGTAAGGGAAACTCGCTTTTTGACTTGAAAAATTCTTCAAAAATTAGTCAAAAAAATAAAAGAAAACTACTAACCTTCACTCCTGGGGACAGGTTCTGTACCACCTGGTGTTTTATCTGGCATCTCTGCAGACACCGGCTTAGTAAAACCTAATGGACACAAAACAAAGAAAGCATTCTCCATCAAAACCAGTATGTTTAATAGGACAGTCTCCTGCCCCATGACCCCTGTGAAGGATGGATTTTCAGCTTTCATGATTTCCGTGTTTGTATGTAAGATACGTAAACAAGCAAAACTCCCTAGAGATTAACTGCAACACTGCTCAGTAGACTGTCACCTGGACGTACTGCCAAATTGGCAGGCAGAAAAGGACCCTCTAATAAATCGCAGCAGTAGACTAAAACCAGTTTGGATATCCCCCCCGCGCCCCAGTGAATTTCTAGTGAAAGGCCCATGAAGTAGGACAGAAGAACCGCTTACACTCCTGCACCGTTGCAGTTAATGAAAGAGTGGTCATGCAGAGGGTCACGTCAGCCTACATTAAACAAAATCCGTTAACTTAAAGCTTTACTACATTGTAGAGCACCAACATTTCTTCCTTCCCAGCAAGGCACAGTGAAGAAAAGGCTTCTCAGAAAGGCAGTAAGCCCACCTCCTCTTACAGCAGTGTTATGTACCCTCTGTGGTATTGGTCAGTGGTCAACACGTGGCCAACTCACACTGACTGGGATTTTGTATCCTCCTTCTTTGCACCTATGAGTATTTTCCCATCATCATCTGGGCTGATACTTCATTTTACATAATGCAAGGCTCAAGATCAGATAGGATGCATCAAGAAAAGACAATTAAAAAAGAGCAGGATTCTCTGCCTGAAGGAGACTGTGCACCAAGTGGGGCAGGGACTTCACCTCTGCTGACAATCCATGTAGCACAGTGCTGTGTACAGCACTATACACAGTGCACAGCGTTGGAAGTATTAGCTGTGCAGCCTTCAATCCTAATGAAGTCACTGAATTGTCTTGGTTCTAATGATGCTGAGGCAACAAAGCTGATTCGGCATGCAGATTTCAGATGATCATGAGATCTGGAGTTATGGGAGACCTCCCTGGCTCACCCTGCAGCAGAACAGAGACTGAACACAAAATAAATGGCTCCCTCACCTTAAATTCCTCTCAAATTCATAAAATCCATAAAATCTTATCAAATTCATATGGCTTGTTTTGAATCCTATTACCAGACCCAGAATGAAAACATTTCAGCCTTAACATCCAATAAAGGGCTTGGTTTTACATTAAAACCAAACTATACAAAACACGTAGGATTTCTTAAGCAGTTTAAGTCACAGAAAGTATTTCAGGTATGCTATCTGGGGCGAGTATATCTGACATATTTAATTCACGTATATGTAACGGGCTTAGAAATGTTATACAGATCTGAGGCTACAATCCACTAGCATATCCTAGGGTACAAACTAATTATTTAGTTGATGGAAACTCTTGTACATATGATTTGCTACATCAGCCTATTCATCTCCAGTACTCGGGATAAAAATCAACCAGGTCTTAGGAATCACTTTGTCCTTAACATAGACATTTCATCGGTACAATGTTATGCACACTAGAGATTTGATATAGCCAAAAATATTCTCTCAACTCCCTAAAATTAATAGTGATAGCGCTTATCCACCTGAAGGTCTGTGCACATGAGTTCATAAACCACAGCTGTACTGTGTCACAAACTAAATAAATAAGTGTGCCCTCAAAAGAGGATTTAAACAACTATAAACATTTAATGGTCTCCAAAATCCTGTATAAATTTGCTGTAAAACAGAAGCCTACTCTCTAGAAGACATTTAAAAAAATAATTTTGTTCTTCAGACAGATTACTCAAATTTAATTATCCATACTTGTCATTGCGAAACAGTTGTCTAGAATACACACACCAACTAACTCTAAAACTTGGCAAGCTCCTGTCCAACCCTCTGCATTCAATGATGCACTACATATTGTCTATGATCATTGCAGCAGTTTATAAATGAAATTACTAGTAAATCATTGGATGACTGGAAAGTCGTTAAGAACTAGTTAATTACACAGTGCCTTTGAACCAAGAAATCATATCAAGAAATACAATATTTACTTCTGTGATTAATTTCAGAATCCAAGAAAATGTTTTCTGTAAATTCTACGTTTTAGGTAAATCATTTTGTTTCAGAAATTCAGGGAACTACATGTTTTAAAATAATAAAATATGGATATCCACAGATTTGTTTTCTGGTTTTGGTTGGTTGGAGTTGCACAGAAATTAAGTAAACTTCACCATGAAAACATTCACTGAGTAATGTACTGACACATTAATGGCATAAAATTGGTAGTCTCAGAAATTTGTTATTTTTTATTGACATTTTGTAGAACTGCTAAATACAAGCAAGGCCCCTTCTGCCCCAATTTTTATTTATGCAAGTCTAATTTTTCTTGTCTGAAGTAGGCCAACATTTCTTTCTACTTGACCTTCTAAAGAACTGATAAGCCTGCTTTTATGTCATTGAAACTCCGTATCAGAAATAATTACACTTAAAGTAAGACATCTACCCACAGTCACTTCTCTGGAATTTAACTGAGCACCTGTGCTCATCCCTCTCTACGGAGCATGACCTATCATTCCCAGCACAAACCCAAGCAGGACTCAAACTGGCATTGAACGACCTTGGCATTTTTAATAATGGAATGGTAAACTGAAAGCTGGATCATTCAATCACTGCACACAAACCAGGGTAGTTATTGAACAGGTTCAGACTTTCAACAACCACAAGAGCTCTCTGTTTCAAAAACTCATTTGGATAATCCAAGGCAATTTTAAAACTACTGTCCCACTAATAGTTTTGCACAGATTTACCAATTTAGCAGCTCTGCATTACAGTTCGTGACGGCATGGCAGACAACATAGTTATAACAGGTTGAAGCAAGTCAGCCTCTGTGCCTAGAAAGTACATCTACAGAACACAGTCTAGAAACACTTGCACTCTGTTACGGTTTTCAGTAATGAATCAGTCTGTGAAATGTGTTGCTGTTTCCTAGCTTTTTCTAAATAGCACAGGAGATCAATAGTACCAGGACAGTTCAATCAGATGGAAATGTGACAGGACCCATGTAGAGCCTTCAATATTTTCTTGCAGCACTGTCAATTTCACAAATCACATCTGAAAAAATGAGGTCCAGTTGCACCGCACAATAGTATTTTAAGTGACTTCTTTAAAAAGCATGAAAAACCATCTATTTTAAAATCTAAAAAAGTATGCTTCCTCCCTTCTTTCTCATTAATGCAAACCGGTTCCACACTGTTGCTAGAAATTGCAGAAAATACTAAAAAACTTTTAAAAATTCCACATTTTTGGATAAAAAGGACCATTTCACCACTCCTAGTCCTATCACCAAGTAATCAAGATTTTCTTTCATGTAACTGCAATAAATCTTGTAAGATTTATTTTGCTTTCCTTTTGTTCTCTGAGAGGTATAACAAAGCTAGCGGAAGGAGGAAAGACTTAAAGAAAAAATTATAGAACTCCACTCTTGTTTTCTGTAACATATCAAGTTTTGAATTACTCAGAAAACAGAAGTCAAAGTTTATAAATGAATAAATAAAGGAATGCTAAAGTTCCTAGTTTTAATCTAGGAAGGAAACCTCTGACAAATACTGTTCATCAGGCTAGTAAAGTAAATATCTCTGTCTGCAGTACTGCCATAAGCCAAGCAAGACTCGCATAAAATCCAGCAGAGAAGCAGCATTTGGGGTATAAGCGTGCTAGTAAGATGTAAGACACAGTAATTCTTGCTCACTTTCTATACAAATGATCTCCACTTATCCAAACAATCTTGTTGCAGACTTTGGGGTACTACTAATAATACTGTCAAGATCAAACATATACAGTACCTTATAAAAAGTCCTGTTAGACCCTTCCAAATACTCTTGCAATGTAAGTATTGATATAGCTTTAATGGTCTCTGCATCTTTGCCTCAGCTATTCTAGCAGTCCATGGGGTACTTGGTATTTCTGAATTCACCACTCAAAGCTGCTACCTATTGCTTACACCTCTGAGCACTTTTTCACAGAACATCCCAGTAAGAGAACTTGAAATACATATGCCTTCATAATTTATGAATAAATACAGCCATACTGTTTACATTTCTTAATTAACCAAAATTCTTTAACAGTAACCAAAAACATTCAGATGTACGACCGTGCATTTTCACAGGCCATAATCAGCCAGGGCCACCCAAACAGGCATACTGGGAGGTCCTAGTTCAAGAAATTTGTTGTTCCTTCTAGTAGATGGGTTTGCCTTTAAAATCCTGAGATTCTAAAACTTGCAGATCAGCTTTAACATTATGAAAAAAAGTAAGATCTCAGTTCCTTTAAACAGAGAATCTAAAACTGATAGCATGCTATAGCTGAATTCATTGGAAAACATTCAAACTTAGAGAATGTCAGTGACTAAAGACTACTTTAATAAAAGCATGCTTAGGAAAAGTATGGATTACCTGCATTTCACAGACGCATATAGTCCTTATCTCTTAAATTAACTGTACTATGCTAAAAAAAAATTAAAGGTTTCCAATTATTCAAAATAGCTATTAATTGAAGTATCGCAATTTTCAATTTTAAAGTTTCATGGAAAAATTTTCATTGGAGAGAAGACTTATGTTCCGGTTTTGTTCTCTCAGCAATTTATCATGGTACTCTAAAAAAGCATCAAGCAGCTTGAAAGAAACTATTGTTCATCATAGGACTGTTTGCAATTGTAACTATGGAGTCCAACTATGTATTTATGTTGAACAATGATCATCACTAACCAAAATCCTACCTGAATGACCTCATGTGTGTCAAATCCCTGGCCCCTAGTCTACATCTGTTCCAAATAGCTGGAAGTGATCATATTCAAGGAAGCTGGTTGGATTTCTTCAAAAACTTTTCAAACTCAGTGCCTTCGACACTGCATTTCTTTCCCATCTTCCAGAGGCACAATGAGCATGAACATAAGATTCCACTGAAGACACTTTATTCACAATCACCATAAATGTTCATTTAAAAATACTTTATTATATTTTTTAATGCAGCCTTTTACAGATTAAACAGTCAATACTTTATGAATACAGCTCAATAAATGTAAAACAACTGAAGCCCTGAAGTTCCATTTTACACGCTGTGCTGTTAACAGTAAAGCCATTTACTGGTTTATTTTTAAACAGCATTTGAATGAGTTCTTCCTGCTGTAGTTAAAAAAAAAAAATTAAGACTGGATGGGACAAAGAAGGATGTTAGTAGGGTTTTTTTGATGTGAACTATTTTGTAAACACAAGGAGACTTAGGTGCCCACACATAGCCTGGTCAGAGTGCTGTGCTTCTCAGGTGAATGGTACTGGATGCTGTGTTCCTGACTGCAGAACCACTCACAGGACGCCAAAGCCAGCACTCAGAAAGTCTCAAGTTGCAAGACAAACTCCAAACTCCAAGGAAGGCTATGGCAAAATTCCCACCCACATTAACACGACCAGAACTTGACATTTGGCTGTTAAATACTGCATGTATCTTTGTTAGGGAACAAGGACATCTGTCCTGGATTTAGGTTTTGCCATTTGTTTGCCTACAAAATCCCTTCTGAGGCAGATGCATTGCTGCTCTGAACCCCATGAGAATAGCTTTGATCTCAGGTCACATAAACCATAAAAGCAAGTTTATATGCTAACAGTAACACAATTCTTTCACATGAACCAAGAAGTGACATTGAAAGAAACTCTAAGTAACATGGACAGAGAGAACAGAAGTTATGAGGACACAAACCACTACATGCCACCAAGCCTCATTGCTGCTCCTATTCACCACCACCCCTCAACCCTTCTAAAGTAACATAGCAGTACCTGTTTAAGATTAGAGTTTATTTCAAGTTAATATTTATTCCTTCAAAACTGCACAGAATTCTAATGCTCCTTTCATTCCCTTCCAGCAGAGCTCTGGATGTAGGTATGAGTTACTGCTCCCCTTCTCCAACAGTCCTCTCCTTCAAAGTTCCACAAAAATCTCCAGCCTTTTTTCCCTCTGCACATCAACACATACCGAAACTTTCCAAGTTTGGGGGGTTTTGTTGGTGGTTTTGGGGTTTTTTTTAGTAAGCTGCTACACATTTTGGTGATTTTTCTCAACCAGGTCACCCTTGCACCTTCTTTTTTTCACAAAGGCCAGTAACAGTGACACTTAAGATGACTGCACCAGGAGGTGAACTGGTCCAGACAAGACCAACTGATCTATGTTGACAAGAAGGAGCAAAACCTCCTTCGCACATTGTTTGCCCCACTGATGAAAGTCATAGTAACATCACATTCTCTCCTGCCCCATTCTTCAAAACAGCATAAATCTACAGCATCCTCTGCCTAGTTTCTGGAGCTAATCATCCATATTGCAGCTGCAATCCAAAAGACCTAATGCCCTCCTGCTAAGCAAAGACCCAATCACAGAATCCCTTTGTCACTTGCATTCTGTTTCACTGTAATTCACTCTGAATGTGAAAAACATCACAAATGTTCCATTATAAGGAATGAGCTGTCTGGCTCCTCTGTGGTTAAGTGCTATGCATACATCTTCTCCTTCTTCCAGCCTCGCCAATAGCTCTGAATCCTTTCCCAGTGCTATCCCAAGGCTTTGGTCATGGTTTTCCAAACCCACTAAAAGATCAAGTTCAGCAGCTAATCACTGTGTTTCAGTCTGGGAGTCAAGACAGCATATTTTTTAGAGTAACACAGGATATGAGGTCTAGGAGAGAACGTGACATGCAGTCTTCTCCTTCAAACTTTGTATAGAATGAACTTCTTGAAAAGATGAGATGTACTAAACATTTGGTCAGCGTCCAACCATGCTGCAAGCCTCCTCACTTAACATGTGCTGCTACAATGCCAAGTGAAACAAAGAGGAAACCTACCCCACAGGGTCTTCTGGGAGGAGGAAGAGGGATCAACATCGTGACTGACACTCCCCAAATACCCTCATGAAGCATAATTTCAAAGCCGAAGCACAAAGATGTTAGTTTTAATTGGTGAAATGCATTTACTTCTGATGCATTAGCTCTGTGTTGATCATGGCACTTTCTCAGCTTGGCGGAAGCAATAGCTTTCAAACTCAAAGTAATTTCATACAACCAGCACTGAAATTACTAAGTATAATTAACCACTGTTATTTTTCTTCCTGTAAAAATGAACTGTTAATGAGTATCATTGAAAGTGTCCTATTTTATACATGCAACTTGGCAGGAGATCAGCCATACATTGCACATAATCACACTGTACTACAGAAAGCTGACAGAAAACAAACCAATGCCTCCCCTGTGGTGGTAGGAAATCATGACAGCACTTGCCCACAATGATGCGTTTCTGAGGTACAAAGCCACTTGTTCCAGTAAAGCCCCTACAGGTAGCATCAGCTCATCCTTATCATGCCACACAGCCTGCAACTTGTGGACAAAACCAAATGCTTGTAGCAGAAACTGTCTCTCCCTTCTGGTCATCATGCCAAACAAGTGTAATGAATCCTTCTAATTTTCAGATATCCGAATAGGCATGCTTACTGCTCAAGTTTGGAGATCGGTTTGAATAGCCTGACGGCTAAACCACTATATGCCACCATTTTGCTGATTTCAAAACTTCCTGTCATCAGAATAAACCACTGGGTTTTGCCAAAGCACTGGACATTTTTCAAATTAGACACACATATATTGCTTCTCTCATGCCTTTGTACAGTGCAATTAATCTCATCAGCCCTTACAGGTCTTCACAAAAGTTTAAGAAAACCCACACAAATAAACAAACAAACAAAAAATCCATCAAAAGATCATGTTTCACTTACAGTAGGACTGTCACTTTGGACATTTTCTTTTGAATCTAAGCTTAAGAAAACAGACAGACTTGGATCAGGTGGCTCAGCACAGGACATGTCTGACATCCACTCTGACAAAAACCAAGCAAGAGCAGGATAAATAGGTCAGTCCCAAAATGATTAGGGACTTTGAGCTAAGTCCCAGCACAGACTGTATGAGTGCAGCAGCAGCAAGTCATAACTGCCAAGGATAGCTATCGTATCACAAAATACTGCTGCCATTACTCAAAGAAATCTACTCAACAAGCAAGCAATGTATTCTACATAGACTATTTTCTAAGCAATTTAAGCAATAACAACTTGTAATGCATTATGACTGGTTATTCTGCAAAAAACAACCAACAGTATAGGTTTCATTATTGAAATTTAAAAAGACTAAGATTAAATAGTTTAAATGAACTACCATTACATTGTTTTCTGATTTCATTTTTTAGATAACACTAGTTCTACTGTTAAGTGCTAATTAGGGCCACATAAAGAAAACTGAATTTGAAACAAACCCATTTAAAAAGAAAAATGTCTCACCAGAGACAAGAGCACGCAGTTCAACATTTTCTTTACTAGAAGAGTTTATTTGCAGTACCACTAAATTGTGACTCTTCAGTAATGCACATACCAAGTGCTGAAATAGCACAAAAAGGCACGTACACCAGCTACAGCACTAAAGAGACTAAAGGATTTTAGGGTACAAGTCTTCACATTGCAAGAACAGTCAAACCCATAGCCTAGACCGTGACAGTTGCCAGAACAGACTACATGACTTTTTCCCTAACAAATTCTCCAATACTGTAAGAACATACACAATTATTTTATCATGTCACCTAAGGGAGTTACAGCTAAATACAGCCTCTAGCCATTAGTTCTACAGCTGCATTTCTTTCTGCCTTGCCCACCATTCACCTCTCCAACATACTCCAGGTGGGTGTCTTGACTTGTTAAAAAAATAAATGCTTTTCTTGCAACTTTTCTCATGAAAGCATGCACTGCAGATGCATTAGGTCTCAGTTTCCAATAGATTTAATTCTAGTGAGGTATATAGCAGAAACCTCACTACTGGGACAAAAATTCTGGTTTAAAAATTTTTTACAAAAAAACAAACCTTCCACATCTAGATATGAACCTGTGAAGCTTCAACAATAACAAAAGTTGCTTTATAGTGCACATGGTTAAGGAAAGGAAACTGAAGAGGAAAATATTTCAGCAGTGTTGATCTCAGAATTACTCAAATTCCTTTTCAAAGCTCTGAACTTTGCTACAACTAGGGGAGATGCTGATTTGGCTAAAACAATTACACAGATGCACACACACACAGTGTCTCTCTTCAGTCTTTTCCACATTCAAGTCTCTGGTGCTCAGCAGCTGCAGCTTTAGATTCCTGATTAAGGGCCAGGGCTGCTGCTGCTGCATGCCCCTCTCGAACATTAAAAACCCCAACAACTATTAAAAAACAACCCTAAAAGGGCAATAACCCATCTAGCATCCTAGCAGTTGTTTTGTAATCCCGTTTCTCTGATAGACAGAAAAGAATAAAGAAAACAAAAAAACCCCTCCAGACTTGTGTCTGGGATATATAGTAAAGAGCCCCTGATACCTGCTTGGTATCTCCTCCAAATTGCTTTTCTGTTACAGATGTGTGGTAGCACTTAAAGAGCTACTTCTCTTTTTACTTGATGCCCGTGCTTAGGATATCTCTACACACTGTCTTGGAAAAGATGACTTGTGCAAATTCATCATTTCACTACAGGATCAAGTAGTGGAGGAAATGAAACCAAAACAGGCTGTGAGGAAGCAAAGCTGTTGTTAAAGCACAAAGAATCCCATCACAGCAAACAAGACAAATAACACTGAAAATAAATTATAGTATGCAATGTCTTAAATGAATTTGAATTCAATCCTATGTGTTGAATAAATACCACAGTGATGGATAACATACCAATGGATTCCATTATATCTGAAGAATTTTGTTACTATGGGAGAAACATACTTACCATGTCTGCAAGGATTTTACCTTCTGACACTTACCTTTTCACATTTCTATTTCTGTTATGGGAAACTTCTTGACACCCAGCTAAAGTGCACTAACACCACCACACTTTATAGAAAAAGGGAAACCACCTTGCCATCCACTTAGTTAGGACGCCAGGCTGCGTATATTACATAGGGTAGTCCCTCCTGAAATCACACTATGATAATAACGAAGGTTTTTCTGGGGTTTGTTTTGTTTTAAATGAAGGCTTTATGGCCCTCTTACTCTTGATATTTTAAGGTCAGTAAAAAAGCTGATATCTATGGGATGAACAAAATTTGTATGTATTTCAACTTTGTGTAGGGCCAGAGTCAAGGCATGGAGACAGAATGACATCTTCCTAGATTCACATAGTCAGTATGTAATGCAAACCTTGAAACCACATTCATGGACAGCTTGACAAAGAGATAAGGTGCATCCAAAAGCAAATACTCTAAGACAACAGAACAGCCCAATGCTTTTTAAGAGTATAAATACAGACAAGTCCATTGCAAAGTCAGCTGGTTTAGGGATATTTCTTCTCTCCACTTAAATACATGTTTCCAAAAGCTCCCTAAAAAGAGAAGAAAAAAGAAAAGAGAAACACAAAATGCTGCTCTGCACCAAATCAAAATTGCAAGTTTTTTCTCTCATGTGCAAGTTTTTCAAAGCACTGCTATTTTTCTTCCAGTCTTGCTAACAACAGAGCAATTAGTATGCATCAACTCCAATTAGACTGTTTTAACTCTTCTATAAAACCTTGTAATATGTTTGTAATGTAACATATGTAATACGTTATTTTCAGGGAAATAACTTCAGACCTTGCTATAGAAAAAACCCACAGAACTTCCAGAAGATCATACTGATGAAAGACAAAATGTCAGTGCTGTCCAGAAGGTTCATTTACTTTGTTAAAAATTTTCCTAAACAATGTTAATTCCAAGTACACAAGAGAGAAAGATCTTCTTTCCCTCTATTGTAAACTCTTTTGGAGAGCTGGGG
The DNA here is from genome assembly GCF_963210335.1 of Falco punctatus. Taxonomy (NCBI): domain Eukaryota; kingdom Metazoa; phylum Chordata; class Aves; order Falconiformes; family Falconidae; genus Falco; species Falco punctatus. The sequence goes on along the minus strand of NC_137584.1, from coordinate 45,948,809 downwards.
AGGGGAAGGGAAGAAAAGATGCAAAGGAATGTTTGGTTTGGCACTGCTGAGGCTTGTTCATGAAGGGGAAGCCTACTTAAAACCAGGATAACGGATAATTATCACTTTACACGTGAATCCTTCGCTACTTTTACGGTGATTATGTCACATTTTGCAAGGAAAGGAATGGGCACAGATTCACCATCAGGAGAAGGGCTTCTACAAACTTAATTTGTGTGTTTCCTTCAACTGTAATTGCCTGAGCACAGTATTACTGCTGAAATGAGAGGTTTAGACATAGCTTTATATTTATTAGACAAGTAATACTCAGTTAGCTTTCCCAGAAATTGTCGTTTGAACAGCTAGCCAAAGTACAGCCATGCATAACAACGTTGCTCTGTGAAACACAATTTTTCCCCACAGACATCAGAAAAAAGCCCATGTAACTTTTTGACTACAGTAAAGTGTGATTAATGAAAATTCCTGGGATTTTGTTTTCATCACAGAGTATATAACATTAGGCAACAACACAGCAAATAGCTGTATCAATGTCTCAATGTATCAATGGTCAAAGCTTTCTGAGCCCTGACATGTTCCAGTTGCCCAGATGCGGAGCCTGGCTGCCCCCCAGGCCCGGCTCAGGCAGCTGACTGCAGGACCGCTTCACAGTCCTCCAGTTTTTCCTTCTCTCTGCTTAGAGGATACGTACATCTGTGTACACGTATATGTATTTATATACACACTGTACACACGGAAAAAAAGAGGAAATTAGACAAACTGACAGTGCTGTGCACGTTCACTTGCAGTTTGCCCAAATGAATGGCTTCATAACTCAGACAGGGACGTTTTCTGTAAATATGCTCCACTATTTATCAAGACACTCCAGAGTGCAATCGTTGAAGCGTGGCTTGCAAACAATGTATTTTCTAGAGCCAAAGTATGCAGTTACCTACAGAACGCTTTGGCTAGTTGTGATGGAGAAACCAGGGCCCTCTTGCTGTACATTAGCTTTGAATAATGTGTCACCAGTTCAGCAGGGTTCTGTGACTGGCAAGCTTAGTTCTATTTGCTTTTGTGGCATTGAAATGCGTGTGCATACTGCAGAGGATAGGGAAAATACATAGTATCAAATAACACTCCTGCTTAATCTCTAGCAAACCACCGGTTTTGTATATACACACATAAATATAAATACATGCATATATATATTCACTACAAAGTATATAGAATATTTAATGATGACTAGAAAGGAAATTATTTCATCAACCTATGATCAACACAAGTAGAGAACCTGGGAGACTAAAACTGGTAAAAAAGAAACCACATGCAGCAACAATATCTAACCTGCCACAATTTCCAGAGGAAACTCAATAACCATTTGGACAGAAGCAGCTGACAAACTGCTGAATAAACATCTCTTTTGCGTTAAGATGCAGCATTCTCTAGACAGGGAAACTCCCTCTAATGTCATAACGGAGCTTATCTCCAACATGCTTTCTTAGAAAAGTTGGATTTATTACTAAACACTGCATCGCCAAATGCAGACCTTCACTGGCCCCAGATGAGAACACTAGGTCCGTTCAGGGAAAAAAACAAACCACCAACCACACATGGGGAAAAAATAACATCATTTACAAATGTTATAGTTGGAAAGGTGATCTCCTTCAGCTGTATGTTTTTCTCCTTTCTACATTAGTCTAAAAGACATGGTTTGAACAAATCCGTTGTTTGTAAGTAATTCTCAACAGCTGCATAGTCTGAGTCTGTGCATTTGACAGGATTTCATTCACCTTCTTTGAAAACTAAGTTATTTGCTTTGTTTTCTAACACAGAAACCAAGAAATAACTATTTTGTACTAAAATAATAGTCATCTGACACCTCATGGACAGCTTATAAAAAAGTATGTAATTGTTGAGAGTCTTTCAGAGATTTGTAAGATTCTTGAAACAACTCTAGTAATTCTCAGCTTGTGCTAAGAGAGACCCTTCTTTGGTGAACTGCATGTTTGTTTGTAGCTTTCAATAAGACAGAATAAAAATCACCACAAATCATTTAGTGCTTCAGACTGAAAATTATTTCAAGGACAGTGATCATTAAGAAACATCATGTTCAAATACAGGTTAGTAAGGGGTAGTCAATAAAGGGTTTCCATTAACTTTACCCTACAGTTTTAGAAGGTGTTAAGATCACAACACTTCTATACTGACACTTTTCACATAGGAAAGGAGTCAAAATTCTCCTCTCTCCACCTTCTCCACCCTCTTGGACCAGTGATGAAGGTCACCTTTCTTAATTCTCCATTTTAACCACACTGAACAGTGAAGCTTTTTCTCCTTCTATATAGTTAGCAGAGAATCAGAAACAAATCATGCATTCAGCAGTCAGCTTTCCCTGCTCTAGCTGAGATGCCAGAATTACTGTTATCCTTTATAGGGATGTGTCTCTTCCTATCTATTCCCACCAAGTAAAATTTTACTGGAGTGAAAGACTGATCCCATGTGTACTTCAACACCACTAGAAGTCAGCACAAAGGGTAATCAAGTATTTAATTTCTATCCTGAAAAAGAAATTCTGAAAATTTATTTTATTTTTTTTATTTGCTGGTTATGAAAACCAGCAAACAGCTACATTAAGGAATTCAGTTCTCCTTAATTGAAAACAATCAATATAATTCCCCAAATTATGGAAATAAGTTTCAAAGGACATGTAAATACTATGCACTGCATTAGAAGTGTGGAGGGTACAAATAAGACAACTCCACAAATCACTGTACATGAAATTCTACAGCAAAACTGTAGATGAAATCTTACAGCAATAAGAAACCATCAGACACACTTCCTTCATTTTTATAACACATATATCAACACTGTGGTTCCAAACACAACTAAAATTCATGATTGACAGTGTTTTCCCACTGGCAATGCAATACATCTCTGCAGTACAATAGAGATGGGTACATCCTTCCAGTTACTTCCATTTATATAAACACAGAACGTAAAATCAGGGCATCGGGGTATAACTGACAACTCCTGAAGAACCTATTTTTAAGAGGCAAAGCTTTGTATTTTGTTGGCCATTTGATCTAGTACTGGAAATTAACACAAATAAGACCCAGGTGGGAGGGGGATTTCTGAATAGTCTTGACTAAAGCAAATATTCGAGGGGATATTACTCAAGTCAGTACCAAGAGCTTCAGCCAGTTTCCAAAGCCTTTTGAATTCTTAGAGCTAAGCCTGATGAATTCAGATGAAAGTTCCTTTTCTTCCACTGTTAAGGGAAGAAATAACTTAAGTGAACTTTCTGCAAAACAGCCTCCCAAGTTCAACAATTGGGGAACAAACCTAAAGCTCTGCCAAGACACACAGCTAAGCATTTATAAACCTTAATGGTTTATTCAATTATTAAGTATGGATGTACTGAACCAAAAAACGCAGAGGTATTCCAGTAATGCTGTTTCAAGTTACATAATTCCACCCCTGGTACATAAAAATCCCAGTTCCTCCATTCTTGCTGCCTAGCCCACATTTTGTACTCTGAGGAACTCGGGCACTCAGGGCGCATACTAACGACAGCAAGTTCCAGCTGAATCCGGTGAGAGGCAGGGCTAGGCGAGGACACCACCTGGCCCTGCCTCAGCGCTGGGATGATGTCAGACTATTCAACAGAGCAACGGGGGGGGGGGGGGGGGGGGGGGCGGGAGGTGAAGAGAGAGAAAAAAAAGAAAAGAAAAAAAAAAAAAAAAAGAGTCCCTGCTGTATTTCATACGCGGACAAAGGGCTGTGTATATTACCACAAAGAGCAGGAAACCCCTCTGTCTCACCAACAAATAAGACTCTGCAGCCCTCCAAGCCTTACTGCATTTAGGCAAGAGGAGTAGGTGGAGGAAAAAGCATTTGCTCCCTTTAGATTTGATGACAGTTACTCCATCTCTCTCCCACCCCGTCTGTCTCCACAGCCTGTGTTGTATTCCTGGGGGTATCATCAAGCCGCTATCACTTTTTGCCCAACGGTTGCCACTGTGTGCTGACCCACCAGGGCATGTCAATTTAGCAAGTGCCAAGCCAGTTCCAAATTCTTCTTTTTTCTTTATTAAAAAAAAAAAAAAAAAAACAAAAATAAACAACTAACTTTTCCTTGGTTCCTAGCTCCTCCATTTATCCCTACAAAACAAAAGATCCAAAAATCACTTTAAAATAAATAATAGCAGCTCTGCAGAGCAAGCTTATGCAAGTGAGGGACTAAAAAGTCTGCACAGCAGAGAAATGCCATGCCGACTGAGGAGAAGATGGGCTCACATGAAATAAAGTGATCCTTGATTTTCCAGACAGTGAAGACACACACAAGATCGCTGGACCAACCTGCAGATTCTCTGATGCTGAATAAAGGCTGAGCTCATATTGCAGAATTTCGTCATTGGAAACATGAAGGCTATTCTTAAATTAATGCATCAGATGCACCCAAAAAGCGCCTCTGGGTACAAAAGCAAGCTGGGACCGAATAGGCCACATCTTTGCTAATGAACCACCTTAGTCTCCAAAATAGGGTGCATAAAAACCATCTCTCAGGAGTGATGGCTGAACTGGACTGGGGACTGAGCTATGCCTGGAAACTGTCTGGGAAGAAGGCTAGCTGTAATTTCCACAAATCATACCAGCAAACACGACCATCACAGACCACCTTCTTCCAGGCCTGGCAACATTCTTCAGCCCATCTGAATTTAATACAGATGTAACCTCATAGGACTCCTCTCTCAGGCCACCTATGCTAACAAACTTTCCTGAAATGTAGTTTTGAGCACTTTTCTCTTAATTTAATTCCATTACAAACTCCAAAGATTCAAAGAACTCTGAATGGAGAGCCATACACCGGTATAGAAAGCCGAACAGGCTGGGGGAGGTGAGATAAAAAAAGACAACCATGCTCTCTGGAGAACAGAAAGTATAATTACATTCAACAAAACTACTCTTCTATTATGCATATGCCACTGCCAGTGGGCAGGGTTCACTTCTACCTTTCAGTCCCGACCTTTACAATGGATCAGATACAAACTTTCCAAAAAGCAGCAGTGTCTTCTGTCTCTGTACCTGTGGCCACCTTTCTCTGCAACATCTCAGCTCCCGTGTAGCCCAACAACTGGTAGATACCTCCTTCAGCTATGTTGGAGTGAGAGTTGTCCCACAAGGAGAGTTCAGAGGGGGTTGCCCAGCTCTCCTGTAGCAAGAAAAGTCCTCTTACTGTTCCAGACACAAGTCCGATGTTTGGGCATCCTCATGACACTAGCAGGCTAATGCCAGCATGAAATATAAAGCAGATCCTTAATGGAAGGGATTTTTTTGTGGTTTGAAGGGTTTAGGGTTTTCTTTCTGAATCCAACTCTAGCACAGTTTAAGCAAAAGCCATTAAAGTTTGGGAAGAAGCTGCAATGAATCATAATTATTACAAAACAAAGGCCAAATTTTTCAAAACTGGTTAGCCATTTTAATATTGACCCTAATATGTGGAAAATAGGAACCCAAGACACTGAACGAAAATAACTATAGCGTAGGTTGAAGTAACTACCAAACTTCAACATTAACTGTTATTTTTGAGTCTTTAGAGTCTTACACCTAAACATAAGAAAAGTTTGGTCTATTTTAAAATACGTGTCTGTGTGGTGCTTCTGTCAAGTTATTCTTATTATTTGGCTTTATTTGTAAAATAGATGGGGGAGGGTGGAGATGGGGACCAAAGCAAACAAACCAACCCAAGGAACAAGGCTGGGATTACCTAAGCCCTGGAGAGTTGAATTAACATAACTTTTATAATGTGTCTAGAATAATTTTGTCTTTTTCCAAAGTCAGCTGTTGGCAAAATTTACACACAAACCCACTATTTGTTTAATTTTTTTGTTATAAAAATTATTTAAACCGGATTACCTGAAACTACCAGCTTCAAATCTCTGAAGCTGATGATTCAGCATATTCCTCTAAGGAAGTGAACTGCTTCACTTTTCAGAGAAGTAATTACAAAAACATAAGTCCTCCTTTTACAATCTAACCATGTATTAAAACTGAAATAGATAATAAAGTCCATTTCAACAACACATATGTTTTGTGGGCTGTTACTGCAGCTTTGCTCTTTTTTCCACCCTTTAAGGACTCTATCAAAGATCTACTTTAACTGATGCGGCAGACTGCTCATTTGGCAAGATTATAAGACTATACCAAGAGAAATAGAGGTTTTCAACCTTTCAAATGAAATAAATGGAAAAAAAAAAGGTATTGGGAAGAACACTAAAATGCCCTACAGATTCAGAACTCAAGGAGATGGCACACAGCTTCCCCTGTGCCTGGTTATCAGGCAGTGTTCTACATCCTACTTTTCCTCTGTGCCAGGAAGTCTGCTTATTCCTAAATGTGAGCCTGCTATTGTAGGCTGCAATGAAAACCCAACATCCAAATATCATGAATTAAGCACTAACACTTATATACAGTATGAAATACACTTTGGAAGTCTTCCACTCTTTAATTCATCCTATCATATCAAAACACCATGAACATTGGCATCTTCAAGACATCTACCATGAACAGCATCTTTGGAAGTACAATTTTGCAGTCCTAGATTAACATATAAGAACCATCAAGGCAAAACAATTTGTTTACTTTTAGTGATAAAGATCAATGGCAGGAAGTACAATACTATAAAGATATTAAAATATTTGTATTATGCCTATTTATAAATAAATGTGTATTTACATTATGCTTTCCACATACACAGAATGAAGTACGCATTTTTCTATCAGTATTGCCAATCCATTTTAAGGAAACCCCCCAGCTACCAATCTCTTTTCCAGCAAGCATGCAGCAGGCTTGTGTCACTCACCTTAAAGACCAATATGCAAGCAAGCAGGGAAGGAATAACTCCCTCATTTATACAATTATTTACACTACAAAATTTGCTCAATTATCTATAACCTTATGGCTGATAAGTGTACAGATAAAACAAAATGTTATTTGACAACATCAAGAAATGTATGCCACTGTCAGTGTTGAAAAGCTGCAAAATGAGTTCATGAGAATTACGGCTTCAGGCATTTAAATTACAACCTGGGCTTTAACCTAGGTATGTGGAATGAGTAACAACAGGGACAAAGAGCTAGGGACTCTTCTGATTGTCACACATGCCCTGCTGCACCATAGCAGATGCAGCACAATGGCACTTGTGCGGGGCTCCTCCAGTCCCCAAAGTGAAAAGAGTTGGAATTTTTGCCCCTCATCTCTCCTGGAGAGTGGAAGAGTCAAATCAAGCTTCTCTCAGGTATGGAGAATAACTTGAAAACAGAAAATAACACTGAATGGTAAGCTTGGTTGGTAAGGATTTTATATATTTTTTTTTTATTATTATTATTTTTTTTGCGCTGAGTACCCTCACTCCAGTGGATAAGCAGTAAGCTTCCACCCCTGGAAGACAGTCCTCTCTCACACACACATACAAATTACCTGAATTTTACAGGTCCATCCAGCTTTTTATTCCTTTGTTCTAATCATACCAATAATACAGATATTAAGGTTAGCACAAGTGTGTTACCACAGGCGTCACTGCATCTCAAAGTCTGCTGGACATTAACAACCCAGCAGATGGTCATTACTCCAAACTCCCCATCCTCCACCATCATTAATTCAGGAGCAAACTCATTTCAATGGTCCAGACCCAATTCATAAAGAACTCATTGTCCTGGCGAAATTAATAGCTTTAGATCTTGTGGTACCAGATGTGCTTCAGAGAGACAATAACATTTTAAATTATAATGTGCTGTTTAAAATCCACTTCACTGTCATTTCTCATAAATATTGGTATATGAGGAAAACTTTAAAACCATGAACCTATTTCCCAAAATAAACACAGAAAACTGTATTTTTGGTTTAGATCAGATTCTAGACAGATTTGGCACAAGTGTCTTCAATTATCCTGCAACACACTTATCAAAAGCTCTCTACTCTGCAACTAAGTGGCACACAGTCTTTTGAAAGGTTTCACTCTAAAGATTAATAAACACTCAACATTGGGGTGTTCAATAAAGATACAGGCAGTTATAGTGCTTATTACATGAGCAACACTGTTTAGACCAATATTAATAATAATAACCATAATAAACAGGACACATCAAATTTGTAAGAAGTTGGAGAAGGTCTTAAATTCATTGATACGTCATCAGTGAGAGTTCTAATACATGTCAAATGAGTAACAAAGGAATAGAAGGAATCATCATGACTTGAGTCACATCATGTCTGACATTTGTCAGACTGTTCGCATTAAAACAACAGAAGAATCTCTTCCATAATGAAAATTTGCAAAAATGAACATCAGTACACTAGAAGCAACTAGCAAGCTATCTTTCCAGTTTATGGAAAAATGAAAAGTAGAATTTTGAATATATCCATGTTCTTTGTGAGGAAGAGGTAGAGACCATTGAAAGATTGTAATCCAAATGAAAATAATAATTAAAAAAAGACAGAAATTTCCAGAGATACTGTATTCACTTCAGTTTAAAATTATATTATTTTTCCATGTAACTGAATGACATTTTCTTACAGTCCTGTATCTCAAGAACTTCTCTTACTGAAGTTTAATTGAAAACTGTCTGTTTGTGCAAAATACTGTTTTCAATAAATTGCTATTTTCCAACAAAATATTTTTAGCTGAAAAATTCCTAACTGGCTTCACTTTTAAAATCATTCTCAAGTGTGACATTTCATAGAGTCCGATGCCTTCCCTTACTGAAAAGACTACATCATGTATTTTAAAAGATACCCAGTGACCTTCACGCTGGCACAAACCAAGCAACATTAGTGTTTAAACCTGTATGTATGGAGGGTATTTTTCCCAAGTAATCTATTTCCACAAGGAATAAACAAATATAACAATTATGATTTTCAGGTCTTTTCTATTCTACCTTGAAAACAGGATTAGAAGCTACATCTCCAATAATCTTTAACCTCCATTTGATCACAGAAGACTGTGATACTCAAGTACAAAGTATACAACTATCCTTACTAAGTAACTTCACACATTTGAATTACGTAGTAAACAAATACAATCCAAGCTAGGTTTACCCCTGAAGTACAGTTTAAAGCTATGGCTGAAGGAAAGCAGTTAGGGCTGAAATGTCTTTAAGGGTAACAAACACACTCTTGGGAGGTGACAAGGAAGTGAGAGGAAAAAAAGAAAAATCTTTTAAAAAGGAAAACAAAGAAAATAAGGAAAATCTTAGTTATGTCTCATACCAAATTCCATACCGGTATAATTTTTTAATTACAAAAGAAACTCATTAATTGAGAACAAAACAGCATTTGATATACTGTACTTATGCAACTGAAGCTAAGTATGCAAAGGTGTTTTTTCTCATGTATTAAATATTTTTTTCAGATTCCTACATAACGTTAACTAATAAAAATATTTACTTTTACAAAGGGTCAAGTGGACAGAACATAATTCTCCCAGAAGGAAACCAGATGTTTAGTATCTTCAAAGCGATGACCATGCTGATAAAAGAGTAGCTAATCTTTCTTTTAGAGGTTGAAGTTCTTGTTGAAGTTTCTTTTACTGAGTTGCTGTGTATTATGCTTTAATGAATGTCTGCCTCAACAGACATTTTAATAGGATTTTGGTTTGTGTGTATAGTCATCAATGCATCAATACTCAGAGATGTCTGAAAATTTTGTAAAACAACCTACAGTCCTGCTCTAAGTCATATATTGCATCTTTAGCTCAGGATGAAAGAACTCACATCTATTCCCAAAGGCTGAATTCCATAATAAAAATATTTTAGCAACTGGAATACATTGTCACACAAATATTCAAGTGTTTCTCATGAGTCAAGAAATGCAGAATAATACATCAATGTTGTGCTTAGAATTGCAAAAATCTCAAATTAACAATTTACTATCTTTCTTAAAACCCACCATACTGCATTAAGAGATCCATGAAATGGAACTTACAAAGACTTGAGCAAATAGTTTTCAACTGATTTGGTGGGTTTTTCCTGTATTACTTGGCTGGTGCCATGACTAGTATTTAACTACAACATAATGCTTGCCAACAGATGCAAGATAAGTCTGAAATCCTATGGGGACAGGCTAAACATTTAAAAGGCTTTGGAGGCATGAACAGGGTCTCTGTGTATCTCACTCAGAAAGGAAAAAGATTATTTAGTTTCTTAAATTACCTTTAGACAAACCTACTGGAAAAAAAAAATTGAAAAGAAAAGGAAAAAAGAAGAAAAAAAAAAAAAGAGCAGCTTTACCACTAGGAAGAAGGGAAAAAACGCACCTAGTTTAGAATTGTTTTTATGGCACCTGGTTTTCCATTTTCTGAAATCTGATCTGATCAGGGAAAAGCAGCAATGACAGAAGTTTAACCTTATCTATGCTGGATAATTACACAATTGATTACTCCGCACTGTCTGCAAAGTTAGAGTGGGGGTAGAAATCAGATCAAAGGAAGGGTCACAGTTTTGACACCCAGTTTGCCAACACCATAAAGGCATATGTATCACTGGGGCATTAACTGCAGCATGATTCATTTATGGTATCATGAATTTTGTATTTAGCTATGTTGATGTTGACCTACAGCACAGTATATTCTTGCTTACTTTTCTCATCTTTATGGCCATTGTATAACTGTCATTTGAAAAACCTCTTTAGCTTAATGAAGGCTGTAAGCTTCCAGCTAAACAGTACCTTATGGATACAACGCTGTACATCTCAACACCTCCTTTATTAAGTGATGGGGACTCTCTCTTAAGAGGACAGGGACAACAGCTCTTGAGATGGCAAGCGACAAGATAAGGGCTGAAAAAAAATCCCAATTTTATCCAACATACATCAGAAACCCCCAAGAAAGAGGGTAGCACTACCCAGTGTTAACTTTCAATGTTAACAGCTTCATCCAAACTCAACACAAGCATTACCCATCACTTTAAGCACCAAAATATTTAGTCTGCGCAAAAGCTGAGTACTGGCACCTTGCTTACAAGAAATGCTGCAATTAAACATGATAAAAGAAAAAGGAAGGAACAGAGGACAACAAAGTGGTAAGGACTCAGATTTACAGAGCTCTTTCAATTAAGTGTTTTTCCAAACACTTTGTGCAGCAAGAAAGAACAAAAAGATAGCCTGTCAAGGCACACTCAGGGTTTGCACAGAGTGCATCCCACTTTCACTCACATCTTTAAAATACAGGAGACAAAAAGAAAAAATAAGTTGCGGAAAAACTGTGGCTGGTGTGATGCAGAGGACAAGCTGTGGTACACTCCACTACCATACCATACCTGCTTCACCCAGCTGCTTTACTGACCCCTCCCAAGCATTTCCCCAGATATTTGTCTTCCATACCTTCAAGTCCCCTTCTTCTTCCCTGCCAGATCCTTTCCTGTCATTCATCCATCCCCAAAATTTCCCTCTCTGCGGTCTGTCAAGCCAGGTAAAGAGCTTCTCCTGGCTCCATCCCCAGCCCCTCTCCAAGGCAGCAGAAGCCCACCACAGAGCTCCCCGGTGAGTTCCTCAGCATTCCCAAGACTTGTGCTATAACCCATCAAGCAAAAGATAGTCAAACAGGAGATGGTCGACAGTATCAGACTTAGAAACTACATCCTAGAAATTGCAATGAAAGCTGTGTGACTGGGTCGGCTTTTGGGCCCTCAGTGTGAGTGCTATTTTGTTTTACTCCTTTGCCAGAGGAAGCAGTCTTCAGCATGATTTTGGAACATTATACTTACAACCCAGTGACTATACTATGAAGACAGAAGTCATTACCTACATCATGCAATCGAAACACAGTACATCCCTGAAATCTTTGCAAGATTTATTTTTTTTTTTTTTTTCAGAAAATACACCTATTTGGACAATATAAACAGGTCATTCTGTTCCAGCATGCAACTTGTTTTTCTGCTCTGGCTACACCTGTGACGAAGGAACAACATGGTCACATGTCACTCATACCCCCTTCCATTAACTAGTCCTGAACAGGAAAAAAAAAAAAAAAAAAATAGTAGTCTTCAAGACAATCTCACTGCTATACAGGATGCTCACCAGAAAACAACAGATGTGCTATAATCATTACTGCCCATTCATTTCCTTTCTGTCAGAAAGAAAGCAGCAGTCATCAATTAAGAACCCCTATCTACTGGACACAAAAGGAAATATACACTTTTCCTTGGTCATTTGACCATAACAATAGGAGATGGCAGCGGGAAAGGACTGACCGCTCTGAGCGAGCCTGGGGGGGAAGATGGGGATTTGTGAGCTTGGTTTTTTTGATTTTTTTAAAAATAAAGGTAAGAATTTTTATGCAACAATTTAATATACAAATGTTTTAAAAAACAAATCGCTTTGTCTATAGATTACACAAAATCCTAATTATATTATTCCTGACTTTGTGCAGATAATTCATTTAATCTTTTTTACAGCAGAAAAATCCCACACATGTGAACTGACAAGAGAATTAAGCAGCATCTGGAAAAACTGTTTTATCAATTAACAAAATCTTTCTTTAATTAGTCTAAATGTACTAAGAGTTTAGACTTTCAATATAACACTGGCATAAGTTATTTGGATTAGTATTTTTAAGAAGTCTAGTCACATCTGTGCTGTGGATCCTTCTATTAAAGTTTACATTCATTGGTCAGCTTCACCACTCTGAACTAGAATGACAGTTTTCATATAATTGCCAAGAACATAAAACCCTAGAGATGCACTTTGTAGTCAGAAACAGACATAATATAATCAACCACAAAGGGTTTGGGGAAAACGTATTAAAAATTGCTAGCCTTAATTAAGGCATTAGGCCCTAATCTAGCATGCTAAATTAAACCCTGAATATTCCCATGGACACTAATGCAACTGCTCTAAGAACCTGGTAGGCGCTTCCCACAACAGGAAAGCGTTTACAGGCCTTCACATCACATCTGAACCCCTATTTTTGCCCTGCACCTCTGCTCCATTGTATACCAAAAATAGAACAGAGTTACAGTAAAGCTCACACATGGGCATGCATCGTTCCTCTCCACCCCCACACAGATTTTCAAGCCCTCATACCATTAAAGACATGGCCTAAACAAAGCATTCAGTGATGCACAGATGCTTGAGGAATTTTTTTTTTGTGTAGTGACTTTTAGCATAAACACACTGCATGCAAAAACTCATCCTGAATTGCTAGAACAAAGTATATTGATCTGACATTTCCTACTCTAACAGATGTCACTATTTTAAGAGCTGCTGAAGTCTATTTTCATTCTTTCGAATGACTAGTGTATTATAAACACCAACTCATGGAAACAATTAAAAACAGACAATATTGTTATATAGATCAAAAGTATAATGGCAAAATATAAACAAATTTCATAAAATGTTTCACCCACCACCACCAAAAGTTTTTCAGAATGAAAATATTCTTAAAACCTCTAGATTTAAGTCTGCCACGTGAAAGAAATTTAGCAAAATTACTGGTGGTTATCTGGTTCAGATTTAACATCTGTCCCTCAAAGCTGTATCTGCCCAAAGCATTAAGCTATTCTTTTACAGAACACCACTCCTCACGTTTTAGGGTTCTTCTTTTTTCCCATGAAATTAATTCCTTATTAAAGGCACTTCATCTAGTCCTTGAATGCTTTATCCCATTAGTTGAGACCTCCACACACACTACAGTTTTGTTGATACAACAGTTTTCTGACGCACTTCACAGTGAACGCTTGTCTGCCATGGATCCCTGGGAATCTTATGAAATCCTCTGCCTCTTAGGACACATACACAACCCATGTTTTATCCCTGCTTTCAGAAAAGAGGTTATTTGAGTCTGACGGTCTGGTTTAGCTTTTCTGTTCATCATGAAAACATATTAAAATCACTGCAACTCAAAACCAAGGCCAAGCAGCACATTTGAAATGCAACTGAAATCAGGGACAGGGGGAAATCTGTGCAAGTAATTCACTTTCTAAGGTCACCAAGCAAATGCTTCACACACATTTGGGTCTGCACATATTTCAAGCTAAATAATTAAATTTATTTTTTGTGTGGAACCTGGGAATATACAGCCTCTCCTCATTCATGGACAAAAAATATAATAGTTAACTATCAGCAAATAACACACATAACTAGTGTATTGAATTTAGGTCATGCCAATTATTTTTCTCCAATCCATGTTGAAACATGCAACCTTATTCAAATCTTGCTATTTTTAGAAAATACTGAAGAGGAATTTCTGGTTTTTCCTCTCTCAGCCCCTGCAAAATGTTTTCCTACTTACAGAGATGGTTCTCCCTTGGATCCAAAGGAAGTAAGAGCTCACTAATGTTTGTCAGATGTAAGCTTCAGCTGAATGCTACGCAGTCCCGCTAGCTTCTATCCATTAAAGCTATGCAATCTCAAAGCATTGGCAACTTTATATCTGATCCATTCACTTAAATTTTAAGAACTTTTTAATGCAATTAGATCATCAATACATGCTACAAAATTACATTACAAGCCCCACTATGAGTAGGGTAAAATAATCAATATTATTAATTAGCAGTCTAATATAGCATATTAGCATTCCTTCTGCAAGTCACAGAAGCCAGAGTGGCAATTAACATAATGTACTACTTTTTTAATATTATTATTTATTTTATTTTAAACTAATCCATGCTACACTGATTGCAGCATTAGCACTGGAAGGAGTGAATGAGGTTATTTGTAAGTGACTGAGTTTTTCCAAATAGCAGTGTCCATGCTGTTACCCACAAAGCCCATCACTGAATGTCTATTTTCTTCAGAGAGAAGAAAAGACTCCTTTGGGTTGGCACCAGGACTGAGGAGGAAAGAAGGAAGAAAGGGACCCTGCTTAAAGCCCTCTTCTTATTTAATATTTTCTATGGAGTGTCCTGCCAGCCTTATTGTGAAGATTTCTGGAATGTCAATTTGTTTCAGATAATCAAATGAGTGAAATCAGTTATTACAATCAAGTAACATTTCCATAGCACCTAAATCTGCTTTTCCTATGCTCTCAAGTTCCCCAGGTCCTCCAAGACTTGAGTAGCAAAAGCACATAAACAAGATTAACCCCCTAAAAAAAATAAAAAATAAACTATGAAAGATCAGTTTCTTTTCAAAATGACATAGAGAAACATAGGAAATCTCGGGAGAACAGAAGTCCCAGATCTCCCCAGCCCCATGGAGAGACCACTGTTTCTCTGTGACATCAGCACTTCTACCTTCAAAAGGATGGACTCAAGCAACCAAGAAAAACTTCAGCTACAGATCTTTAGCAGAACTTCAGTTACAGAAACAAGTGTTAAACCGGAGGACTTAACCTCCTGTAACTGCTTAGGTGCCCCAAAACTTCAGCTTAATTAGCAGAAAACCCCACTAGCGTGCACATCAAGAAAAGCCACCACCTTGGCTAGCCAACGCTGCAGGCCCACAGAGGCCAGGGGCCTACCACCGACCTGCGTGCTAACAGTCTCGTGGTTAACTTCAGGTACCTTCACTGGACACCAACGGTAATCACCTCAGCCAGAGGCACTACAAACGTCACTTCTTACTTTCAAAAAGTTAAAATAATAATAACAATAAAATAAATTTACCTGGTAGAGCACTCACCAAATAAATCACTGTTCGCTTAGGCAAAGTGAGGTCGGTTTTCCTCTCCTCTGTTGAACCTCTGGCATTCTGCAGAAAGGAGCGTAGACATTATGGAGGTGGAGGAAGGATAAACAGGAGCACAGCTGTGCATGCAGCTCAGCCGGGGGCCACGCTCACCCCGGCTCGTACCCTCTAAGCCACCTCTCCCTGCCACCTGCCCAGCTGCCTTAAAGAGTAGCCAAATAAAACATGGCATGGGCTGAATCCAGTTCAAACAGGCTAAAGGGTCAGATTTTGAATAGGAGTTAGACACTAATGTGATTCCGAAAATCCCATTAGGAGTCTTACCACCTCTGTGAGTGCCTGCCTACGTGTCTTTAAAAACTTAGACCAGACTGTCCATGGTGGCACCGTAGGACTGTGGCAGAGCGGAGAGGTGCTGCTGGGCTCCCAGGCTCTAAACCCCAAAAGCTTCAAGCCATACTTCTTCTGGAAATTGTGAGCACTCATTTTAAACTTAATTATCTTTAATACCTGGAAACCTCTATCCAAATGAACGCTCACTTTCCTGGTGAGCCGCAGAAGGACACATCTCCAGCCGCTAAGGCAAATCAGAGCCATGCGTCACTTTCTGAGGTCTGTCCAGTACATGCATCTGATCTAGGTATTTTCACAAGGTCAATGAAGGATGACAGATAGCCAAATGAAAATACAGTTTCTTCTACCACTTCACAAAAAGCAGCTATTTAGATACAACTGTGGTGCAGCTTTTTCTAGCAAAATTTATTAACCTACTTTGAAGCCTAAAAAATGCAGGATTCTTGATCTAACGAGTGAAAGAACTAATTTCCTTCGCTAAACGTGTAACCCTTGCCAGCTTCAGAACATTTAGTGGAACATCAACTGGGAACTGAATAAGGATACTTTTTTATTATTTTCATTTTGCTAAGCCATTGCTTTACATTTGCTTGTTCTAGAGGACCCCAAGACCAGTATACCTCTCCTTCTGAGCTAATACAGTGCTATGCGCTCAGCCAAAGGTGACAGTGAAGAATCCACAGAAACAGAACATCAAATATTCTTGCTCTGAACTTTCAAGAAGCTATTGAATGTAAGACTGGATTTTATTTTTTTCCCTTTTTTATATCACCATAAGGCCTGTTTATATACTTGGAGTGGAAACAGTGCACATTCAGCTGCAATTGATTTCCTGTATGGTAAAATACCTCAGGCATTCAGCTGGCTGAGAGCACTGCAGAGGCCTCTTACCATCACCAGTTTTTTGAGACCAGGAAGCTCTGCCCCATGCTTATCCTTATGCCAGAATAAATAGAGGCCCTGCCGAGTGTCCAAGTTAATTTGGTCTAGGGAAACCAAATCATAAACAGGCAAAAATTTTATATTTAAAAAATCCATTTTTAAATATTGGCCTGCTTTCAACAGTAATACAATCAATCCAATCTTGTTAATGTGGCATAATGTTCATCTACAGATGTGTTTTTTTAAAATTCAAAACTACTCCATCTGAGAGGTGGTTCTTTTTTCCCTTTTTTTTTAAATGAAATAGCAATATTTTCTCTCACTCAGGTGCTATATTTACAGCAGTAAATTAACACTACAAGGCAATTTCACTGATTAAAAGAGTTTATTTTCCCCCCTTTGATATCACTAAGTGACAATTATAACAATTGTATTTATTGCATTTAGAGTTTTTTCTGTTCATAACTGAATACACAGAATAGCCTCCACTAACATTTCTATGAATCTAAAGAAGGAAATATGGCAGTAGTCTTACCAGGTTCCTGTGATTAGACTGTAACACTCGTAACATTCAAATGCCCAACCACCTGACTGTACCTCAGATTGTAAATTAAGCAAAATGAAAATGCAAAGTGAGCTGTAATTACCATCCTACTTTCCATTTAGTGCATGCAAGTTTCCTTAGTCTCAAATCCTCCAGAGGCAAAGAACTCCATTTCAACTGCTAGAGAAATAGTTTCTTTAAGAACCCTAGAAAGACACTGACTGGCAACACAACCACAGTCACTTAAATATACACACATACATGTGTATGTATATCTACATATGTATATATATAATAAATAATGTGTGTATTTGTGCATATATATATATATAAATAAATATATGAACATCAGGAAACCAGACAATCCTAAAGAAGCCTAAAATTTTTATAGGGCCACTCTTGTTTGACAGAAGTTTCATCAATAACAGCTTTTTAGTTCCAGAGTAAAACTGTTGAGCTGAATCCAAGAGATATTCTCTAACTCCCAGAGGGCCCAACAGCCTTTCAAAGCCTCCTGATCAATGCCTTCAGACAAGGTCCTACGGTCACACCCAAATCAACAAAACCACAAGCTATTAGATGCTACAGAGTGTTCTTCTACCAACCTTCTTTAACTTTTTCAAAAAGGTTTTCTACAGATCTTTATATCTTCATATTACATAACGGAACAATCTATAAGGAAAATTGTTTTTTCAACCTGTGAATTTTTTTACCAATTTGGTTGAATAGACTGTTTACTTCTTGAACATTAGTGTAAGAATATTGCATACTTTTGCACTAGAAACACTACCACAAAGAACACACACACATGCCCACTTAAAGAAATTGATACTGTCATTTGTCCTACAATTTCTATTTCATCTTTAAAAAGTTTGCATGTTTTAAAATAGCCTTAGTTATTCTAGAAATATATCACAATTAATAAAGCAGCTTTGCATTCTTAAACACTTTTAGAATACATATAGGAGTAGTAAGTAGCAGTTTAAAAAGCAAAAACCCCAAAGAAACCTACATTCAGATGTTTGAGTTGACTTGAACCACAATGATTTGATACCTTATGAAAAACTTTCTGACACCTGGAGATTTCACTGTAATGTTCAATGAAAAGCCCAGAAACTTGGAAACTATCTTTCAAAATTCAGTAAAATCAAGGTTCTCTTTCTGGGTATACTCTGCATGGGAGGCGACCAAAATAATTTTCAGTAAGACGACGGGTGTTTTATGTTATCCTCTTAGGAGTCTGAGATCACCTACACCTCAGTTTTCCTGAAAAGTGTAAATGACACAACGCTTCTGTGCTACACACTAATGCTCCTGGAGCAAGATGTTCAGTGAAAGGCTAACATTATCACTTTAAAAAACTGATTCCCTCAAACCATGGATTTGAGTTTTGAAATCTCTGCTTTTCAGGAATTTCCCTACCCTGTTTCTGCTAGGGGAAAAGAACAAAATAAGCCAAAGCCACCCAACTACATATAATTGTGTTCCACAAACTTGCAAGTGGGAATCTGCTTAAACTACAAGTAGGGTATCAAGACATTTGCTCCATTCATTATCATCCCCGCTCTTAGCTGGTTCCCAACCATACTAAATCATATCTCACATCCAAACGACTCGATCCTTACAACTTGGATCATATTGTGTACAAGACATAATAAAATGGTGTCAACATATACTGTAGTATTTTAAAACAAATACTCTTGCCAAACAATTCCACATACTGATGCTCTAAGACAAGCTGACAATAAAATTCTTAGTAGAAGTTCACATGTGTTAGACAGCAGACCACTGTGCAGGTTTAATCACCACTGATGAGGACTAAAGTCAGAATTTATTTGACAAGATTTTACTGAGTTATGTGCCAGTATGTAAAGCTCAACTTTTCTGGCCAAGGAAAGCAACTTGCCTATTACAGCATCAAGGGAAGGCCACATACTGTAGCACCTTCTCATTGCATGACGTAACTGGGAAGAACAGACAGAAGATGTGCTGCATCCCAAGGAAACAGATTTATTCCACATGCAGTCAGCTGAGCGCTTTCCCAGACACATTAAGCCAATTTCATGAGCTAAGTACATGCAGCACTCCTAGACTTTCCTTCACTCTACCCATTCACAACTGTGAACACCACAAAGGCTGAGTTGCATGAGGTCAACAGCTAAGAGTGAATCTTTGCCAGAACTCCTCCAGACCATCCCTGGTATGACATCAAACTGTCCCCAGGAAAGAAGTCAGTGTTGGGCAAGTATGGGCACAGACAAGTAACTCTGACCCAGGCACCAGAACTAATCACCTCCTGATATGACTCAACATCCGTAATTAACAAATAAGAGAAACCAACCCAGTACATTTTTCTGAAATTGTCAGAAGATGGGCGTCACTAATCCTCTATTCAAAACAAAAAGGACTTTTAACCCAGCACGGGCATTGATGTAAAGAGAAGTAGAAGGAAAAAAAGAACTGTGTAGCAATGGGCTACTAGTAGCATCACTACAAGACAGCAGCAATGAAGAGGCGCCCATACCCTTCTGGAAGCTTGAATAGCTGCATGATGCACACAGCCAGGGTGGGCAGATGAATCTGTCAAGTATGTATGGAAGCACTCTCCCCTAGAGATGAAAGAGACCAGAAAGCAACAGATCTTCAGTGACAATGGCTGATGACGAGCTTTTCTTCTGAAGACTGTAAACCAGATAGCTGTGGTTCTGTTTCTCCAGAATTCTTACTTGAAAAGCAGATACAGATCCCGTCCTATCCAAACAGCGTGCAGCAGCGTGTGGAAGAAATCCCTTCTCCTCCATACCCGACCTGTGCATATCATCAAGTCAAAGCTTCACCAACGAAGGGCAGAAGAAAAATATCTATTCTGCTTTGCTTTGACCCTGTGAGAATCTGAGTCAGTGCCTGTGCTGTGCTTTGGATGAACAAACACTCTGGAGGGGTCTGAGGGGTGTAAGAGCCAAATCCGTTGGGTGCATTTGACAGCGGGGGTGGTTTATTGGCAGGACCATCTGCTGCAGAGCCGCAGGAAGAATCTCTTCAGTGTGGTTTCTTTTGGATCTGCACTGTGGCTTAGCTGTGGACTGAAGAACTCAAGGGATGTTGTCAGCATGTACAGCCAGGACCGAGGAAGCACACCTGCATTGGTAACAGGCCACGTTACTGGAAGAGGGAGACACTGCAGATGAAGTGGCAAAGTGCAAGCTGCTGTAATGGAGACCACCAGGCTGAGCCACTGTGTAGATCAGCTCTAAACTCTGCTCAGCACAGCTCATGCCTTGGCAAACCAGTCTGTCCTTCACACCAAAAGGATGGGGTTTCCTTGATACTCTATTCTGCATTTCCCTGCTGGCAGTCTTTATGAAAGGGGAAAGCAATTCCTGAATGGAACGCCTGCAGAAAGCCTGGTCCCTTTTAACTGAAAAATTTGCCTAGCGCTGACTCTCCTAGCGTACAGACATCTCTGATACCAGTTTAGGAGCAGTATCATCTAAAGCAATGGAGAAACAGAAGCATGCCAAGATACTGTCCTTCTAAATCAGAAGGAAAACCTTGGAGATTAAATGGTTATTGAAGCCCTCAGGAATAACTTAGTCTCTTGCACTTAATAACAGATCATATTTTCTGTCATGAGAGAAACCATGAATTTCTGTAGTGGCTTACCAAAAAGCCTACACTGTGCCTGATACTTGGTGCTGGAATTAGGTGTTCAGAAGAGAAGTTAATGGCTTTCCCCTGGAAAGCTGGGAAAAACTCACAAGGTTAAATGAGTTCAAGCTCAGGAAAAGGAGATACTGGGGTCAGGACCGTCCTTTCACAAGGCAGAAGAGACTTCACAGCATAACCCACCTGACATGGCAATGAATGTAGAAGGCTACATCTAGCACAGAGTGTGCCAAGTGGGCCTGTCTGCCTGCAGGACAGAGACAGCAACCTCCTCAAGACAGCAGGAGCACAAAATGACCAAGACAGATCAAATCAGAGATTTACAACTTCAAACTCACCTAACATGAAAGAGACTGACAATTATCAGAGAAGGCTGACGGAAAGAAGAGATTACAAACTTTGTATGTTGGTAGCGCATGAGGGAAGGCAAGTCTCCAAATTCAATGATTCATTGTTAAATACATCCTTGTCTACCATTCAAATAGGCTAAGACTGCTGATTCTTCAGAGAAATTAGTGTTTCTGCAATGGGCTGAAGTCTATGATAACATCGCTCAGACACTAAGTATGACAGCTCTCTGAACAACCACACAAGGTATGTTATCAGGGTAATGAGAAGGAATTGTAAAGTAAACAGTGACAAAGCTTCACAAACACCTGAATGTGAAGCATGCTAATCTCAGCAGCACCAACCTGCTTGCAAGCTCAAATGATGTTTCTATGATATTAACTTGGTTGCAGTTTAAAAAGCAAGTGGAAAACTTTGTGCATACTGAAATGCTAGATTACAGAGTTGCATAATAAGTAGTTCTTCATTTCACCCACCTATTTTCAAAACCCTTTACAAAGAAGGAACTACAATTTTTACTACAGATCAGGTATTGAGGACACAAAGCATGATGTTCCTTCAGATTGAAGTACCACAGATCAGTGGCAGCAGCAGCAAGCAAGTAATTCTGCCACTGTATTTCTGAAATGCACTGGGACCTCAACCATGCACCTGGACTCACTTGGACAGGCAACATAAACACACACACACAAAAAAAAAAAAAAAAAAGGAAAAACAGCAAGCTGATACTGGCACATAAAAATCACAGCAAAGCTGCAGCAGACTGTATCTAATCTCAGGGGACACGCAGGGGGTAAACATCGGTAAATAACAAAGAAGAGTTTACAGGACAGTAGCAAGGAAAACTTGCCTGTGTTTACAGATAACTCCACCCAACACAAGTGGAAAGTACAGGCGCTAGAGTCTATGCACTAAATCTAGAAGATAGAGACTACTCACGTGGGCTGATAGAAAGGCAGAAGCTGACCTTGAAGCCCACATCCAGATGACAATGCTGAAAGATGTCAACCATGACGGTGAAAGGAAGCTGACTGTTAGCTGCCCTTCTCTTCCCTGAGCTAGGTATCAAAGCTTTATCTACAACAATTCTTGGTGACTGAGCCAGTGATTCAGTCACTGTTCCTGTGACATCCTTTTTACCTCTGATCAGTGCTTCCAGCGAGAGGACCCGTGCATCCTATCAGCAGAGAACACTATCTGCACGATACTAATGCTTGGGGCGTGATCCTGAAATGTCTGAATGGATATGAATGTCCAAATATTTCAATGTTAACATTCATTAAATTAGGTTTTAAAACATCTGGGCAGGGCTTACATGCAAGTTCCTGCAGAATGCATGCTTAGGGGAAGAGGCTTGGCACCACTTGCAGTCTGAAACTCAATGACAGCAGGCAAGAGAGACTTTTAGGATTCAAAGATAATTAGCACTGCTTCAGTCACAAAATTGCATGGGAAAAACCTGCCAGCCCAAGCTATACCTACTCACTACACTTAAAAAACACTAGCATAACCACCTGTGGTCCTGCAAAGGACTAGGAAGCAGGACTAGTGGAGCTCATGCCAAAGGAGGAAAAAAGAAAACTCAAATGCATCAAGTCTCTCTTCTAGATAAATTTTTAAACTGGCACCTTGCTTTATATTTTCACAGCAATGCTTTGCATTGTGATTAACAAGAAGACAGACAGTGCCCAACCCCATATTCAGGTCCTTCACAAGGTGCCCCAGTCAGTAGCTGACAGTGGTCTTCAGCAGCTTGTAACTCTGCTTGAACAGCTGCTTCTTTCAGGCCTCCTTGATAAGCGTCGGTAGCTTTTCTCTCGATTTCCTTCGCCAGTCCAACCTGACTAGGCCCCTTTCTTTTCCTGCACTTGTAATCAAATTTGCAGTTAAATCTATTTTAGGCCATGTTCATACAAACTCAATTTTTGGTGAATCAGACTAGGCAGGCCCATCTGATACAACCACCACAACTAAAAACGTTACTTATATCCTTAAAGTGACTTGAGAAACTTAACACTATAAGATAGCTTGTCACATACACACTCCTTTAGGAATTGAATTGACACAAACAGGCTTTGCTGATAAATTTATTATTTAATCATTTCACATTCATGTATTGTATTCTTAATCACACACGCAAAAGGCTCCCATACTTTCAATCACAACTGTTGCTACTGCACTGGTAATGTGCCAAAGACTATACCTCTTCACTCACTCTGCTCCCGTTCCCCCCTTGGTTTTGTGCTTCCACCTGCTCCCTGTGATGCGTGATGTTTTTCTAAAGCCTGAAGTCTTGGACCCATGATATCTCATAGGAACCCCTGCTCTTCTTTCAAAGTTTCTGTGCATTTCAGTTGCAACAAAAGAACTGGAAAATATGACTGTAATGAGCTTAAAAATGAAAAGGAACTGGAAAATATTACAAGATTAATGGTTAATAAACCAAACACACAAGTTTGGGAAGTCTGAGCCATGACTGGGGTGGGAAAGACACTGTTTGGGATTGGTGATGCAGCACAACTCTTTAGGTGGCTTTGGGTAGTCTCCAAGAATAAGAGGCTTAATCAATTATTAAATAAGCAGCTATTAGAAATGCTTTGAAAAGCATCTTTAAAAAAAAAAGGGGGGGGGGGGATTGGGGGTGGCTAGCACTGCAGGTCCCATGTCCTCTAAATTCTCGCTTTGCAAGAATAACACTTTCTTCCACTTTCCTCCTCACTGCCTATGCTACAAACTAAAACTCTTCCTGTGTAACCACAGTTATTCAGGTTCTCAAAATTAACCATTCAGCAAGACCTCTGCAAGTTACTCTGCTACTCCAGAATTCGCAGAGGGCTGCAATAATTCCCTTCCCTCCCCACTCCACTACAAAAGCAGAATGCTGTTTAGAGAAAGCAGCGGCAAGACATCTTCATTGTCCACGTGAGCAAAAATTCCAGCTCATTGCAAGAGGACTGCCATATGTAATCACAACTACTCCAAATATCTTCCATAGACATTATATTACTAACATCTGTTTTTTCATATGCCATTATTCTATCTTCTACTGTATAGTCTAGCTAATATCTGTGCAGTACACTTGGCCTCTAAGAAAATTATGGCAATGTAATTTCAAGCCATAACTAATGTAATGTGTCAATAAAATGTGTTTATTTAAGACAGCGATCATCCCTCTCAACACATGACTGAATACAAAAGGGAATGTGCATCAGATTAATTCCTTCGTACTAATTTATAACTGCCACAGCTTTATAGATGTCTAATCTGAGAAACGCTTCTAATCAAAGTCCTGCAAACAGCTCCCTTGTTCTGGGTCAGAAGATAATTGAAATGTCCAATCTGATGAACATCTGACCCTATAGACTTGGGGTACACAACAGGGATATGCCACCCAGCAACACGGCACCTCTTCTCTTCATGACCCCATACTCCAAAGACCAAGAACTGCAGCTCTAGCTTGGCTGAGGAAAGAGACTTAGTGGTGTCCAGCAACTGCTGGAGTGGCAACCAAGCAGGAGGGAAACAAACAAATAAATAAAAATCAACAGTTGAATGAGTCTTTGGCATACTTTAATGTGTCCTAAATATCTGTTAAAAGACTGTTGAGACTTCATTACAAAAAAAAACAAACCAAAGAAAGCCAACATCCATTCGGAGCTCATGTATTTTTAAGTATCCTTCCCTACAAGTTATTTTGTTGGGGTTGGCCTTTTTTTAAATACAAAGGGCACATTTAAATTGTAGAGATGATACCTCCATATAAAAAAACTTATTTTTTTATAGCAGTATCTCAGACTAATCTGTACTTGTTAACCCTGTCTCTGGGCTGATCTCAAAAGTACTCAGAGCCTACAAGTCGTATGGGTGATGCTATGACAGAGCTTCGGCTAGCTCTGTTATCAATAATCTTTTCAGTAAGGTAAAATGACAGAAGCCATTATCACAATTACAGTTCTGTTAGCTTTATATTCAGAAAACAGATCAGCTTTGCACTGCAGAGTTTGCATTTAAAGATAATAAAGCACTACTTCAAGTACCCACCTTCATCAGTTGCTATAACCCTATCTAGTTTGCAAGGCTTAAAAAGCCTTTCCTGAACTGGAGCCAAGAAATCACAAGCATAGGAAAGGCAGAGGACGACAGGTATACGGTAATCCAAACAAAAGCACGAGGAAGCTTTCAAACATGCACACTGCAACAACTGACTTAGCAAAAACGCTAATACCAGTGCCACATGAAAAATGACGTCAGTGAAACGTTCAACCATACCAACCTATACAGATAACAGTAGCGAAAAGTACCAGAGACTCATGACTTGCCTAAATTACTTATTAAACAAGCAAGCAGATATTTTTACTTCCCTTCTAGCTTTAACCTTTTAGGTCACAACAAAGGTTTAAAATAAAAACAAACAAAAAAATAAATAAACACACCCCCAAACCAAACAAAACACAAACCCATGAAAAGAAAACCACCAAAAACTCCCCAAAACTCCACACACAAAAAAAAACCCACACCACACAGGAAGGTACCAAGAACTCAGTGGGTTAGCTCCAAATCTTTTCTACTGGGCATAGTTTATATCAAGGTTTCACAAGCAACCACTTTAGGCTCAAAATATGCCCTTGGACAGTTAACTTGTATTCTCTACATCCTGCCCAAGGAAGAAGAACACATTAGCAGATGTCCTGAAATCATGACAGCTGCCAACAATCTAAGGTCACTACTTGAAGATTTGCAAAGCTGTGCATTATTAACATCTACCTTCACCTAAAAATCAAGACAATACTGTCTTTGCAAGATGCTATCAAGTAAAACTATAAATTACAAACCAATTCAACTACACACTCATTTTTTCTTATTATTCTTTTTCTTTTTTTAAATCATAAGTAAAACAAGAAAAATGACATACTAATGCCTAGTGCTAGAATCATAATATGCCTTTGCAGGGATGCACTCAGTCACACAGCCACAGGTCAACGTTGTTTACCTAGGGCTCTCCAGGTCTGCGAGAAAAAGCCAGCATTCCCATAAACAAACACGTTTAAAACAGAACCATTTGTCAGAGTGCTTTGCATCATTTCTAGTCTGCAACTGAGAACACAGAGAAGTAGAGAGTCGAAGTTTAATAGCTAAGCATCTGCATGGACCTGAGAACAATACCAATATTCATTAAGAGGCCGCTCTCAAACTGCCATCTCATATTTTCAAGACAAGCACCCCATTAATACATTTTCTAACCTTAGCATAACTCTTGTGTTTTCATCTCAAAACACCCACACATACATTGGTAAAGAGTTCCCAAAATTATGACAACTACGTGCTACACACACCAGGAAAAAAAAAAAAAGGGGAAAAAAAAAGTAAAAATAAATCTCAGAGAAGCTATATATTGTGCCTTGCCAATCACAGTGAATTGCACAGCCAGGAGTTGCTACAGCCAGATTTAGCTTTGTACAAGCTAACAGAATTCCTTTATAAATTTAGCTAGAGGCGCGGGCAACAAACGCTTGTGGAAATTTGAACCGCAACTCTCCAGCAGCAAAGTCTGTTCGCTCCAAGAATGAAACAGTAGCAAAAGAAGACTATTAGCAGGCTCTTATTACGCAGCTTTCAAAACACCTATAAGTCATCAGGTTCTCCAGACAGCATTATTAAATTGCTGAAGTACCCGCAAACATTAAAAGAAAAAAGGCAGGCCACAGTTCTTTCTGAGCCCGCCAATTAATAATTAAGGGAGGAAAAAAGCCAACTAAAGACAGACCATATTGGAAGCCAGCTGAACATACAGCTAAGTTTGTTTCAGGTCCTTTGCCCTGATAGTCGGAGCACTGTGGCTTGTGAAGAAAGGCGATGAGTGTCTCAGGTCTGTCAACGCTAACCGAAGGATGAGCTCCACAGGGCTTCTCCTTCAACTGGAGGGACAAAACCGGGACAGGCAACCCGCAAAGCGGGGGAAAAGCCCGGGCAGGAGATGCAGAACGCACCCAGGGTCCCACAGGACGGCAGGACACCGCAATGTCCCCCACTGCCGCTCCCTCTTCTTCCCTCCCCAGAACCCGCGGTCCTGCTACTCAAGATCAATCACATCGCTAACCCCCATTAGGCCACCGCTTATCACAATCCGATTAACGTTACTTTAAACACCAAAAATCGAGGGCTTCTTGGGAGCGGAGTTTTCCAAAAGTCACAGGTTTGCTAAAGCATCTGCACAAAACTCGGAACGCCGTGCGATTTTACCGCGTATTGAGAGAAACGCCGCCCCCCGCGAAGAGACCCGGCGAAGCCACCCGGCCCCGCGCAGCCCCCGGCCCCGGCGGGGCGCCCAGACACAAAGCGCCGCGGCGGAAAGCGAACCGCAGCCGGTGACCGCCGCCGCCCCGCTGGCAGCCGGGCGCAGGGTGCCCGCCCCGCCGGCTGCCACAGGCGGGGAGCGGCGCGGGGGGCGGCGGGGCTCGCACAAAGGCTGCGGGGCACCAAACGCCCGCTCCCCCGCGGCCGCCCCGCCGGGCCGGTTTCAGGGGGCTGCAAGGCACCAGGTGCCTCCGGCGACCACCCGCCCGCACCGGGCCGTGCCGTGCGCCGCCGCCCCCTCCCCGGCGCGCCCCGCGCGAACAAAGCCCCCGCGCTCACCGGCGGCCGCCGCCGCCTCGCGCCGTCCTCGGCCCTCGCGCCGCCGCTCCGCCTCCCGTTTAAAATCCAGGCGCAGGGCGCGGGCCGCTCGCCCCCCGCCCCCGTAACTCCGCCAGCGGCTGCGCCCCTCGCAGCGCCCGCGCCCCGGCTCCCTCCGTGCGCTCGGGCGCCGGGCAGCGGCTTCACCGCCAAACTTCCTCCTCCTCCCGGGCGGGCAGGGGAGTCTGTGAAACTCCCCTCCTCCATGCAGCTCCCGCAGCCCGGCCGCTGCCCCAGCCCCTCCCAGGGAGGCCCGGCCCGGCCCCGGGCTGCAGCTGACTCCGCTCCCCTTCTCCTCCTCCTCCGCCTCCCCCAGAGGCTGGGAAAAGGGGAAAGAGAGAAATTAACCACTCGGACTTGCCTCTGGAGCCGAGCCAGAGAGAGCAGTCGGATTACAGCTCCGGGAAGAAGGGAGGAAAAGAAGAGAGGGGGAAAAGCCCAGCTACCGTTTGCAGGCAGGGAGCAGGCACACGGGTCCCCTGCCCTCCCTCCGCGGCCGCGGCGCCGCCCCTCTGCCCGGCCGGGAGCCCCCTCCCCACCCCGCCGAGCCGAGCCCTCCGCCAGCTTCGCTCCGCCGCCGGTTGTACATCCAGCGATGTAACGCACAGCACCGCTATGGACTGGTGCGGGCTCCTGTAGGGGAGTCCGCAGCGCCAAAACGCGAAATCAATCCGTAAAAAGCAAATTCAAAGAGGTTTTTTAGAGACTACACCTGCCTCCTGGCAGCCTGCCTGGCCATCTTCTTTGAAAAAGTGAGTTTAAAGTTACTTTTTAATTGATTTTTTCCTAAAATGTTGTGTAAGACATGCACCAACAGAGAAACTGCCTGAATTCTTCACACTTGTTCAGTGGTCCTTATTCTTCCAAGCCCTAAGAAAACCCTTGGTTTCCTGCAAAACCTTCTTCCGTAACTCACGTTCAGTAAAGCTCCGCTGTTTTTGTTCTGCAATATGATTTCTCCCTTTACTCATGCTAATATACAGCATTTGGAATATGAGGAAATTTGGGAGGTTAACATAGTTCATAGTTTTTAGATGTCAAAACAAGTAATTACAGCAGGAAGTTTCAGTGTTTGCCCTCATCTTACCTGTTCTCACGGGAATCCTTAAAAAAAAAAAAAATAGTAGTCTGGCGGGGTCTGTTTCTGTATCATTAGTTCAAAAGCCCAGAGCTCTTTCCCAACATGCACATTGAATATGCTTCAGACCACTGCTGATTCTTAAAAGATTAACACATTTCTTTATTAATTTTGGCCATGTTTCAAACCAAAGGTTTACATGTAATAAGTAGGACTATATTAGCTTCTCAACTAAAGAAAAAAAGTAATCCCCACCCTCAAGTGTTTTCATGACAGCCATTGTTACGCACAATATTCATTCACATTGCAGAATTAGAGCAGAGTTACCACCAAGGGGTAAGTCCTGCTCCACCCCTCCTTCCTTGCCAGCCACTGTCCTATCCTTGCAGGAAAGGCAGATCACAGAAGGCTGGACTCCATGGGTAATACTCTGGAATGGCTCTCTACAAAGTTGCTCAATGGGGCAAGCACAAAGCACAAGTAATTTCAGATATTCACTAGTAGCTCCACTAAGCCCAGCCCACCAGTCATGACCTCCTGTACTGCATGGCTACTCTGTATCTGAACTGAGCATCCAACTGAGCACACATCCTTGCCTCAGCACACTACACTCTGACCTTGCACTGGGGATAAAAATTTGACCCTCGTTTGCATACAAAAAAAAAAAAAAAAAAAGCATCAAAACCCTCTCTAGTGAAAAATATTGGGAGAGAAGCATTTATAACTCTTTCCCATTGAGGGAATCAGGGAATGTTTTCCCTTTATGAACAGATCTTTCAAAGATGATAATAAAACAAACTACTGGTTGATGCATTTAACTTGGGCCAAATTAAAACAAATGAAAATGCACACACATCCCCAAATGGGAAATATAAGAACAAAACCCCCAAACCACAAAGTGTTCCAAATTCCTTTAAGAAACTGTACAGTCTCTGCAAATATGTTTTAAAGGCCTTACATGATCTGTTCCATATGGAGTTTGTTTTTCCTCAGTGCTGTGACTAACAGGAAAAACCTTCAAGAGAAGTCTCATCCTCTCTCTTCATCCTTCTACCTCCCTTTCCCCAAAGGACTGATCATAAGCCAGTCTGGTTTCTGTTTGCTTGTGCTAAAAATAGCGTTCCAGTGGACTGACCAAATACCTCCAGTTTTATGTCGACTGACAGAGTACAATCATTGTTGCAGAAAGAATGATAGAAGTTTAAACGTCGAGCTTTACAACACTGTAATACAAAACCACGTATCTGAAAAATCACCAGTTTTTGAAGGCATTAGCTACATGAAGAAACCATGAGAACTCCTCTCTGAAGGGAATCCAGGTGACTATTGGTAAAAGGGCATGAGTGACAAGAAGACTGCAGGCAGGCAAACCTTTCTCCCGGGTGTTGCCTGTGCATCAGAAGTAGTACAGGCAAGAACACCTCATGTTGCGGAGGTTCCCAAACAGCTTGCTCCGTCACCCTCAGCAGTGCTCCTGTGCACAGGCAAAAGATAAGCCTCTGTTCCCCCCACCTCCATCTTTTTCTGCTCTCTCTCACAGCATCTCTCATACCCTCACACAGTAGGACCTCTGCCTTTCACTCACACATGAAGTGGGATCCAGCTCCATTTGTCAGTTCTTCATCTCTGTCCCTCCTGCTGCCTTTGCAGTCAGGAACTCACACCACTGATGAATCAGTATCTTCCACACTGGTGGTCAGGACTTGCCTTCATGTACCACTTGAAAGTGGTTTGCTTGCTATGGTTGGGGATCTGTAACCTCATGTTATTTTCCCCTTCGGGATTTTCCTTTCTTTTAAGAAGTCTGCTTATATCGACTAGTCTCTCCATAGCTTTGTACAGATAGATATGCTTTCGAACATCATAGCATTTCTTTACATCACCAGGACTGAATCTCATCAGTTCTGGTATTAATGTTTTTCTCATTTTGGCTGTGACTCGGCGAAACTGTACGCAATGCTGTTAAACATACAGAAATCTGTGTTGCTTCAGTTTTGCTGACTGATGATGAATTTCAGCATGCACTTGAAGACAAGCACAAGTATATCCATTCCGAGTTAGAGTCTGGAGAAAAATAAATCTGTCCCTACAACAGCAGAAAACTGCTACTTACTTGTAAAGACACCACATACACACACACGCTTAAGAGACAGAAAAGACACGTCCCAGATTTGATTGTCTGGGGGGGAGGGGTGGTGTTCTGTAGAAGCAAGCAGTTGCATCCATGCCATGTACAAGGGGATAAGGCAGGGAAAATGGTTGTAATCTTAACCTGGGCTCTCCCCATATAAAAAAAAATAATCTGCAATGTGCTTCTTGCCTAGCATCCAAATTAATTATTCCACCCACAATACAATTTAATTGGCAGGCACAGGTATACTCATTTGCTTTGCAAAGCAGTATTATTAAGTGTGGGGGCTTTAGATCATACCCCTGTCTAATAGAACATACTCTTCCATGTATACTAATGCCAAGGAGTACACAATCATTCCAGTAATTATATGTTCTAGTAAAATCATTAACATCAAATAAAATACTATCATACTTATTTTATGCCTGGGTCCTGTAGGTAGATGAGATAAATAAGCTTCCAATTTTTTTCACATAGGTTAAGTCTTTACAGCAACAGCTGCTAAAACTTTTAATCATAGACTGCAAAGTTCAAAACGTTTTACTCCTACTCTTACTACAAAGTTTAAGTGGAAGCACTTTAAATACAAGATGACTGCATGCCACTTGCCTTGGGAAACAGCTAGTGCATGTAAAGAATGGGAGTAAGATGATGAAGTTTAGTGGTTATGAGTATGAAGACAGTCAACATAAGAAAAGAACAAGATACTGTACAGAAGGAATCGACTTAATCTTTCTAGGGAGATGGTTTGATTCCTTCTTTGTCTGGGAATGTTTCTATGCAGAAGTAAACATCTTTGAGATCACTTGCTTTTCCACATAGCAGCGCTGCTTGGATCCTCTACAGATGCAACTGTATTTCAAAAAAAAAAAAAAAAAAGCACACAGACCAGCTGCAATTTTCACAAAATAGACTTCTGGTAAATTCAAAAGCTAACACAACTACCTTGTCAGCTCAGGTCCCAAAATCAATAGAAGCCTTGGTCCTTAAGCACAACCTCCACTTCATTATGCTTTCTTAAGCATTATGGTAGATAACAGCCTTCTACATTTCCCATCTGTTCTCGTTCAGAAAGTTTTTCTGCTGGCTTATTCCTGAAAACATTTGCATCTACAGCCTTACAAACAAAAACCATGTTTCAGCCTTACAAGAGCTTATGTTCTTCCCAATGATTTTTTTTTTTTTGAGTGCTTTAGGTTATAAGGCTAAAAGTGAGCAGTTAATTTCAACCTTGTAGACAAGGATGGCTTTCAACCATCCTGCTCTGGAAGAAAGTCACCACTAGTCCCACTCCACACTTCTCATACCAAAACCACCAGGTAAGGACAAACCATTACAACCCCTCCAGAACGCAGGATGCTTACCCCTTTTCTCTTGACAGGACATTAAAAAACACTCAAAGCTAGAGCAGGAGCCCAACCATTCCCTCTTCTCTGTTCAGTTGCTTGCATAGCAGAAAAGCTTACTGGATGCACAGGAGGTGCTTGTTTCTCAAAACTCAGCTGTTTCTTTTTACCTTAAATTGATTATTCAGAAAAGAAATA
Organism: Falco punctatus; assembly: GCF_963210335.1. Taxonomy (NCBI): domain Eukaryota; kingdom Metazoa; phylum Chordata; class Aves; order Falconiformes; family Falconidae; genus Falco; species Falco punctatus. Next base: position 45,915,993 of record NC_137584.1, on the reverse strand, counting down.
TTAAGATATGCCACAAGAGGCCTTTGGTTTGTATGTTTGATTTAGGGGCTGCAAGATCATGTCCTTTAAAAGTTTTTTTTCTTGATGCATGCTTTGTGGTGACTCCACATGCACAAAAAAAGCAATATCAATTGAGGTCTTGTGAATGCAACAAAGAGTACATTGGAGTCACTTTAAGCAGCAACTAAGCTACTTCTCAACACTGCTAATACAGGTTGCTCAGATGGCAGACAAGCTCATCTAATTACAGGAATTCACTTCAACTTAAAGGAAACTCCTTCAAACGTATAACCACTGGTTTCTTCTGGCTCATCTAGCTTATTAAAAGAACTTTTACTACTTACATTAAAACCTTGTGGTTCTCTACTTTCAGCTGTGCCTTTTAAAGCACAATGCTTCACCATAATTAGACTAATTGTTTTAAGCTACCATCTGAGTAATGAGTAATAACTAAGCTTTTTTTTAGGCAATAGACTGAATTCAGCCCATAACTAACCGCTCCAAGATCACCAACCAGTCCCTGGAGTATTTCTCTCAAGCACAACTGGCCCAAGGTTCTCCCTTGGATTTAGTCTGGTTTGCTGCTATCAGAGAGCAATGACCCCCAGAGCAGGTGGTTTGCAAGGGTAGTTATCTGGCTGTGGATCTGGGAGGATCCTGAGGGGCAGATTTGCAAGAGGATGCTAAGAGAACTGTAATCTCCTTTGCTGTATCGCTGACTAATGCAGCACGCATTCCCAATCGCCTATTAGATAACTGCTGTGCCACTGTTCAGCCATCCCAATCCTCATCAAAACTGCATCCTGTGCTGTCCTAAGCTACCAGGCAACAGCAAAAAGCTATCTTGAGGAAATACTTTTCTATCTCTAGCCACCTAGGAGTGGCACAAGCCAACCAGGTCACAGGCAGCAGGCATAATTCATCACAGCCCTCAGGCAAGTTTAAATTACTCTGAACAACTCGTGCTCAGCCACTGCAGACTGGTCAGGGGAAGGTGATATATCAGGTGCTATCAAGCCAGAACAAAGATTTAACAAACCCGCTCTGGTTTCATTCTGTACATACCTACATGAGTGCAGACAAGGCAGCAGAAAAGGAAGTCCCAGAGCCTTATCAGGAGTTGTAATGATCAAGGCTGTTAACCCCCAAATGGGAACTTGCATTGACCTTGGTCAGTACCTATCCAGAAGAAAGATGTAAGCCCTAAAATGAAAATCTGTCATTGACAAAAAGACAGAGAATGTCTTACATTTTTCACAAATCTTGCTACCTACAGTACAGATAGATGCTTTTGATTCTTTAGTAGTTGCATATAGCAAAGTAAAAATGCAAAGTACTTCAAACAGAAGGGAGGAAAAAAAAGCAGTACATCACCCTCAGACAAGGAGGGTTGAGTGGAGAGAGAAACCTCAGAGAAATAATGAAATAAGGCAGAAAAATAAAAGAAGGGGGGGGAGGGGAGAAACAAAACAACAACAAAAAAAACACTGAAGTATTATGTATTATGGTCAGTGGTTTGGTATGAAATGTGATGTTAATTTCTTTTATTTAGTGTAGAAGGTTAGCACAGAAGGCTGGTACAGGAGAACAACACAAAATTAAAACCAGAAACAACATCACTTAGAAAACACAGTGTATTGCAGTATCTTGTAAATACTTGTTTGTATGACATGGCCTATATAGGGTATTCTATCTCTGGTCACAAAGCAATTATCCATATCAAAAAGTATGACATTTGAATGCTAATGTAACAGAAGTTCCCAATAATTCTGAGGCATAACTGAGTATCAGTTTTCAATATTTTCAAAGAAGAATTCCACCAGTCAAGCAGTTAGTACACTGTATTATTATTGCAGATGCAAGAGTTACCAAATGAAGTCACATCAAAAATTGCAGTCTTTGGAAACAGCAGATCAGAGAATCCCAGAGATTTCAGTGTCCCAGAAACTAAAATGCCCAAATTTCACTGAATACTGTTACTAGCTTACTGTGCTATCTCAAGAGATGTCATTTGAAATCACCTTCAGAATATCTTTTTCTTAGCCACAGACAAAGCAACTGATGCAAGAAAGAGACAAAAGACTGTTCCATTTCCTCAAGCCTTCAGCTTTATGAAACATCTGGCCCAGGACAGTGCCCCACTACAACACTTTGAACGAAAAAGCCAACAAACACTTACATCTGTTAACTGCCTGTAAATCTAAGCAGCTGTGTTCTGAGTCATTTCAGAGCTGGCTAATAATTGAATAAACAATTGTAATTATTCTCCATGAAACTCCCATGTTTTCTTTCGGTCTTGGCATCTCCTCTTATGAAAACTGTACAAGTCAGGGTGCAACCACACAACTTCAGTCAACTATGACAATGTTTACCCAATACCTCTAGTCTGCCAACCATCACGGAGCACATCCTGGTTATGGGCAACTAATAGTAATCATTTCCAAATATTCCAAATCCAGTGATCAGAAACTTACTAAAAGAGTGATATTTTTGAAGGCCCTCAAATAACAGTGCCATTTCTTATTTATACTGCAATAATGCTTACAAGGCACAGCGACCAGTGCACTGCATACAGCCCTTGTAGAAAAAGAGAAAGTGATTCCTACACCAGACAATTTATAGTCTAAGTGGTGTTGAGATTGTCCTGAACCTTTGAGTAAAGGTAGCCTAAATTTCAACTGAAAAGGAGGTCCTTTTTTCTAGATCAGTGGTCTTCAGCCTATGGTCTACTTTTAGGAGACCTTGAAAGATAACTGAGAAAGGGAGGTTTACTTTGATAGGCATAGATTCACTCTACAGGGGCCCACAAATTTGAAACAGGTTGAAAATACTAATCTGGATGTATTTGTAGCCTATGCCATGGAATTGCATTCTTGTTCATTTATGTGATGGGATTATAACCACACAACTGGCTAAACAAGAGAGGCAGTCACCCTGAGAAGTGTACTGAGAGAGACACTGGAAGGGGGAAATATTCCTGGGCTCCACTGACTTCTGCTGCCTTCCAGCAAAGGACCACAGACTCATCCATGCAGACTGAACAGTTAGCAGCAGCAACTGCAAAAAAGCTGAGAAAGAACGACCTAGGAGGCAGAAGATCTCACCTTGGTTCTGCAATGTGTTGGAAAGAGTAAAATCAAACTCTAGGGTCTGTAAAAATCTATAGATTTTACTGCCAGATAAATCCTCTTAAACCTCATGAGATTTATAGGAAAAGTTTGTAATGTGAAGATCCTCTACTGGTGAGCAGATAGCTTTGCTGCTGTGACTAATTCAGCCTACGTTAGCTTTGCCAAGGCCATAAAAGTTTCAGGCTGTTTTATTGACGCAAATACTGCTGGAAAAAGCTCCGACGCCCCTCCAGCTGCACATTTCTTTCCACCTACAAGACACTGCTGCAGGTTACATGAGACTTCTTAGTTTATCTAGGAAAAAAAAAAAAAAAGCAACAGCTTGTGTCTGGAGGCTAAATTTGCTTTAATACCTAACAACTATCTTGTTTGCCATTCCGGGAAGAAGATAGTCACAGCTGTGCTTCCCTGAAAACAACCACATAAGTGTTACACGCTGCTGCACAGAGCTCCCCTTTATAAGAGTGTATGTTAATAAGGGTAGGAGATATCCTGCGAGAGGAACAAGTCCAAAAGTGCAGGCACAGCCCAGGGTGAAACAGAGTCCCAGGGCTGACACAGCGGGGAAAAAAAAAAAGCTAAACAAGGCTGGTGAGCTTGTAAATTTGGGATTTTTTTACCTGCAGAGTGAAGGTCTGTTTTAACTACAACAGATTGCTATGGTCAACAGGTATTACAATTATTATTCTGAATCTTATGGACTGGTATGACATAAAACTGATTCACTGGAAAGCAATACCTATAGATACAGGCACTGTTATTTGCTTCTTTGTATAACAACAAGTCAGTCACAGAGATCTTTCTTTGTCTACCATACAGCTGATGTGCGTGGTAGACAAAGAAACACTTTTTCAGCATATTTCTCAGAATAAGGTCCCTTTTGACAGTAGCTAACAAGCAAAGGAACATCTTTATTTGAAGTCCACATTAGAGGCAGAACATTTGTCTTTTCTGCCTTCATCACTTGAACTATGTAAGGCAGTTCTTTTTTCTACCTTTTTTCTTTTCATTAAAAAAAAACCCACTTTTACGCCGTCTTTCTTTAGGCCTAGGACTGTGTGTTTTGACAGACTGAGTCCACGGGCCTATTATATGCTTCCGCAAAACAAATTAAGCCAAATGCTCGTTCAAATCAGTTGCTCCTGTCTGGGGAAAAAGATTTAACAACTGGGGAAAAAAAAAAAAAGAGGTTTGTCCCACCGCACCAAATATCTTGAGAAATCTCTCTCACTCTGCAACCTACCCTTTTGACGCCTTTCTTATTTTTTGAGTTCTTTGTGGGGATCTTGAACTAATCATGACTGTTCTATCACTGCATTCGTTGATGCTCTGGGCCAATTTTTTTGCATAGCAGAACAGAATTTCAGAAGTAACCATGAAAATGGAATAAATGTCCCCAGAAAGAAAGAGACCTCAGATTTTATCCTATATTACCATCTTGTTTCTTTTGCATATTAGAAAACATATAGCACCACATATTACAAAGATAAAATATTGAGTCTAGAAAACACTGTGCTGCAAGCAGATTTTGCTGCAAGCAGGTTTTCCATGTAGAACACACTCAATGCGCAAAGGAAGACACTTAGATGTTATAGCAGGAGGGTACTGACAGAAGAGAAATAGACTAAGAGAGGAAAAAAAGATCTTTTCTGATCTGTCCTATATCCCTTTCTGGAAGGCTGGCTTTTCCACCTAGGAAGAGACTCCAAAGCAGAAGAAGTAGCACGCAACAAAAAAAAAAATACTCTCAAAAGGGCAATCAGAGAGAAAGTGTGTACACATATCCTTCCTTTTGAGTAGCCTTTCCTGAATATTACCTCAGCTGTCTGCTGAGCCCCCGTGGAAGGGGTTCCTTTTTATTAAAACAAGTAATAAAAACCTTCCTCTTCATATTTTGGAGCCAGCAACTCTCCTCAGCAGCAGCAGTTTCCAAAGCTTTTATTGCACATACAGACTTCGCACCAAGCTCTGCTTTTGTTTCATGGCACTGGCCGTCATGCAGCACTGGAGATGCTCATGTGCTGCATCCTGCCCATTTGCCACCCAACATGACCCCTTCCAGGCCTCAGCTCCATGCAGGTTATGCACCTGCCTTGGCTGGGATCTTAGAGACAACAGCTTTAGACAGTGCTGTTCCACCTAAAGCCCAGCAGTAATTAATGTGCAGTCATTCATCAAGTCAATCTCTGCCTGAAGAAAATTCTCAGCAGTTCCAGGCTAAAGGGGGATATATACTCGTAGATATGCTGCTTGTGATTGCTATAGCAGGCTAGTGCTAAATTACAGGCATATAGAGAATTTCATATATATATGTGTGTATATAAAACATATATAGACTCAGAGGAAAATTTGTATTCTTCCATTTGAAGAACACTTTGATTTTGGACAATGCTGCTAAAATAAGTAGTAAAAGGAAATTTAAATTAGCCCTGGATATTTCTCTCAAGGAAAGAGGTTCCTTCCAAAATTCCAGTGAAAATTGGCTTTGACCTGGCAGATTTATGAGGCTTTGAAACTTTCAGTTGGAGCCTAAGTAATACTTTGGTTTGTGTTTAGAATAATAACACTCCTTAACTGAGGCAAAGAGGGGCGGTGACACCACTATTTATGGCTTGTTGTCCCTCAGTTTCTGCACAGGGAATGCAGCTGGACTGGTTGTTGCTTTTACAATTACTGCACACTTTTTGTATTAGAAACCCTCACGTATTGAAAAAACCACAAAACTGCTCCTGCAGAACAGGGGATTAATTAAAATGAAGAGCTTTTTGAAAGTGATGTTTTCAGTTGATGTTGCTTGTCTTCTTCTTCAAGCTATTTGTGTGCGTTTGTTCAAAAATCTCAAAATTTCCCCCCCCAATCCAAGAACACTAGAAACTCTTAAGTCAAAGCTGAGACCTTCATACATTTTAAGATTCTGTCATCTGAGGCCAAATGAAAAGCACTAAATAACACAGTATTAGCAATAAACTGCCAGTCATCAGCACAGAAACTTGACAAAGCTGTTTTGTCTTCTTAAATGGGTTCCTACATGAAGGGCTGGAAACTTAGAAAGCTGAAAATATCACAAAAAGTTTGTGCAACATTTTTGGCAGGTGGACATACAAATATAGTTTAAAATTTAGTTTTCTTGCCATTCTTTTAAGATTGCTCAAAGTTTGTGTAACTCTTACCTGAGGTTTTCTTAATGTGCTGAAAGTACTTCTTTCTGTACAACCTTCTAAAATTGGCTCAGTAATTTACTTTGCCTTTTCTAAGTGGAGATAGTGACTAAAATGGGAATTTTTTTTCCTATTGAAAAGCCAAATAGCATTGTTTCTACTTTTACACAAGAATTCAAGAGCTGCAGAATCAATAGGCTGTTTCATATCCCATCATCTGCAGATACTGGGCTGAAAGCCAGTTTCTCCATAATGGCATTGTTTAGCCTACAGTTTTGGTCATACTGTAATTCTAGTTAATTGATTGCTGGTTTGTTTGAGTTAGCACAATTGAAAATGGTAATGTAGACATCCAAGAAATATTTGGGGCAGAACAGTTCATTAATCAAGGTTACAGCATGTCCAAAACTTTAAACCAGACTTGGTTCAGTTGGATATAACCCCTCTCAGCTCTCTCCCACCTGACAGTCAGGAACTCCACATCTCCCTGCAGTCTGCTGCACTGATGGAAGACAGCTTTCATCAGGACCTGGGCTGTGGTATGTCAGTCTTTTGATTACCACTCAAAGCAAACAGAATCCCTAGAGACAAAGCAAACCTTCCACCCGGTCCCCAGCACCAAAGGGAGATGGGATGATGCACTCACTAAAAAAGCCAAACCAGATGTACTCAAGCGCCTTACCCCCAGCAGTGCGGACAGCTGAAGTAGCAAAGGTTACTGCAACTAAACCTTTCCTTTCACCTCTACTTCACATTTGAGTGTGAAAGAAGCTGTTGTTTTCTGTCATTTCACATGTAACGACCACAGCATAGTCATGGATGGTTCCTCATGGAGGACAGAACTGTGCAAAGCAGAACCCTTCTTATTATTAGCAAAAATATCAAAATTATGAACAGACACATATAATTACATTTAAGCACCCAAATGAAGAAGAATGATGGTCATTCTGATAGTAATGTAAGAAGCCAAAATGTTACATTTTTTTAGCACTATCCTATAAAACATAGTGGATATGAAAAAGCATAACTGATCTGGACACTCAGTACAGCATTTTGGACTGATGTAATAAAATAAATGAAAAAATGGTATTATTCTTTAGGTTGCACATCCCTCAAACTGTAAGAGGACTTGCAATTCAGGATCTCATGGTGCAGTTGTAGTCCCACTGGTAGGCACTGTAACATAGATGGGATTTGGATGTTTACTGTTCCATTGTCTGACTTTATCCTCACGTAGCGTGGCTCACTAGATGACACAATGGTTTGGGTCTTCACTGCTGTTCAGCTTTCACCACCCAAAGAAGAGATTTAATGACAGAAAATTGTAACTTTGGATTTCATAGTGTAATGAGTTTGTAATAGCCAGGCTGGAATTTGAGCACTGGTCTCTTGACTCCTAGCTATGTGTGTTAATCCCAGAACTACCCTGGTGAGCTTGCATACTATCTTATATCGGTGTTACAAGGCATGAACTTCATGAAAAAGTTGCACCTGGCTTCAGAAGCCAGATAGTAGTATACATACCACTTAGAGTGGACATCAGACGTGACTCTTACCTCTCTGAAATGGCTGACAGCAGCTCACCACAAATGGTTTGGGAGAACTTGTATTTCTTATCTTTCCTCTTACACACATCAGTAAAAAGTCTTTAGTGTACTTACAATGGACTGAACTCAGAGCTGGTCCCCACTGCCTGAGCTCTGCCCACCATAGAGTGTCACAAGCAGTTTTCAAAGTGCAGAATGGTTAATGACAGCTCAGCCTGGGAATGCTGAGAGGCTCAGACTCATGACTGATGCATGTGAAAAGACTGGGGAACAGGGGGTGGTCAGGTCTGAAAAAACAAAACCCATCACTGAAATCAGTGAAAGCTGCTGACAATTGTTTTTGCACACAGAGGTTATTTCTAAACATAAGAAAACTTACTGCTGCTAAGTGCTCTTCTCTGTTTCCTCTTCCTCTTGTTACAACTGTGATCTTCCTACCATAATGAAAAAGGAAATCTGGAAGTAGGAAACAAGTCAAGAGGCAGCCCCACTTTTATATAAGGAGACTTCTATGTTCCATGGAAGTATTATTCTTAAAATAAGGAGAGTGTTTCTAGTTTTGATACTCTTTATTAATAAATTGAACTTCACCAGTCAACCATTATATTGATAAATTTATTATATTTTATATATTTAACCTCCTTGTCCTAGGAGATCAAGACCTCAAAACTAGATGACAGATGTGACCTCTGAGAGTTTATCTTGTGTGTGACGACAGAGAGAGCAGACGGCTAGAGGTGAGATTAAAGAAGCAATGATGTCCTAAAGCCAAAGTTTTTAGACTATTTGTCCATTTTTCTACTGTCTTAATTTCTGTCACACAGGTTTCTCTTCTTGGAGTACAGCGAAGAATATACCAAAAGCAAAGAGACAAACCCAATGCTCTAATAGCAGCAGATTGGCTAAATTGAAATTAACACTCTTGTAATTCCTTCCCTGAGAAGCCTCATCCCCAAACCAATTGATACTTTCCCCTTTTTTTGTTTTTGGGTTGGGTTTTTTTTTGACAGTCTAATGTTAGAAGGGGTGCCTTGATTGGGACAGCTTCCTTGATAAAGCAGACACTCCAAAATTTTTGGAAACTCTAAAAACTTTAAGGAACAGCAGCTCCATATTAAACACTATTCTTGCTAATTAGGTTAAAGAGATCACTCCATTCTTTTACAGTATAATGACAAAACTGCATGAGATGTATATTGTCCTAAAGAAAAGACCATACAGAAGACCAAGACAGCACTAGGTTTTTTTCCACAGTGGGAGGTAAGGGAGATGGTAAGTTTGACTATCGGATTCACAGTTCATGTGCCTTCAATGAGGGCTCAGTCCCACTTTCAGTCATTGACGGACCTTTACCTTTCTTGTTCCTGGCATATGCCTGGAATTTCCCCTGTATTCATGGAAGCTGCAATGAGCCAGTATTCCAGATACTCTGAGAAGAGCTTGTGCTGTAAATGGGACATAGAAAAAAAAAAAATCACCTTGTGTGGGAGCCAGCACAGCGTATCACTTGAAACAATGGTCAGTGGCCCAGCCAAGTATATGCAGCATGGATGGGAAATCCCAGCCTTGAGACAGTAGCCTTCCTGACCATTCCTTACCCACAAGAGTGAATCTTTTGTTGCACTGTGCTTGACGGTTCTTTGTCCTTCGTATTTAAATCACTTTGAGAAAAACAGATTAATAAGAAACATATGTTAAGCCTGTTTGAGAAAGAATGTCTCTTTATTAAAAGATGCTACAGGGTGGGACCCACATGCTATGTACTATAGAAATCATTATCATCCCTTCAAAGCTTCAGTTAATAACAGTGTTTCCGTTACATAGTAGAAGAAGAGTTGTCTAAGTTGAAAAAACACAGAATTCATCAGCAAAGTTAAATACAGTAGGTTTTATTTCAGAAAAAAATTACAGAAGTGGTTTAATTTAGTGAAATCCATGCAATTTTGTGTGTTAGCAAGGACTGAGTGTAAGAATTACAAAACTTTTCTGAAACAAAACGTGAATAGTCTTCATAACATTTAAAACAATTATTAAACAGATAGTGGTTAAAACAGCATATATCAAGATGGGTGGAGTTTTCCTAGTGGAGGCTCTGAAATTGTTTCCTCCAAACAAAACTTCAGAATACTTTTTCAGCACATCTGATTTCCTGTGTTCCTTGCTGTATTCCAAAAGCTAAAACATGCATCCTATTGTAACAAAACTCCTGGTTTACCAAGAAAAACAAAAAGCAAATAGATCTGCATGGTGTCAGTGCTTCAGGCAGCTTTTTGTATTTGTTGGAAGACCTCATTGTTTTCTGGAACAGTAATTATTTGTAAGCATGCTCAAATATTTTCAACTGAGATCACGATGAAAAAAAAATAATCTAAAACCTTTCCTCTTGTAGTTGCAAGGTTGAAATCCTCAGTAGTAAACTTAAAACTGCCCATCAGTTCAACTTTAGACCACGTGGTATGCAGCTATGCAAAACAAAGGCTGGTGATAAAGTAAAGATCAGCATCCTAGAATACCAAAATAGACTGCTCCCTCCCTATGGAAGACAGTCATTGCTCCATCATGTTTACTACTCTGTGACACTGTTAATAGGGATATATTGGGGCAGAATATTTGAAGTAAAGCCTCTAGTAAAAGCAGTAAGTGGACAAACTGCAAGAATTTAGACAGAAATGGGGCCAACCTAGAGTTTTAGAAGTTTCTAGGGTTCAGTTTCACAAGACATAATTGGAGACAATTTAATTGTTTATTAAGATGTGGTTCCATGAGCAACCAAGCAAACCTAGTGCCCTACAGTGGCCAACAAAGAAGCCTTACCCTTCCCTGGCCTCTCTTCCCCCCCGCCTTGCTCCCACACTACACATTTGACATCTGGACTCTTCCAAATGCTACCTTAAACTAGTATAGAACTGTCCAGCTCTACTGCTGAGAAACCTCCTGCTGGGCTAGTGGGTTGGCCTCCCCCCAGCATGGAAATAAATGAATAGGAAGGGACAGGGTGGCATGTGCATGGATGAGGGCAAGACTCTTCCATGTTGGCAGCTGTGAGCCATTAGATTGCACAGCTGCCCAAGAGACCACTGCTCAGTAACTAACATTATAGCAAGAGTCAAAGAGTAAGGGCTCCTGGAGTCACTCACCTCAGCTGCTAAAAAAGACACTTGCCGTTGACTTCAGCTACAGTTGGTTTTACTAATTCCATGAAATTACAATGCAGGTAAAGATCTCCTGCAGGCAAGTTTAGGAAATTTGTATTTTAGGCTCTGTATTATTTGGTTTGCAGCAGGGAATCTGACTAGCAGACATCCAAAAGACAAGAAGGACTGCATTGTGCTAGGCTACAAATATGTAACAAAAATTGTCTTCCGCAAATACATCACAGCTGAGCAAACCAGATAAAATCAGGAGTAAAAAATGACTATATCTATACTACAGGTTGACAGCAATATCAGAACTCAAATCCATGTCCCTTGAGGCCCTTCTGGCTCATTGTCTACTAGAACTCTTCATTTTCCTAACACCTTGGACCCAGTTAGATTTCCACTAGTTTATATTGTAGTTTCTGTAACTCTTACCAGTCAAAAGTCAAATCCACCAACGTTGTGGAAGAAACCATTCAAGTGAACTGAAAATGCACACTAGACATTTGGCTTAAGGAGAAGATTTGGTTCAATGACAATATTGATTCCAACAATACAGTGTTTTCCCGTAAGTGACAGTTCCTAGAAAGACCTGTGGAGTTTGCAGTTTTGCTCATTTAGATTTTGTTACAGATTTGTGCAGGACTGAATGGACAATGGTTGTCTGCTGCTGAATTAAAACTGTGGAGAACATTTACGCTTCAGCAGAGTGAGGCTGCTTTAGAAGGCAATTTATCTGTTAACTCTAGATGATCTTTAAGGTCCCTTCCAACCCAAACTGTTCTATGATTCCATAAATAGCACACACAGTAGTTATCATTAACTTAAGTACCTTACTTAGATGTTTTTTGACCTGTGCATCTATTTGCTAGAGCAGACTGTATTCTACTGAAGCCTTTTGAACTCCTACTTGTGTTTGTGGTTTGCAGATCACAACAGTTTCCCAGAATAGGGAGAACCTCCAACACATTTTAGTTCATAAAACATGTGCAGCCCATATGAGAAGAAGTGTATCCCAGAGGAATGGAAACTTATAGTACGCACAATGTGTGGATAATGTGAGGAGCAACTGGCGTTGAGGGGAATTAAATTTTGGCACTGATTAATTTCAGCCCACAGTGCTAATTAATCCACACAGTGCTCCTGTGAAGGAAATGCAGAAAGGCCTGCGATTGAGGGTTTGTCAATGGATGAAAATTTGCATATAACAGGATAGGGAGACAATTTTAAATGGATAGCTGCTTCAGCTTGTCTCTATGAGTGGACATTCCTATTCTGGAGCAAGTTCTAGCTTGCTTAGTACAAATGCAAAGCAGCTTGAACTCATTTAGAAAGAGAGAGGGGGAAAACCCACTTTTATTCCAGATAAAACCATTCAAACTCTCAAACCAGTTACTCATTAAACCTATAGACAAGCCTCAAAACCTACTATTTTATGTCCTGGAGTCCTTCAGTTCTTGCATATTTTTCACATCTGACAAGCGTGTTGGTATAATTCTGCTGACACTCCCTCCAAAAGGGTTCAGTAAAACTAGGAGTATGCTGAAGGGGGATGAGGATGACTGCAAGTATGGCTCAGCATCTGCCCATGCAAAGGCTAAACGGGCTAGCTTTCTTCAGGTCTGGATGGCTTGTGTGGGTTCGGAGACAAGGTTTATAAAATATATAAAATAATAAAATAGTTATTATAAAATAATAACTAGGACGAGAAGACTAATAAGGAACAATTCTTCATTATTTCTTACCATATAAACAAATTAATTTATCCAATGGCAGGTTTAAAACCAGATAAAATCAAAGTGAATAGTTTTCCACACAACAAGAAACTGAGTTGTGTGACTCACTGCTAAATTAAGTTTGGACGCGGAAAGTATTAACAGGTTCAGAATGGATTAGGCAAGTCAATGGCAGAAAGGTCTGCTGGGGATAACTGAACAGCCCTAATGTAGTATCAAGGGAAGGAAATGCCTGCAGCACTGATTGCTAGAGAAGAGGAAAGAGGAACCGATCATTGCTCTGTTTCTTAAGCTCTTTCCCTAAGCTGTTGGTACTGGCCATTGTCTGAGACAGGCTAATGGAATGGTCAACCAGTGTGACTTCTTAAGCTGATGTTTTTATGAGTTTCCAGCGACAATATCTGTGCTTAAATGGATTTCAACATCACATTCAGAAGAAATAATGGTAACATATTACACAAAGAGTGCAGAGCACTAGAACTGGTTCTGGATCTTGTTTTGGATCCAGCCCTTTTGTCTTTCTTCCTTTTAGTACCAAGTATGATGACTCGGCTCCTGTAATTTCTATGTATTTCCTTGCTAAGGAGCTCTGCTGCCATATGGGAGGGATGGCGAGCCCTGTCACTATGAAATAAGAAGGTAACTATAAATAATTCCTTCCATGCCCTATATTTACTGGACTAAAAAAAAATCTCTTGATATAATAACCCAGATGAGTGAATGATTTCTTTATGAGGGTCTTGACATTTTGGTCACATCTGATTAATTGAATGTTATGGTCACTGTTCCAGAGGCTGTATATTGAGAATGAATTTGCCTTGTAACTATCTGGCACTAAAACTTGATTGAAATACACAATGAAGTCTTTATGGCCTTTCTGGGCTCTGCCAATTCTGTAATTACCAAAAACAAAATGACAAGAAACTCCTCTTGCTTGTCTGTTTATTTCCACATTTCACTGTGCTTCTTTCATTTGATAATGCATTTTACAGATTTAAACTCTCTCCAACCTATTTTTTGTCCCAGTGCTATTAATGTAGTATTAAAAAGAGATTTTCAGTTAAGGATGGACAAATTAATTTTGCCTAATTATGACCTCACAAAAAAAAGATGGGATCAAAAGTTCAGTTTGAACTTTTTATGCTATCCTTGATATTTACTAATGAGAGACAAGCCAGTGAAAAATAGGTTGCAATGAAAAATAGAAAAGAATTAAGAGAGAACATGTAATGAGGAAATGAACACTAAGATCCCTCACATATGCTGGGTCAGTTTCTGTGGGATGGTGGAGAGCCCACCATCTCTACTATAACACACAAGGTGCAATCTAAAAAGAAAACCACAAAAACCCAAACCAAATTACATGACTTGGGGGAAATCATGAGTTTAAACTGCAGGAAAAACATGAATTTGTATTAGTTATATCAATAAAAAGGGGAGCGATAAAGAATGAAGTGGACCACACTTTTTGTCAAACTCCAAGATTTAAAACAAATTCTAGCATTATACAAATTAGCCAGCTGATAAATGTTTTCTGTATCTAATCTTATATTCAAAACAAATATGTATTTTTAGAAAAACAACATCATGAAGTTGTGAAGGGATTCAAAATACACCTGCCAAAGGGACTTCTTAACCTAAGAAAAATCAAAAGTAGTGCACAGAATGATAAGCTATCAGTTAGCACTTAATTACACTGTATAAGTGGTATGTCATTTAGATGTTATTTAATGCTATACATATTATATGCCTTCCAGCATTCAGAATTTTTAGAAATTGCAATGCCAACACAAAACCAGATGCCATTGAACCAGTCAAGCATCTCCACTGATATCCGAAGGCATTCAGCAGAGGGATGCTATTGATGGGTGGTTTCTAATATAGTCTGCTAATCATTTGGGGAGTTTTCAGCAATACAAATTATCTTAGAATTGCAGCTATAGTAGAACTTGTTTAAGGAAACAAAATTTGTTCATTCAGTAATAATACACAAGAAAAAAGAATATATTTCTACCAAAATACAGTGATCATATACAGTTCAGGAGTTACATACGTGAGTATCATGCATTTTTTGGAAGCCTGACAAAAAAAAAAAGAAGATGTAAATAAAGCTGAGGAATCATGTGTTGCACTGAAATAATCACCTTGGGATACCACTAAGGAATTCAAATACTATCCGAACAATTTATAAATATCTTCTAAAAATAAGAAAGAATATTTCTTTAAAATTACATGGACAGGAGAGCCAAATGATTTTTTTTCCAGAAAATGCAAAAGGCTTGCTAAAAATAAAAGAGAGTTGCAACAACAAAAGTAGGAGAGGAAGAAGCAAAGGTTCTTGGTTTTCTCAGAAAGCCAGGCTTACATAATCATATGTCCCACTCCCAAACATTTTGGGGAGTGTAAAAACATTTCAAAGATGAATGTAAGCTAAAAGTCCCAAAGATAGTTATAAAATTTAACTTAAAGGTTGGGTAGACATATGATAACAAATAAAAGCTTTCACGTGGTAAAGGCACGCAGGAATAAACTGTTCTAGATTCCCATTCCAGGTCTCCCATTCCACACTTACCTGGCAAATTAACCAGGGAATATCACAGGAGCATGCTACTGTGCATTAACTTCTTTCCCCCCACTGACATGAGGATGCAAACCCTCCTCCTTCTGTATACTGAAAACCTCAGTTTAGTTCCCTCCTCTGTTTGAGACAACTTGAAGATGTATTTCTAACTTTCAAGAAAAGGCTCAGACCACAGATTTTTGTGGCACACTTATCTTAATCGTTGGTCTATACTCCATCCAAAGTTGGAAATGCAGCTAGAACCTGCAGGCAAAGACTGAGGACCCTCTCACTCGTACGCTGGTGGGGCAGTTCCAGCAGGCAGGACCCAGGAATCAGGTATAGCCTGGAAAGGACTCCTATCTCTGAAACATTAAGAAGGGATGGCATCTCTGAGGAGGTATGACCCAAAACCCTTCAGCAGGAGGCTAAACATGAACTGGTATCCCATGACAGTATTCCAACAGATGAGCTGTTAAATAAACAGGCGATCCCTCTGAGCGACTTTTTAAAGCCAGACTTTATATTCCTCCCCTCTTTTTCACTGCTCTCTTCTACCACTTCCTAAAATAAAATATTTCAACAGCAAAGAATTCATTCTCCATTCAGCACAGCAACTGTCCTTCATCTTCCCCTCAAGGTCTGTACCACACAGTGCAATACGAGATGGCTCTGCTGGAGTTTTTGTGTCTTCTAGACACAATGATGAACACATTTACACCAAAAGCTGTATGAATTAGAGTGGTCTGAAAAATATAGTACTGCAGCTAGAGATGCCAAAATCTCTTTTCTCCCATTGTTTCTTCAATCAATGAAGAAATACAGAGAAGACAAAAAGAAATGGCATTAGTTCATGCCTCTGACTGCTTTACACAAACCCACGTATCTCAGCAGGATTTCTGGAAATAATGCAAAACCTCTCCAGCACTTAAGATGCAGTGCCTCCAAATATGACAGAATATCTCTACAGCCAATAAGCAGGAAAATTTGCATAAAAATTGAAATTAATTTATCTCACCTTAAAGTAAACGTTCTGTATCTGGCAAGCAGTACAAGCCTGAATTTCCATACACTTCTTTGCAGACAGTACTACAGGCACTGTCAGATGCATTCTGCTGCTACTACGAAAAAAGTAGACAGCATTTACCTCAAGTGTTATGTATTGTTCAGTGAATGGGTTGCTTTAAGATATGCCTTAACAAAAGTCACCTATCTTGTCCCAATGTTTTTACGTATAAACATGTGCAAGATATTATAAGAAAAAAAACTTTTGTCAACATGTTTTTCCATTTGCTCATCAGCTTCTTGATTTTTCTGTGGAATGGGAAAACAAAGCCATGCTATGTTCTCAGCAGGGCTATTCTTATAGTGGAACAAGTTTCAGAGTAGAGACTTGGTACTCTTCCACTATTAAAAACATAAAAATAAAAAAAAAAGATTCCTTGTCCTTCCTTCAGAGTTGGAAAACAGAATTTCCAGTGATATTCCTGGTATCTCTGTAAGCAAAAACAATAGCAAAGGTTTAGTGTGCATAATAGAGGAAGGAAGAGACAATGAAAGCAATGCTTGCATTTATTTTCTGCGGTGTACGCACTCAGCTGTCACTGATTTCAATACAAATGCCATTTTCCACAACATCCACAGTATGAGACTGGTTCTGTAGGAGCCATACCCTGAAGTGGGAAGCACAGTATAAAAGTAGCCAGGCAAACCAGCAGTCTCCTTGGAAGCTACTGCAGTGTGGCGTGGCAATGTACAGACTCCTTTTGCCCTATCTCCCTTATCAGGAGTTTCCCCATTTTCTCTTCTCTCATTTTGCCTTTAAACAAATTAAATAGCAAAGCAATAGGTCCCCTAGCTACAGTAAACACAGGGGGACAAAACAGACTAAAAGCTTACTTCTTATGATCTTATATTCAAAGAAAATAAAAAGCTCATGCTGGGACTTGGTGTGGCGTTTTGGAACACAGATTGCTTTCCCAGCTTACTTGCCTGACCCCTGTACTGAATACCCAAAACTGTCAATAGAATATGCAGAAATGATGTCAGCCCTTTGATATGAAGGGTAAGAGATGGCTCATTTGGGATATTTGTTTTAATGATATCACAGTTACACATTGTGTGGTTTGAATTAAGTAGATGCTTTTGAACTTAAAAACTCTATTGATCTTTCAAAATACTCTTTTATTTCTGTCTGGCACTCCACAGTTCTCCCTAGCACTATTCCCATTTAAATGACTTCACAGCTGATGCAGTAAACACATCCAAAGATATAAACACCACAGGTTTATTTTAAAATTGAAACAAATATAACTATCTTTGTCTCAAAAAGCAACTAAGAATTAAAAATCAGTTCCTGGTAACTGCAGTGGAAAATCAGAATTGGCATGTACAAAGTCACTATGAACCAAACTCATACGGAATCAGATCTGTCAGTTAGAGTCATTTGTCTCACAAAAACTGCACCTCCAAAAAATGATTTCCCAGTTTATACCTCTGACTGTAATAAAAATGAATTAGGTGCAAAAATGTCTGTAGTTTGCATGCACTGAACTCAATGGCCACTGACATCAGTGCAAATTCCACTTTTACTAGGTTTTACAAGTTGGTGCTAATGCTGTAGGATCCAGTATTACGTATTGTTAATGAGAGCTAGACATGAAAATAAAATCTGAATTAATACAGTATCATAAAATATACTACTTCGAATGGTCATCTCAAAACTAAATTAAAATTTTCATTTTGATTTCAAGTTTTTTTGCTATTCTTACCTGGTTTATCATCCCTATTTCCAAACTCACTAAAATAAGATCTACGCTAAAACTGATTTTTGGTTTGAAACTGACTGCAAAACCTCAGATATTTTCTATTTGAATTATTTCCTATCTCTCCTCCTTCTCCCCAGGCCCATACTGAATTTCTTTACACATTTGAAGTGTCCAAGACTGTTTTCCATGTATTGTGATAAAATGCAGCAGGGACAGGGCCACAGTTAATGCTGATACCAATATTACAAACAATTGGAGAAAAAGAGCAGTGCCAGAAGCGTGAGGTGACTCGATGACTTTAGGGTAACGGTCATAGTGTTCTGCATAGTTGTGAGTCAGGAAGGAATGAGACCCTTCCCATGTCCTGTTTTTTCTAACTGCCTTTCAGTGAGGACAAACTTCAATGTAGCCTAGATATATTCTTAGGAAGTTGTATCTGCAAGTTATGAATAAAGAAAGATATTAATAAAGATCTAAAAGGCTGAAACATCATAAAACCATGGAAGGAATCGCTAGAAACTTAGAAGAGATACCAGTAGCCCCCAGAGTTTCCCACCTTGCCATCAGTGCCATCCATCAATGTTCCAAATGAATTAGTTCAGGACAACTTTGTTCTGAAAAGTGGTAGAGAAAAAAATGAACAGAGATCACTAGGACTTGTTGAATCAACACACTAAGACATAAGAACGTGGGCTATTCCCACAATGTAGAAGTTGAAGCAAACACTTTCCTTTTGCAGGCAGTCTCTTCATAAAGGAAACTACAGGAAAATCTACAATGGCTGGTACCTAACATAGTTTTATAGCAAATGGACTGTTCCAACAGTGCGTTTATTCAGCATTCGCCCTGCTGCCAGTTGGTTTAGGTATGTGAATTTGCACATTTATTTTGGTGTCTATTTGTGTGCTCATTGAGCTTAGATGCTTAGATGGCATAAGCTGCTGAAGGTAAAAATTATTTTTATTATTTTTATTAGATATACTTCTGCTGTATTTACTGTGATCTGTATGTATTGTAATGATGCCTGCAGTAACCTGTCAAGTATTAGTCTACATCTAGAAGGTGGATGGAAAAATACTTTTTCATCTTAATTACATTTTTATAATTATTATTACAATTATATAAATATATTTTATATATTATAACTTTATATTTTATTATAAATATATAAATATATTATAACATATATTTATAAATGTGATTGTAATGAAAATATATATATATTAATAACTATAACTGTTCTTTGGTTCCAAAGCTACAGCCTGATAACAGCAGTTCTTAATTTAAACCAAACTACAACTACACATGTGGATAAGACCATCACTATGGTAGCAAAACACCTGGAATAAACACCTGGGCCTTTGAAAAACCTAGTTTCAGTGCTGACTTCAAGAGGATCAGTATTTAGTCTTCTGCTCTACAGAACAATAGATAATGAGGCTTTTGTTAAATGCTGTGGCCTACCTCTGGTCTCTTGCGGATGTTTTCCCTGGTAAATTTGCCACCTGTCTCGGAAAAAACCTAAGCTTATTATTACCGAAATAAAAGGCAAGACCCTATATCTTTATACCACATGTTTCTTTTAAGAGAAGATAATGTGTTTACCATCTCCATGGTTTTTCATCTTGCTTGGACTTCATCACCTTGGCTTATCTCCCATGCAACTTGGTATTTGCAAGTTCCGTAGTTTACACTGAAAACACTGTAGTCAAACTATTTTCTTCATTACACAGAATTTCACATGTGTTCTGTATTGATGTCTTTTCCTGCAACCAGAAACGAGGACATATGAACTTAAATCCTCTGGCACTCCACAGCTATAAAAATATACCATCCCACTTTTGAAAAACAGTTTGATCAGTTTTCTGAATGAGTTTCACATGAACAAGAGCACGTGTTCCCAATGTAAAACCCAGATGCACAAGCTATCCCTCACTGAAGAAAATGCAATGCTAGCCAAAGTCTAAACCCTAGGAAGCAGAACTGTGCTGTGTAAAACATGGAGAAATAATACAGAATTACAGTAACAATATTGATACTAGAATATTACTAGCTATTTATGCCAGACAGGCACAGAAAACACTTGTAGAGGCTTAGGAAATTCACAAACACTCAGCCTAAAACCTGAAAAGCTATTAAAGCTTTGGACTTCTTTCTACAGTTGGTAAACTCATTGTTTCTAATTATGAAATCATTAAAGGGGTGTTCTTCTCAGCAAAGTAGATGCAAAGAAGTAGAACCTTTTCATGTTACGTACCTCCTCTCTGCATTCAGAGCATCCATACCCTCCAGAGGTAATCATTACAAAAGGCCAAAGATGGACAAATGCATCAAGGTAGCTGTTTCTCGTACATCATCAAAACCTCAACTCTTCCTTATAGATGTCAGAGATAAAACTCCCATTAATCCAACATTGGATCAAATTGCTCAAATTCAGGAACTCACTCCTAGGAAAACCCACTACAGGTGGAAGTGATCAAGCTGTTGCTGAGGAGGGCAGTTAAGGCAATCGTGGCATGCAGACAGATGGCCTAGAGTAAATAATTTGGAAGTTATTAGCTGCCCAGGTGTCCCCCAGTGGGCATACTGTCCTGCAGAACATGCCTTACAAGGTATGAGAGACCACCACAGCTTTGGCTGTCTGTTCTTAGGCTTAATAGAGGATTGATAGTTTAAATACAATGCTCACAGCAATTTGTTATTAATAAGATAGGTCTGGAAGAATAATAAGCACACACAGCTATCTCATCCAATTGCAGTCCTCTTTCCATGTTAGTTATGATTATTTCCATCTTACTGCGTTTTATAAGCAAATGGCACTCTCATTCCAGCTGTCCCCTGAATTACTATTACTTTCATCACTGCTGGGACAATGATGCTGGTTTCCAAAGCAGCTCCTGACTTTGCCTCGTGTTCAGAGGCAGGCATTTCCCACACCTGTTGCAAACTAAAATGTGACTTCCAGGTACTCAGTCCACCCAAAAGTCACATCCCAGGCATCTCCAGCTAGAGCTTACTTCAATTTATGTGAATTATCAGTAAGCCCTGTAGCAAAGCCACAGGCCTAAACCTTTTCTTTCAGAGGGTAAAAGGAGAAACGGGAGATAATTTTTCATTTTGATTACACTTTACTATTGTGGCTGCGGGCAACAGCAGACATTACAGTTGTCCTAACCAAGTTATTCTTCCCTTTTTGTTGTGAGGTGGTGAGGTTTTTTGGACAAAGTTTCATCATGTTTCTCATTTCTGTGAGCTTTACGCTAATGGCTGTTCCTCAGCAAAGAACCTCAGTGAATTCATTCTGTAGATCCCCTAATACTAATGTTTAACTGATGCAAGCATTTGGGATTTACAGTTGCAGAGCATGGGCAGAAAGCGGGTAGGTGAGAGATACCAAGATGTCCAAGAAGTACAACACAAATTCTCAGATATTGTGAATTCTACATAGACAACTTGCAGGCTCATTGAGAAGCAGAAGAAAAAGAGTGCTACTGAGATAGGAGTGACAAGGGAGAGATCACCATCTCAGTCCTTTATGAAGACAACAGGTTTGCCCTGATGGGAATTTTCTTTTTTAGTGGCTGTCAAAAAGCTACAATTAGCACAGAGTGAATATGATATAAAAAAACCCTTATGCTACTACTTTGGAAAAACTCCAACAACTCCACAGTAAATAAAAACAAAAGTTTATGCCAGTCTTCATTTGTAGTTTTGTGAGTTTACGTATTTTTCCTAGAATACTTATCTATTTTATTTATTTGCATTAAAGAAATTTCAAAAATTCCTCCTCAGCCATGTCTCATCATGTCATAATTATTCATCTTCATGAAGGCTTCTAACAGCCTCTGGTTACAAAACCATGATGGTTTCTAATAAATTATAAAGTGAAAGGATAATTTAGTCTCCATAACCAATTAATCTTTGGCTTCTTAGCAAAACTTAGTTCCAAAAAATAATGTGTCCACTAGTCTAGCGGGAGCTGGACTCCAATAATCACTTCACCTCACACTTTCCCTGGAAATAATCAACATATCTGAACACTTTCCAATTCCAACCAAACACACCAGGCTTGAAGAGTATTTGAAAAGGGAGTCTGAAGTAGCTTCTTTGAACTCTCTGGTCTTCTTCAATGGGAATGAGTTAACATCTTGAAATGGAGACAAAGGAAGGTTTGTAATGAACATGCCTCAGACTTGCTTTGGAGCAGAAAGTCATGCTTCTTCTATAGACCTTTGGTTAACATCTCCAGAGATCAATGGAAATAGCCTATTGACTTCATGGCTACTAGTGTGCATATTAAGGACAGGAGGGACCATGTTATTGTATAAACAGCAGAGGCAACCAACATAATTTTTTGGACTTGTTACAGTGCAGGAATCAGTTGACAGCTTTTGAATTGTGGGTATATGAGCACCGGGAGTAAGCATTCTTACGAAAAAGCCAGTTTTGTGGAGCCTAGTCTAATTTGAATCAAACTTTTAGAAGAATAAATGTTGGGGGTTTGTTCATTTAAACTCAGGTGTCTGCAGTATCTACAAACATGTTCTGCCTCATGCAGACAAGGTCAGTGAGATGTTTTAGGTGTCAAGGGGGAAAGTTCTCACATTTCTGGAATGGTAGAGAGATTTATAAAGTTTTTACTGGCCTGAAGGAAAGAAAGAAAGCAAAAACATCTGCCAGAGTCATGAGTAGATTGTTGGCTAAATTCATTCAGCGGAGGAGTCTGAAATAGATCATCTCTGCCTTCAGCAGTAGGCGTTAGTGGAGTCATCAAAAAGAATTACTACAGAGGAGTCCAGGACATACCTACAGGGAATAGAACTAATCTGAAAATGTAAATTAATTCCACAAAGTATGGCTAGAGAAGCCAGCAGTTCTTACACTCCTGGGCTCACACAATGTGCTAAGCTCTTAGGAAACAAGAACAGAAATACTTTTTATTTGAGTCTGGAATAGTACTTATGAACACACTGTTAAAAGAGGGAAAATCAGACAACAGAGGTTGCCACAAATACATCCATGATCACACTACCCAGAGCTTCTGTGGTAAAACATCCACGCAAAGATACAAGCACAGATTGCAAACACTGATATTGCCTGCGATGTTTCTAATGTGCTCCAGAAACTCACCGGTGCCAAGAGATGTAAACATAAGGGGGGTGTGAGGGGCAAGGTTCAAACAGTTGAACAGCAGAGTGGCCATAATACAAATTTAAACAACTCTCTCCCTTTTAGGTTTTGACCGACATCAAAAGGAGGCTCTGCGGTTCCCAAGATGCGCCATTGCAAGTGTGTTTGTCCTCGCCACTTGGCACGATCTTATAAACAAGGCGCAGAACACCATCAGGAGGGTGACACGGCCACTTCCCACAGCAGCCCTCTCTCTCTCCTTGTAAACAAACCCGAGGCCGCACGTATTCTTTGCAGCCGCTGCGGCATCTCCTCAGGAGCTCACATGAAAGTGCTTTGGCTGTGTTTTGCATTAGCCTGCTTCCAATGCCAAACAGCCTCCGGAGTCCCAGAGCACATGCCGCCGGCCCCTGCTGCTCCGTGAGGGGAGCCAGCAGGGTCACACAAAGCCCACGGCCCATGGCTCACCCACAACCCAACCCTCGGGAAGACCCCACTGACTGTAAAATCCATGGGGAGCCCTCCTAAGGGTGGGTGATGGGTGGATCCAGCAGTGTCTGGCGTTACCACACACCTGCCATGGACCACCTGAGCACCGGGGAATGACGGTGCCCGCAGCCACAGCTGCTGGCCCGGCTTGGGATGTTCGCACTCCAACCTTCCCTCCACACTGACAGGTTCCTGTGGTTAGACCAGTCAGACCCCAGGCACATGTAATTCTTCAGGGCTGTTGAAAGTTTATTAATTCCATTTTGGCAATGGTCAAAGTCTCAAATGAAATGTTAAACAGAAATTATTTTAATTCCTTCCTTTCTGAGGGGCTGACCCCAAAACGGACAGGCAGAGCTGATGAGGCTTGTGTAAAGGGAGTGTGCAAGATACTCAAAACTATGTTTCTCATAGTCTGTGCCTCCTTTCTCCCCATAAGAGGCCAAATATAAATATATACAAAAGCAAGCATAATCGGCATGTGAAATAATTAATTTAAAAGAGATGTCACAAGCTCACTGTAGCAATTTTTGCAAAATGAAAATTCTGTGGCAATCCTACCAACATACGTTCTGGTTTTCCTCAACCGATTTCAGCAAAATGTCCCACTTTGTCTTTCTTCTTTGAACAGAAGTACCTCTCCCTGGGCTCCCAACACCATGTTGTATAAATTATATGTATTCCAGCCTGTAAATACTTCCATAGATTAAGCAAAAAGATGACCACATAAGAGCTGAATAATTCTAACAAGGCTGTGACTGCTCCAGCAATTCGTAATTTAGCTTTTTAGAGAAAATTGGGTATGTTTCTAAGTCAAATCTTTCTAATCTCATGGTCCCCAGTCTTCCACTTGAGCCTTCCAGCATGGGGACTGCTTTGGGCCTCTGGACCTGCCACTGTGAAGATATGCCTTGTGCCCAGGTGGTTTGGCAGGAAACAAGAGTCATAAGAGCACACTTTCTTTACCTTATTCACAGGTAATGATTTGATAAAACATGAATTTAAAGGGAAGACAAAGTGCTAAGCTACTGTTCATCCTGAATTTTTCCAGGACAACAGCTGTACAAGAAGTTTCACATGTGGGACAACAGAACTCAGTGTCTGAGAGGAAACTGGGAAGAAAACAGTTAAGATGATGTCTGTTTCTAGCTCATAACACATTTTGGTTCTGTCTCTAACAGACACTCATCTCAGACCTGCATCCACAGGAAAACTGCCATGCATTTGATAAAAACAGGATTTTAAACTCTCTTGTGGTGAGAATACGATAAAAAAAAATTGTTCTAAGAGCCATCAGATTCACTTCCCTTCTGGCTTGAGCTAAAGCTGGGGTTTAGAAGAGAGAAAAAAATAGCTCCTGTAATTGACCTTCTCAGAGTAGGACTTGAAACTATGTTCTGTGGCCAGGTAGGACAAGCTTTCATTGCCCCACAGGGAAAGGAATAGGCATGCTCAGGAAGCCAGAAAGCATCCTGAATTATCAAGAGAAGTTGTTTTGGGGTGTGGCAGGGAGGACAGGGGAAGAAACAAACTGGTTGGTCAACTCAAAAAATGTCCAGCATCTGAAGGATGGAGAACCACTGCCATCTGCCAGCACAATTTTTTTTATTTTTCTTTAAATATCAAAAATCAAGGATTTGAGAAAGGGAAAGGGTTAAATCATAAAGCGTAAACAGCTCTAGCAAAGAGGAGACCTCAAGGACAAGTCTTTCCATCAGAGTGCTAACAGATATGAACCATGCAGAGAATCAGGTGCAGGTAGATAGGTGTCGAAAGCAGACGAGATTACGTAGTGTGTTTCAGACACAGAGACATTGTCTGCAGGGTGGTGCTGGAAAAAAAAATGTAAAAATTTGAAGAATGGAGAGTAGCCTATGGATATCATGGAGGAAAAAGGTCAGTTCATTTGGCTTATCTTAATATTTGACAGTCACAGCTATGAAGGGAGAGACCCTCTTCACATTGATGTCACCTTCTGGGTCTCAGCCTTCTATTCCTCCTTCCTGGAGATTAGCTCCAAACAGAAAACCATTATAAAATAATCTACGTCTGATCAGAGCTTCCAATGTAAATGCACAAATCTTCTGTGTTAATAACCAACAAGGCAGCATGAGAAGCTATTCTAATTGTGTGTCTAATATGTGGAAAAACCACAGCTGCTGTTAACTCTTTGCATAAGTCAAATGCCATGTGCCTGACCTCAGCTTCCTCTTATAAGGGATAGCTGAAAGCTTGCTCTGCAGGCTAAAACTGAAACCCTATGGCATGGTTCAACTGGAGATCTGAATCTCTTTGGAGAGACGCAATTCCAGGGGGGGCTTCCCTCACTAAATAGGGAGAGCAAAGGATGCTCTGAGCTCTTCCCCCTGACAAACCAGCAGAAAAGGTATATTAAATGAATGCAAGGCACAGAGGGACTTTTCTGCATTACACAAGGTAACTTCAGAAGGTTGGGTCAATAAACCTGAAGTACATCAATAACCCACTTTACATTTTAACAGCCCTTACCCAAACAAGACCATTTCATTTGGATAGTTTGCTATCAGAAGGCCAATAGTGTAATTGCATCACATAAACAGCAACCCAATTAAAGTTACCTCAGTAATGCATAGCTACTGTTCAAATAACTCTCCTAAGCAACATAAATGGTCTTAAAATGGCATCCTTTATAATTGCAAAGGAGATCCCTGGGTGACGGCCAGGGAGATGAAAGGTGAAAGCCACAGCCCTTTACCCACAAAGTCTACTTCCTTGCCCTTCAAAATGAAGTTGTATTGCTTTTAATGCTTTGGCATATTCTCAGGGCTTTTTCTCCTGGCTCTGCAGTGAGATCAGACTACAGTAAGAACAGCACTGTGTTAACACTGCAGTGTCTTAAGGACTATTTTTATTGCTCCTGATATATTTCTGACCTCTTGATTTTTTTTTCTGCTTGACCTTTTACATGAAGACAAGCAAAACAGTACATTTCATCTGCCAGTTCAGTGCATTTTCTTTTCTTCACTAGCAGAATTACAGGGTTTTAAGAGAATGACAGCTATTCTGCCCGCAGGCTTTCACTTCACAGCAAGAGTATACCTGGCCTTTTATTTCCTCAGTGGTAATAGCTTTTGTTAAGTAAGAGGATGTTTTACCAAGCAAAACCACCAGACCCTCTCAGGCTTGTGCTGAATGGCAATGTTTTGGAAGTCATTTTCCCCTGGGAGTCAAAATTGGTGACATGGAGTCAGGTATTTTCTTAGTGCAATTGGCTTGTTTTACCAAACCTGCATGTTTCCCATCACCGCTCCCTTGACCCATGATAATGAACAGCATACAAGCACCTTCCTAATTGTGGGTTGCCTCCTGCCCAAAACCTGCTGTTTTCTTTCACCTTCATCACCAATTCATTCTATGGCTCTAAGTGTATGGTCCCAAGGTTAAGGCAGATACTTGTGTGTTAAATCTACCCATGTACTGAACCAGAAAGACACACAAAAAAATTAAGGTTTGAGAAATTCATCATTGTATTAGCACCTGGGCTACGTTGGCAACCTTGCATTTAGGGAAGCTGAGAACACGTCACCCTCCCCTCTCCTCCTTCCCCTTGCTCTCACAGTTCCCTAAACTGTCAGCTCTCAGCCCTGTCCCACTCCCAGTTCTCCTGCTTCATATACTTGCATCCAGAGCTTTTGGAACAACAGGAGCCCCAGGAGAGTCATAGGCAGGACACTAAGCTGAGATGGGTGTTGCACGGGAGCAAATAGGTTCAAGTCTCATCAGCTTCAAACAAGGGTGCTGCCCCTGACAAGACTGAAAGTTGAACAGGCCATGATACAGCCTTCCTGTTCTAACAAGACACTTGAGCTCCCTGTCTCAGCTATCACTGATGCATTCATGGTCTCCTTTCTGGAAGCTCTGTCTCTACAGTCTATGCAGGTAAAAGACATGGAACCTTATTCCCACCACCCTGCTACAAAGATGGAACAGCAACAGCATTGGTCTGAGACAGGGAAGCCTTTTCTTGTGGTTAGAAGTTGTTCCTGGGACACCCCATCCCAGAATCTAGGTACTCAGGGGCCTTAAGCCATTTAAAGAAGCTGTTTAGCGAAGAGAGATGGAGGCACCAGGGAAGGTGCTGGGTGTACGTTTGCCAATAGTGCCAAAGTTTCTTCCTAGGACTCCATGGGCTCGTCATTAGAACACAGGACACCTCAGCACCAGGCAGCAGGACAGCAAGGTGATTGCACCAGCCTTGGGTGAGAGGCACAAAGGGCTCTAGAGCCCCAGGAAAACCTCCCTGGCTTCTTTCTCCCTAGCTGATTTATAGCATGGACAGAGATAGCAATAACCTATCTTAGAAACTTAGTGTCTGCAGTTTGCGCTTGTCCTGCTGACCATCCTGAAGGCAGATGTAGCGGTCAACTGACTCCACCTGACAACAACCACATGGCTAAGGCCTTACCTGCCACTTTTCTTGCTTGCATTGCAACAGAGCATCCAAGAAGGTTAGTCTAAGCCACTATCCTCTTCCCCCTCTCCTTGTGCGCAACAAGCGATCTGTAGCCCATTAACTTACAGAGAAAGGGTAATGCCTTGCTTCATCCTAGTTACTCTGTGATTAAAAGGACTGGAAGGCCTCCTCTTCTCTGTCTGCAAGCAGCTTCATCCAAGTTCTTTCCATCCTGATGCCTGCAGTTTGCAGACCATTAGGACCTGCCAAAATGATAACATTTCCAGTCAGTCTTTAGAAACATCAGCATAATTTTCCTATTTTCACAACTATGACAACAGGAAATTAAGTCCAAGTTAAATTAACACAGCTGGCACCTACAGACTGATAAAAATTTCCTTATTAAAAATTTGAATATTTCTGGGTTTCCCCATGTATTCAAAATCCAAACAATGTTTTCCTTGACTCAAAACAAATCATTGAACTCTAAAAATAGTGATTCTGCCTAAGAGGTATTCATATGGAATTTAAACATAAGACTTTTATTTTGTTATTAATGATTGCACTTAAAAATATTACCCAGTATATTTCTGTTTTCAGAGCGTAGGAGGGACTGCTGATTCAGTCTGCTGCTCTGTTCCCACCCCATGTGTTTGTACTAAAATGCCTCTTGCAGCCTCAAACACACAGAAAAACTAAATCCCTTTACCAACAGTTAAAACAGTACAAGATATTCTCATCTTCTACAAGTATAGATCAGTAACACTGGTACAAATGTGCCATATGACAGCATGATTAAGAACATGAAAAAAGCCACGGGGGATCAAAAATAGCATTTAGCACAATGTCCTGTGCCCAACAGTGGCCAGCAATAGATACTTGGGAGGAGTAAAAGAACATGGAAAGCTCAGGCTGGCATTCTGCAAAAGTTCATACCCAGTTTCCAGGGATCCATGTATGACAGACACCTTGAGCTGTGGCAGGCATCTTTGTGCGTATTAACTCTCAAGGCATTTTTCATTCATGAACCTTCACAGCCCTTTTTTGAAGCTCTGAGAACTTCTGGACCTTGCAATATGCTGCAGACAAGGATTGCACAGTTTAAACATACAGCAGCCTGTGAAGATGTTAACTTCTGTTTGTTTTGAACCTGCCACCTCACGGCTCCATGGCACACTCGCCTGCTTTGGTAGTGGAAGCAACAGAGAAAACTCTTTCATGTTGACTTTTTCCTTCCTACCCTGAATTTTATTGACATCTATTATAATCCTCCTCATCCACCTTCTTCCACATGGCAAAACCATACCCTACTGCTTCTGGTAAAGAAGTTTCATAAGGAAGGGAAAAGGCACCTTTCTACCAATGTAGCACTAAAACTATGTTAATTCTTCAGAAAAGTCACATTTCTCAGGTTGTAAGTAGTAGTGCATTAGTGCCAGCGACTTTGCATTAACTGCTCATTTACATGCCGCTTCTCTGTGGTGAACAGAAGGTACGTTATCCTTCAGGGGGAGTGAATCATCACCGAAACAGAGATAAAATTTATCATATAGTAAGAAGATGTACCCAGGTAGGTACTAAGGAGCAGCTGACACCCACGCTGTAAATTCATGTCTTACTTTACCCGTCAATACATGGACCTAGTCCAGCTGAAGGGACCTCACGTGAAGATACTGCAGTATTGTCTGGTGAAACAGCCCACTGATGTCCCAACCACCCAAACCACTTGAGCCTCTGCTACCTCTTCTCCCCTGAGCCGTAGCACCAACATGCAGACTGGCAGGCAGCCCTCTCTTGCCCACTATTCACACTCACACCCCCAAATCCCTGCCCTCCTCTGCCAGAGCCTGGTGTCCACCCTCCTCCCAAAGCAGACCCTGCTGAAAGAGCAGAACCCCCTGCCAGTTGCTATAAACTCTACAGGAATGCCAGACCCAAGAAAAGATCTTAACATGTATGGTTGGTTTGCTACCACATCAGGCTGGCCCTGGTAAAATGGAAGTGTCACACTGTGTTGGCACAGAGACCGTAACGGGGGGTATCACTCATACCACTGCGGTGGATTCCTGTTATGAAGAGACAGGAATGTTGGTGAAACTCATTACACTCGTAACTTTGTGTAGTCTTGTAACTTCTATGAGCTTAACTCAGTGGTATGTCAGTCCCTTAACCAGGATGGAAAATCCCGTGCATGGCGACAGACACAAAGAAAAGCTCCTTTCGCAGTCAGGACGGCACGCTAACACTCTGACAACACTGGTCAGAAGGAGAAAGAGAATATGGCACAGCCTGCTTGAGGAAAGGAAAAGCCAGGTTTCCTAGAATAAACAAAAATTTCTCAGGTATCACACAGGTTGGTTTGCTGACAACCCAAGCTATGCATATAAGGACAGTTTGTAGCTGTATACTGAAACGTCGGCTGAGGCCAGGTAAAACCTTTCTTCCTAACCACAGTCTTCGTGCAATAGTGAACAGTTGCAAGATAACAGCATGACAACAAAATCCATTATTTTGAAGACTGCATTTCTTTCTATAGAAATGAAGATCTTTGTACAAAGAAATTAATTGCCCACAGGGGTTAATTAATGTATAACAAATCACTGGATCGCTAGCCCTCCTATTATATGCCTTTCGATTGATGATGGGTACATTATCTAATACCTGTCCTGCCTATTTTCTCTTTGGTACACTGACCTCACCATTACCATTCCCTTTCTGCCACTACCTTCTCTCCCTCACAGAATGCCGAAGCAAACCAATTTTTAGTCATCTACAACATTTCAGAAGAAAGAACATTACTGGATGAAGGCCAAGGTCAACTAATGCTGCAAAATTACTGGTAGGAGATAAACCCATATGATCTTTATGTATGATTCCTGCCTGTTTCTTCAGAGTAAGACGGCTCCTTTTTCTGTCCTGATGAACAGAAAATTCAGTGTTTTCATCAGTAACAGCCCTCATAAAACACTTCCCTAGTTAATTCCAAATAAAGTGGACTTTACTACTCAGCCCAAGAGACAGAATTCCTCATATCAGACTTCTATGTTTTCTGAGGTTGTAATACCCTCAACCAAGCAGCTTTTTCTTTGAACCTGTCTTTCTGAAGGTTTACTTAAATGATTTACTGCAACTCTTCAAAAGTTAAGCTAGATTATCCAGCAGCATTTAACCATGTGGTCACGAGCCATTAGGTCTCGGTAAATCTGGCCAAGCACTTCTTGCAGGAATACACTTATGTGCTAATTTTAAAATGAGGTATCTGCAGTTCCCAGCTGATGAACCTATGGGACATTTTCCATTAATGCTTTGATAGCACAGCTTACACTGGATTGCTCAGTATGGATCAGTGCCTTGTAGTCATAAAGAAATGATGTGCTGAAGGCAGCTTAGAATCTTAAATATGGTTATCAGTGCACACCAGCAGATAACTGAAGTTCTCTCATCTTTCCCCTTCTTAGTGTTGATACAGGGCATCACCCACTAAACCACTAGAGTGTCATACAACTTAGTGTCACAGAAACACAGCGAGGAAGGGACTTTGAGATATCATATAGATGAGGCTGCTGGATAGAGAGATCATTTTATTTAGACGGTCCCAGTTGATAAAAACCCTTCTGAGGGTTCTGCCAAGCTAGTTCTTGACCCCAAGGGGTCTAGATGAGTTAAGTCAATCTGATATTCATCCTCATCTCATTTTACTATCTTCTGAATAATACTTACATTACATTACAGTACTTGCAATACTTTACTTACATACTTGTCCAAATCCTCTGTAATCTAGAAAAACTTGAATAATGTTTCAGCCCTTTCTAGGAAATTCAGGGCCAGTCTATTCCGCACTTCTTTCACATAATTACATCAGTTTTTTGGGAACACTGACATCACTGCAGATTGATTGTTCAGAGATACTGGAATAAGGAGAGGCATTAAAGGAACTGGAAGAGGAATATCCTGCATTTGCCTTTTGAGGCCACAAAAACAGCAGAGGGAAGGAAGAGTGTCACATGAAAGCACGTCTCCTCCAGAGAGCATCTACCCAGATGACAAAAGAAATTTAAAATAAATGTTTATGCCACAGGAAACAACAGGAAAACAGGAACACTCCTGCATAGCGTCAGGGAAGCAAATGCATGTTTCAGAAGGAGGCTCTAATTACAGTTTTTAGCTATGCGAAGTCTCCTAAGCTTATGCAATGTTTCAGAAGCAGAAGAGCACAGAATTGTCAGTCCAAAAGATACATTGCATCTAGGCTTTTTTCTTTTTTCTTTTGCCTTCTCTACTTCTTCTTTATAGTCTGCCAACTGCTGCCCAGGATGTCTACAAATAAAGAAGTGTTTCCTGGCACCCTTATCCAAGTTAGGTATTTTGAATGGCTTTCAAATGCATAGCTTAAATGTGCTTTAAGTGCCAACCGCCATAGCCATCCCCCAAACTTTTGCTGCTTCTTTAATGTTATTTTCTCACAGAAGTTTCCACTCCTACCATGCTTATGACCAGAACCATACTCTAGCATTAACTCCCTGATGTATGCAACTACATTTACTGTATATTACTTTAACAAAGTCTGTCTAGTTTGGTTTAATACTGTCTTTGTCAGCACAATATCTGAACAGGCTATTTATTTTAACGGCCCCCAAAAGATAATCATAGCTTTTTTTTAATGGTATTTGGGCACTTGGAAAGCACCCTAGGGTCTAACTCACATCAAAATTAATTCAAAGTAGGCATCCATGTCTAGACAGCTTAAATGCCAATGTATTGTTTCCTATAAATTAAGCTTTTCTAAAGGCCTACAGACAAAAAATATTCCTGAGGGATTCCCCTTCTTGCCTGTTCAGCTCTAACCATTGGTTTCCACCAACAAGTCCATCATTCCAGTGTGCAGTAGCTACTGGGAGTTGTGACAACCTGGGGTGAGACAGTCTGGTAAGTGTGACCGACACTACTGGTGCCAAATCTATGAAAGAACCAAATCTTTTGGTACTAAAAATTTTACTGATATTTTTAGAACTAGTTGAAACTGTTTGTATTACCAAAAATAAAAAATAAAATGAAAGAGTAAGTTTTTAGGTATATTCTGCTGGCATAGTCAAGCCAGGTTTAGACTTTTTTAAAAAAGGCTTTTAATGTGGTCATAACTAGTCCTCAAGGAAGAATACCAAGAGGGTGCAGACAGCTGGCAATAAACCGCCAGAAATGTAAAGTGCCAGAAAACACTTTGCACACCACTTTTAGAATTTAGCCACCGACCCAGCTTCTCTTCATCCAGACAGAAATGGTCTGAAAGCTGGCAATGCACCTCTTGCAAGCACACAAAGCTGGGTGTCACCTTCATACCCTATCATGCCATCTTGAGTCCATGCCAGCTTATGATTTCCTCTTCTAAGTCTCCAGGGATGTCAAACAGGATGCAAGATTCTTGCTCTGTGTAGTCAGGGACATCCCGAGTGTGTACACCTGGAGTGTATACTGCTCTGAAAGTCAGGCTGCTTCTGTCAGCACATATTCAAAGTGAACAGATGAATCTGTGTGTGTCAGTATTTTATCCATCAAGGCAGGAAGCAGGAAATTCTGCCTCAGAAGTAGATCTGTCAATATTTCCTGAAATCTTTGGCTATAATGAAGTCTTGTACATGTTCTGGTTTTTCAGAGGCTGCTGGTAATTTGTCCCTTTGAACTAAAAAGAAGGCAAGAATTACATTGTAGACTTTAAATAGATATTTTTTTTCTGTTTGTTCTTTGAAAGTTTTATTACAGAACCTCTCTCTTTTTTTCACCATCTGACTGATAGGAAATCAAAGGATTCTAAAATGGAAAACATCTGATTGTAGGAATGAAGCAATTAGTTGGCATCAATATCAACAGCATATTATTACTGACAAAAGCATGTCTGCAACTTAGGATCCTTAAATACAACATCGCAAAAAAAAAAAATGCACACCAACCAGGGCTAAGATCCATGCCAACCTAATGGGAGAAAGCAGTGGCAAACAAACTGATACTAGCTGTGCTTATTATACCAATTTAACATATTTACTTATTGCCCTTGGAGCATTTTATTGCATATGATAATTACGTAACAAGTAATCAGTTCAAAAGCATTTAAAAAAATGGAAATAAACAGGTAAAGTAACTGCCATGTCTATTAAACTTAATGTTCCTGTATTCATTTAATGGTACTGCATAACCAAGAGGCCACCTTGTCTTACACATAAAATACATTAAAACAGCAATTTTATTGCTGGGCCATAGAACATACTAAATATCTGTCAACAGATAAAGGATTTTGAGAAACATTGTTAGTGATGAAGCAGTTTGAAATTATATCGGGGAGGTCATCAGAATTCAGGCTGTTTTAAAGACTCCTGGGGCAGGAGCCAGTGGGGTGGCTCTGGGTCTCATCTCTGCTCTCTGTACAAGGCTGCTGAGCTCCTGTTTCAGAGTCAATGCTGCAAAAAAAGTTAAAGTCTTGCCATACTGACTCTCATAAGTCTCTGAATAAGTCTTACGTGATCTTTGACATAGGAATTAAGCTACAAAACTCTTACACAGAAGCCAAGAATCAAAACTGTGTTTTGCTTGGAAGTGTTTTTCAGCTCCCAGGAATTTATAAGGGTTTGTACACAACAGTAATAAAACAGCAATAAGAGCTCTGCAGCTAAGTCACTTTCCTTAGTAAACCAGGAAGAAATAACAGAGCACTTTTGGTCTTTGATGTTTGTATAAAAACACCAAGAGCGATCCCTCTAGCCATATTAAGTGGCCTTGGTATAATCAAGGCCCAAGAATATCTGTTTGCTTAACCTACATTACGCGAGATCTCCATGTGACAAGCAAAAATGCGCCAGTCTGCTTGGCTGAATTCATTACTGGAAATAAGTGGCAATAGAGTTGAAGCTAATGTTTAAAATGTGCAGGGCAAGTGTAGGAAAAAGGAGAACATTTTGTTCTTTGCCTTGATACAGCATCACTTTCTACATTACTTTTTTCTCATCTAATGAATTTTCCTAATGGAATAACTCAGGTCTCCCTTCTGCCACAAGATAGGTGATTATGAGTTTCTGCTCTACTATCTATCACTCGAGAATACATAATAATGTAATATATAAATATAATTGTAGTTAATGATATAGAGTTGAATATACATACACATAAAATTGACGTTTTCGGTCCTGTCTCATTATGACTTCATGCAAATTACTTGAGTGAGACCATTTTCCTGGGCACCATAACCATCCCATCTTCTCTCCCGCCTAATAATTTCCTCTGAGCTCACGCTTGTTTTTTCTCTGCAGATGTGCCAGAGGTTAGCTGGCTCCTTTCCTTCAGGCCAGCGTTCACCCTAGGCTCTCTCACCCTCTGAAAGAGGAAGAGCTGGGAAGGCAGTAGACAAAGCTGGGCCAGACCTCTCCCATCGCCCCTGGTATCTGTAGGGGTGTGCACCAACACAGGCAACAGCTGTAGGAAAGGAAAAGGAAAAGAAAGGTGCTGAGGAAAGGGAGAGATAAGGATAAGCTGTTGTGCAATGGCTTAGAGGGCGTAAACATGCAGGTGTTCGAACTGCTAAGACAAAATGCTCCAAGGCGAGAGAACTAATAGGAGGCATCGGGATAAAACCAGGGCAAGTGAAGTGTCATCTCTATACACAAAGAGACCTAACTGAACAGCTCTGTATAAAAATAACAACCTGCCTTGCCAGCCACATTCTCCCTTTGGCCCCCAGCTGTTTCCACTTCCTTAACATGTGTTGAACCAAATAAAGTGTTTACTAATTTCCCATCCAGCTTTTTCAAAAAAAAACAAAACACAAGAGCACGCACAGCCAAGGCCGGAAGAAGGTGAAACAGAGCAGGCAAGAAGAATAGTAGACGATAACGAAAGCTTTTTATCAGTGCCTTTCTCTTGGGTTTTCTGCAGGTCTCATTTAACTGCTTCACTACCAGAGCTGGCATCAAGATGAGCCTCCACAGTTACCAGTTTTGTGGAAGCCAAGTGGATGTCCAAGGCAAAAGGTATCAGAGTGATTTCTGTTCCCTCCAAAAGGGAACCAGAAACACCTTTTGAGTGGCTAGCAATGACTGTGACAAAAAATAGTAACTACAACACAACTGTTGTTCACTGTCTAGAGGAGGTGCTCTGAACTGCAGCCCCATGCACAGTTGAGTCAGACAGGAAAAGCAGTTTTTTCCAGTTTTGCTCCTTTTAGTGAAACTATTAATAATATAACTATAGTCAAAAGCTGATGGTATATTTACTCTTCATCAGCTGAGCTCAAGGGTAACTAGTGCACAATTCCCTGGCACTAGTCATTTTGCTTATTCATGAACCCAAGTTAATAATCCAAACCCGTAACCCGAAACTGCTAATTCTCACTCAGTTGTATCACATACATAGCAACAATGTAGATTTATTCATTCACAAAGGAGCGACGGAAAGGCCTGAGACCAGAGTGAAAGCCTTGCTCTTGCTGAAATGCTCTGCTGCTGAGCAAGGTGCAGCTGTGCACAGCTGGTGTGCCCCTCTGTACACGCTTCACACTGATGCAGCTAGCTGCGAGAACTCACTGTACCTGTAAAAGCACCCCTGTATCTTCATAAGGATGTTCACACCCCAATCTGTTCAGATGTAACTGTTGCAGTCTGGAGTCATGCTTTCACAAGATACTTAAACCAGTGAGAAAGCTCCGGGCAGCAACTGCACCACACCCTGAGACCACAAAAACTCCCTTGGATCCTTTTCTCATGCTTTTCCCTATGAGCAAGACTTTGATAGAGCAGCAGGTAGCAGAACAGGTGAGTTAAAAACTGCACTTAAAAAGAAATCCTGGGACTCGCATGTTTAATGAGTCCAAATCCCTCGAGCTTTATTGAAGTGAAAACCTGGAACAGTAGCATATGTTTCCAGTCGATGGAGAGGTTGGGCTGGGTTTGAAGCTTCAGCGTTTATTGTAACTGCTTGTTTCCTGCTATTTCCTGCACTTGACTAAGACAATTCAGTTAATGAGGGAGGAGAAAAGAGCCTTATATCGTATCACTTCTTCTCAGCAGGTTCCCAATCAGCATGCAACAACCACAAAGCGGAAGAGGGAATAATTATTTTTCCATTGTAACAGTGAGGGTCTTTTTGCTCCCACATCTGCTGAGCAAGGGAGGTAAAGATAGCTGCGTTCAAAAATCTCTGTCAGCCATTCACTCTAAATCTGCAGTATCTGGGTAAGTTACCCCCATCCTCTGGGCTACAAGGGCATAGGATCTCATTTCCTTCTGTCAATCAGGGTGGCTGTTGCTTGTGAAGAGTCCTACCTCTCTGCCCTGGCATGCTTCTTAAGGTCAGATTCCCTGGAATCAGAGGAAACCCCAACCAAAAGCAAAGATACTGAACTTTTTCCTTCCTCTCTGCAGCTATTGCTCTTTCAGTTGTCAGTTACTTCAGCATTGCAGACTGTGTAAGCGAGAAGGACGTGGGTAAAGGAAGCTTTCAGCGTCCTTATCTTTCTGTTTCCTGGTATCATTTGGAGTTGACTTGACTTCCAGTGCCACGCAAAGCGGTTTCATGGCTGCTCTGATCTGTTCTCATGCGCTATCAGCCACAACACAACACACCCCTGCCGTGACCCTTCCATCCTCCTCTTGGCACTGTGGCTCTACAGGCACAGCAGTTTCATTAGGCAGGGGATATCCCCTGGGGCCTTCTCCAGTACCCCTTGTTCCTTCTCGAATGTGCCAAAGGAGCCTGGATAATAAGCCCCAAACAACTAATTCACAGTAGCTTGCTACAGAAGGCAGAGTGATTAAAAAGGACTGAAAAGCTTACACAGCAGCTGCCAGCCCAGCGAATAGAAGTGTTCCCCATACTGAAAAATGTGTACTGCAGGTTTTAGAGCTCCTGGACAACACAGCCCTCTATGGAATATAATGAAACAAGAATAACAGAAGTATAAGCTAGTCCACTGCCGTAGTTAAGACACCTCCCACAGCAGAGGCAAAGGTGAAATAAAGTAAAAAATAATTTAAAAAAAAGAGTTTATGCTGTAGAAGAGTGAATTACAGATCCGTGGCCACTAGACAACCCCATATCTATTCCCATTTAGCCCAGATAAGTCCAGTCTTCATCTTTCCTCTGATGACCACAGCCTATCATACTGGACCTTCTTCCATTCTTAACCTGGTCACAAAAATCTCCCCAAGAGAAAGTATAAAGAAATACCATATTCCCTACCTTATTTGACTCTGAATGAGTAAGTCTCTCACCAGTTACACTTCTGATGTGGTTTATTCTTAATTAGTCTGACATCCCTTTGATTTTGCTTCCACACCTGCCTGGTCTTGTGCTAGCTTGTCCTCCTGTGGCATTGGTGTTAAAGCCCCAGCCTTCAATCCCTTTTTAACTTATACGCTGTTAACATGTTCTTAAAACACCTCCAGTCAAGGAAGGGTGATCTCTAAATCACCTAGGCTTACACTCAGGAAGTTTTCTTCAGGTCTGACGTGATTCTCAATGGCTGCAGTTTTGGCCCATTTTTTTAATTATCTTGTTTCTACCAGGGAAGTTGCAGAAGGAAAGCAGAATGAGTTTACGGAGGCAGGGTAACAAGTGCTATTACCTATTTGCTCCAGCTTGGCAATGCTGTAACAGAGTTGCATCAAGTTTACTGTGTTACAGGAGCAGCCTAAGGCTGTAAAACAATTTACTTCTGTTTCAGAGCAAATCAGTTGCATGTCAGCCGAGGAGCACATGCAATGCCAATGGCTGGTGAACTTTGAGCCTTCTCTCTCTGTCAGAGGCTGGCACCATTTCTGCATTCATATGCACCTTCTCCTTTGCATTCCCACCAAGGACAGGTAGACAGTACTGCTGTGGGAGATACACTCCTTCCATTTCTGTACCGTCCTCCCTCATTCATCTCCAACTTCTTTTTCTCAGGCAGCTGTCACTCACCCGTGTTTTTGTTTATACCTTGTATACTTCCTTCTTCTCCTCATCCATCTCTGCCATCATCATCTTTGTTTGTTCCACCCAGCTGCTGACATGAACTCCATTTTCTCTTAGACACCTCAGTGCACTGTTTCTCAGGAGCTGAACAGATTGTAACAGAACTATACTACTTCCCAAACAGTCATTTACATTTCTACAGTGCCTTCTAGCTGTGCATCGTAAAATGCTCTGAAAAGATGAGCTAAATCAGCAAGACTGCATTTCTGAAGACCAGAGTACTAGCCTCTTTCCTAACTAGGTGAAACAGGGCACAGAAAAGACAAACTGAAATCTCTAAGATGGGCCATGCAATTCATGGCCCGGCTTGCTCAGCAACTTACATTTCTTACATTTACCAGCCTTGCTGCAGTTCTGTGCTCTGTTCCGAACTCTCACTTTGATTTCAAATTCCTTTGTGACATCATGTTTTATTTTGTTTTTATAATTTCGTATAATTCCATTTTAGAGCTGATGGTATCTAATTTCTTTGCAATTGTCAGCTTAGAAGTGTTGCAGTGTTTCAGAAACAACATAGGGTTCTATAGAGATATCTGAAAACGTGAAGCTTTTGAGAAAACTTCACTAGAAAAAAAACCCTACAGGTAAAAATTAGCAGAACTCTTCAAAAGTATAACCCCCATCCCAATCCTGTAGCCACGGTTAGTGACCCCTCCAAAGGGAAGAGATGCACAGAAGTTGTTGAATTACACTGTGTACTCGCTGCTTTTGCTGGGAAGACACCTGACCGAAGCGTTTCATAGCAGCGTGCTAATGCCCCAGGGGAAGGAAGTTAGTCATTCCTCAGCTGACCTATGACTACCTTGGCAGTGATGTAAGTGAGGAAGCTTGTCAAGGAGGGAGAGAAAAGGGGATGGGGTGGCTAAGGGGGGAAATGTGCAAAAAAGTAAATTATGTTGCAGATCCAAGCTGCTATCCAGACAGCGCAGCTGGAGAGGAACTGTTTATTCATGAACATGAACATCCTACCACAAGGCTCTCATGTCCTCCACATAACCTTAGAGCCACTAAAAGACTTTTACCTACCCATCGTATTAACCAAAGCTCCCAATGCACCAGCAGATTGCTCTTACATCTGCAAAATCTCTTCCATAGTAATCACCCTAGTTTCTCAGTATCCCATATTCCCTGCCCTTGCCCTGAGTTTTGCAATACTTCCCTTTCCCTGCCGTACACATTAACCTGTTTGGCTGGGCAAGAGGCAGCACAGGTCATGACTGATTTAGAATATCAGTGCTGACAGCAATGCTTGCAGATCGTATGGGTAAGATAAGGACTGAACTCAAACTTTCTCTTTGTCTTTCTCACTATGAATTTTCATGAAATTTTTAGTAACTTATCTTAGCATCTTTGAAACTTCTACTTATGATGAGTTTATTTAGAATTTTTTGGTGAAATTGCAAACATTGATGGGCAATGCATAAGCCTCGTATTGACAGGAAATTAGCCATTTCCATACCTCTTTTGGATCTTACCTAGACCCTAGATAAGTGATCCTTTACCTGTTTCTTTCTATAAGGTGAACGTGAAACAGCCAAACAGAAAACAGGAGAGGACAGAAAAGAGAAGGTGAAGTAAAGGAAAAGCAGCCTGCTCATATCAGCCTTTAGTAATTTTGGCAGGTCCCATTAACTATTGTTTAGTCTCCTTTCCTGACACTTAGGAAAGCCACTGATGTCCACATACAGCACGCAGTTACCGTAGGTCAGATGTAGACAACTCCTAAATAATAAAACCAAAGCCAATCCTGGAATGAGCCCTAGGAATCAAGAGCTCTTAAGTCATCAGTGTTTGTTATTCCACAGATTTGGCAAGTTATTCTGCCTGGTAGCTAATAGTATTTTGTAAAGGTGAAAATCTGTAGTCTCGTTAGCTTTCAAACAAAGAAAATAACTCTGATGGTTTTCTTCCTCCCACCTTCTCTCAGGTTTGAAAGTCAATAGCTGCATAGTAACATGAAGGTTACTGCTCAGGCCTATATTTTGCAGCTGGTCTGTAACTAATTAAGAGTTAATTCAGATCTTCTAATCTGATTAAGATCTTCAGCAGATCTTTTCTTGATATTTTACCTTTAAAAATATGATTTAAAATCCTTTGTCTTAACTCAGAGCTCTCCAGTCCTGAAAGATACATACCTTAGAATACAGGACAAGAATGTTTCTTTAAATTCAGTTTGTAAAATAGTGACTCTTACTGCTATTCTAGCTGTAAAACTTCGCATTCTTCCTATTGCCCTATTTCGCAGCTTCTAAGTAAAAGCTGACAAAAAGAATACAAGTCAATGACAACCAGTTTCCTGTAACCTTTGTGAGGATGACGAAAGGGAGACTGTTAATGGTAGGGGAGTCACTGGGAGACTTTATCACCTCTTGATTTTTATGAGGACAGTAAAAACTGCTTGTGAACAATGTCACCCAAGGAACTTGCTTTTTTTATTGACTGTCTGAAGCCCAGAGACATATCTGTCATAAGGAGGTGATGAGCTACAACAGGACAATTTCTGGACTGCTTCTTCAAATAAAATCAAGGTCTGTTATGGTGTTTTGTGGGTTTTCTTTTTCATTGAGAAGTCTGAAATACTACTTCTCCGAGTGTGGAACAGCTTTTTCAACCAATGAATAATGTTCTGAAAAAATTATATTTTTCCTAGAAACTGTAAGGAAATGTAATTTCTCCTGTTCCTTTTTAACCTATCCTGTAGTCTCAGTCATTCACACCATGAAATAGGCTGTACTACAAAGAGCTGTCAGGACAACAACCTGAGGTTTAATGCTCACAGAGA
Organism: Falco punctatus; assembly: GCF_963210335.1. Classification (NCBI taxonomy): domain Eukaryota; kingdom Metazoa; phylum Chordata; class Aves; order Falconiformes; family Falconidae; genus Falco; species Falco punctatus. Next base: position 45,874,131 of record NC_137584.1, on the reverse strand, counting down.
GCTTTATTGCTCATAGTTGTTCCCCCGACATGCCCCAGAATCAGTCTTATAGACACTATTTACTGCCAATTTGATGGTGAATGCATTTGGTATGTGTTGCACTCACCTGTTTCTCTCCATCAGTGGCAGTGCTGCTGCTGGAACACCACTACATACTCACTGGCTCCCCTCGCCTGCAGTATCAAACTGTTTACATTCACCGGCTGCACATTCATCTCTGAACAGGATAAAAACATAAACATCTTCAGCCTGATTTCTGCCCAGAGCTGATGAACATTGTTTTCTGCCATATTATTGGTAGATCAGGAAGTTCTAGGTAGGTGCTATTCAAATGTATTCAAAATTTTTAAAAAATATCTTCCTTTATGGACTCAAAACAGATGCTTGAGATTCAAGCTATAGTATTTCAGTGTTGCTGGTCAAATAAGTTTTATTTTCTGGTCTTCATTTTCACCCCAGATTTGATTAATATATAAGCACTTCCAGTGCAAAGACTTTGTATATGTAACTTAATTTTTTTGCCTGAAATATGGGAATATGTAAAAAGTGTTTTTGAGAAACAGGTGCATCAGTAAATATTGGCTGATACTTCTGGTAGGCACATCTATAGAACCACCGATGTAGTTTAAAAGAGCCAAATTAATATTCAGGTGTGCATTTTTTGCATTATTCAACCTCATGTTAGTAATGTGTCTGGGAATACATAAAACTAAGGAAGCTGAGGTTACTTATCTAGATCTTGAGGTCTATGACAGGCTACTAGAAGAAGGTTATTATATGTCACTGAAAAGGGAATATTTTTTTTAAAGAGCTATTTTTATGTTTCATTCTGTGCACGTGTAAATGATAATTTGTGATCAGCCTGCTTTGTCCACTCAGTGCTGCCAAAGAACATCCCATGTAATAAGCTTGGCAAAATCCTCAATTAAATCAGGTCAAAGGAGGTCAGGGCCCAGCAACCTTTCCAGAAAGGCATGCTAGATTTTTTTTTTTCCCTACCGAACTGGAGATAAACCACATACTGCTACTCAAAGAGGTGAAAGACTCCCAACTGCCATATGCACAAAGCTGTGCATTTCCTCTAAGCACAACAGGCACCCATCCCGAAGTCATGAGAGGGAGCAGAGAATCCCTGGGAGTCATGGACATCTCCCTGAAGGCACAGCATCTCCCGTCTTTTGACCCTGCCCAAACCCAGGTGCCAGTCAGAAGGTACCTGAGGTTTCTGATTTCTGGAATAAAAAATTACTTGGAGGGACAACTCTTTTTGCAAAAAAAATATATGGCTTCCACACCTAGCCTGTGGGGTGTGTGCTTCCCTTAGCGTGTGTCCTGATGTCCTGACTGCAGCACACTGAAACCCCATTCAGGTCTGTGCACTTGGGTTTCTTTAGCTTGGGAGCCTGAGGGTAGGGAGGAAGAGGTGGAAGCTGGTTCATGAATGGGCTCAGGACACAGCTTGGGTACAGTTCCTTATACAGGACCTGGGCATCACTCCCCAGTGCTTCAGTTTTGGTTTATCCTTAACCTATGCAGTCACAAAATTGTTACTCGGAAAGTCCATTGTACCATGCACTAAGCAGAAAAATAATGTGTGGAACAAACCACATGACATAGATGCCCATGGGCTTTGTGACACATGAAGTCTATTTCAGCCTCTGCATCTTTTTCAGGTGGTGCAGCCATACATAACTGTCAAGGTTTAACTCCAGCCAGTAACTAAGTACCACACATCTGCTCATTCACTCCCCCTTCCCCAGAGGGATGGGAAGGAGAATCGGAAAGGAATGTAAAACTTGAGAGTTGAGGTAAGAACAATTTAATAACTGAAATAAAATAAAACCAACAATAATAACAGTTATAATGAAAAGGAGGGAGAAGAAGAGACGAACGAAATCCAAAGGGAAGGGAGAAAAGCAAACAAGTGATGCACAATATGATTGCCCACCTCCTGCTTGCTGAGTGATGCCTGGCCAGTCCTTGAGCAATGATCGAGAGGCCCCAGCCAAACCTCCCCACTGGCCCACCCCCCCAGTTTATATACCGAGCATGACATCCCATGGTATGGAATATCCCTCTGACTAGTTCAGGTCAGCGGTCCTGGTTGTGTCCCCTCCCAGTTTCCCGTGCCCCTCCAGCCCTCTCGCTGGAGGGCCTGAGAAACTGAAAAGTCCCTGATTTAGTATAAACATCACCCAGCAACAACTAAGAACATTGTGCTATCAACATTGTTCTCACACCAAATCTAAAACACAGCACTGCACCAGCTACTAAGAAGAAAATCAACTCTGTGCCAGCCCAAACCAGGACATTAATCTCAGATGTGACCACAGGAAAGAAACAAAACACTGCTAAGACTTGGTTCAAAAAAAAAAGGCAGACCCAGGTCTGCAATCTGTTAATGTGGACTATAATAGTAATATACAGATCTAAAGGAAAACCTCTAAATACGGCTAAACACACTAGGATTCTGTCTCCTCATATTGTTTTTTAACATTCTTTGAAGCCTGTACAAAACTGAGTGGATGCAGCATTCGATTTGGTGGCACTGTGTTTAAAAAGTGGACTTAAACCCCTCTGAAAAAGGCAAAATAGGAAACGAGCAGTCACTAGTCAGGGGGCAGACTTCCCTGCCTGTGTTGGTTATCCAGGAAGGCAGGACTGAGTGGCAGTCACCTTACCTGAAGGGAGACAAGCAGTCCTTTTCTCTGCGGTGAGATCAGCTGTTCCCTGGCAGGATCCTCAAAAAAGCAGGGATCCTGCCCAGCTTCCCCATGCCCTGAGCAGCATGTCTTCTGCTGACCCCAAAGCCCATGCTCAGATGCCTACTTCTGCACATCACAGATGTGTTTCAAATTCAGAGTACTCTGCTGTCAGGTCCCCACACCAAGAGAAGTTTAAACCTACAGTGAGGAAGGGCATAACCCCTTAAGGCAAGACTGACACTGAATAATCTGGTACAGCTAAACAAGATGCTTTCAAGGAAGAAAACTACCTTTCTGTGAACGTCTAGGTACAGAGCAAGGGACTTCTATGACCATTCCATCATGTGCCCTTGTCACTGTGAGACACTTCCTAGACAATCCTTTAAGAAACAGAGCGAGGAGGTCTGAGCATCATCGCATCTCTGGCAAACTCCATTCAGTTTTCTTCCAAGTCCCCTTTCTTTGTGTCTTCTGCCTTTCGTGTCCTCTTGGTCCTTACTCCAGTGTTCAATGGAGACTGCTAGCCCAGTCCTCAGGAGAAGCTCACTCACCTTTCTTTCTTCACGATCTGCAGCAGTGACTTCAAGTACCCTCAGACAGCTTCTGTCTCAGAAGACAAAACTTCAACTCATTCAACCATCTAGCAATAGTGTAGTGAAACCAGGTAAGCTGGGACAAATATATTGAACGTGATGGCATTGCAGTATTTTTTCAGAGAGACAAAGAAAAGAAAAAAACGCAACAAACTATCGGAGACACTATTCAGAAGGAGAAGGAAAGAGGTGTAGAGCCACTACTTACGGAAAACATACAATGCAAGAGAATGAGAATTCTTGCTAATGTTACGTGCACTATTCAGTACTTTGAAACTGAATGCACCCAGCTAAAATGCCAGTTTCTCATTTAATTTACAGACTAGACCCACAGAAGAAATTGCATTGTGAATTATTTAAATTACAGTATATTGTGCTAGAACAATACACCTTCATTTCCAAGCAAATGTTATCTCCTGCCAATGCTAATCTTGACCAAGATATACTTCCTTTCGCTACATTGGAAAGGATTATATCTCTGGCACCCCATGCCAGAAAAGATACAGCTCAGACAGGAAAGGAGCCGCCTGATACCCCAAAATTCTTTGATGTTTACTGAAATCTGATGACTTCTTAAAATAAAAAAAACACTTGAACCTCACCCTTGGGACACTTCAGTCCTCTCAAAATCAAAACCCACTGCCTTGCTTAACCTTGGAGAATGCATATGCTAAGGAGGACAGTTTTCCAATAATATTATAGGCAATGATACAGATACTGATTATCTCCTAGCTCCTGTTCCATATCCCTGTGATTCTGTGATCAGCCTGGACTTTGGTGTGGTACTAACAGCTATGCCACAATGCACTGGAACCACAATCACTGGTGAAAGTGAGATTTGTTTTTTAAAACATGTTTTTCCTAAAGCCCCTTCTCAGAATTTCAGAAATTGTATGCATTGGTCCCAACTAATGGAAATGTCTGTGAGTTGTTGCAGTGATTGGATTCGGTAACACAACTGGACGAATACGACAAGCACTATTTCCACCAAGAGACAGGGCAAATTCAAAACGGCATGTCCTTGCCTGCTTGTACTTCAGAGACAGTCCAGTTAAAAAACAGACTGACTGCTCACCAAAGCTTATTTTAAAGCGGTACACGTTATTTGCAAATATTACACTGTAAGTGTACGCTAGAAAGCTTAAACATACTACCAAATAGAGCTAGACCAGCATGGTTTACCTGGTCCACTACCACTCAACAGGAGCTGAGTATTACTGTCACAAAATATGGCTTTAATTTCAAAAGAAATGTTTGTCCTCAAAGCGGACACACACTGATTATTCAATATATTCAACAATAAGATTCATGAAAATTAATTTTGCCAAAGTAGCTTCATTTTCATTACAGTGTTCATTTTTTCTGCATATGTTCTGCCATGTTTAGACAGTCAGAACAAATTTTAAATACAAAAAAAGGAAGAAAGCTTTGTGGTGGATATAGCAGAAAGCTGTAAGCCATTGACAAAGCACTTAGGTCAATCACAAAGTAATCCTATGACACATTCCTGCAAGTAACACATGGCTAGCTGGTTTGCACTGCATTTTTTTATGCTTACAAAAATAAAGAATGACAGAAATGTGGCTTAGACTGACTAAAGATTTTAATGTAAATATATCCCATGCAATTTGGATTTAGTCAACAGAACCATGTGGATATCCTTAAATCATTCAATTTGAAGCAGGTTGCTGGCTCGATGATAGCCAGCAGCCTTATAAATTACATTATATGGAAAGCCTTCTCGTGGCTTTGTCAGAGACCAAATACGTTCTCCCCCTCCCCAAGAGGGCCAAGCATTCAAATCCCAGGAAATCCTGTTGTATTTACAAAAGATGCTGTCATCCCAACTTGCACTTTACAGCTCCCCCCAGGTGCAGCTGGACACTTCCAAATGAAGTCACTGGAAACACAGGCATGTCTGCAGAGTGGCAAAGTGCTTTTCTGATGTCAAACACCCAGAGATAAAAACAATACATGGTCTTTTATGCTTCACATTTCATAGTACGCAGCCAGCTCCTTGAGAAAAAGATCTGGCTGCCAGTATTACTGAACCCTACGTTTGCCTGCCCCACCGGAACGCCCTTGTCTTGCATCCCACAAAACATAAGCCATGCCAGGTTGAGAGCTGTGGCAGCTACATTACACAGACTCACCAAGTTCTGTGCCCTGAGCATAAACTTTCCATACCATGCTGCCTCACACTGCTAAGAAGGGGGTCAGATGGCCCGACTGCTGGTTTGACTCCTAGATGCTCTGTGCCAAAAGCAGTGCATTTTTAAATCAAGAGGTTACCAGTAGCTTGTGCCGGGGGGTTCAGAGGGGTGGAGGCTGTAGCTCTGCAGCCCAGCCCAGAGTACTAACCTAGATCTGTGATAAAGCCTGGGATTTAGGGGAAGCAGTTTGCATGCAGACCCTGGAGGGAACTCCCCTTCTACTGAAACAGCAAATCTTTCCCACACAGCATCCCAGCTCCTGCCCACACACAGTGCTGGTCTCTTGCAGCCTCAGACCTGGAGGGATCTATCTGCCTTTCTCTATCTCTTCAGGCCTCCAGTTTTCCTCCCCCACTTTTGGCACTGATCCTAAAATGCAGCTGTTCCACCGTAATGCAACAGCTCCTCTTTCCCTGCTCCTCTAGCACAGGCTGATACCAGGCATCAGTGTGTGAATCCCTTCCCAGGAGGAACAGCCATAGTAAGTCCTAGTTCCGCTTGGAGGGATCCCAGCTCCAAAGGGAGGTGGTTCAGCTCTGCAGACACCAGCAGCCCACATGACCAAAGACAGGTACTCCACCAGTGGGCGTAAATAGTGATAATTAGAGCCCCCTTCTGCACTCAGTGTATCCAAGCCAGGCTACACCGTCCAAGTCTGGCTCAGTCTGATAATTCCCATATTTCTGTGAAAGCAACTAGCCTCTTCCCTTTCATCTCTCCTGCTTCTTCCATCTTTAAATCCGAGTCTTTCCCTTAGGCATACAAAACCCCAAGGACATCTGTGATGGATTTAGAGATGCCTGTAACTGTATATATAATCTTTTAAATGTTTGTTTGATTACTGAAAGGCAATTTACTGTGTAAAAACATGGACTTAAACTGAAAGACAGGCTGTTTACACAGTTGCGTTTCATACAGCTCAGCCATTTACCTACTCCTTCTGGAGGGGGGTTTCGCCCTTAGGACCATTGGGCCCTTCAGAGGCTCGGTGGGAGTCTGAGGTTACAAAGTAGGTGAGAGAATACTCCAGGATAAATCAAGAAACATTTTCATGCAATTATGTAAGAGCTTCCTGTAGTCAGGCTAATCTGCTATGGAAGAAGGAAAAACTTGTGGAGGAGAGACCATCTGAGTAGCTTTAAAGGAATATTTCCTAAAGTATTCAGAAAGACTGTTAAAAGAGACAGGCTTTGGTCCCACCTTCCCTTCAGCCACAGCCGGGGGTCCCAGTGGCCTCCACTTTTAAGCCAGTAGGCTTCTAAAGACAACAGGTTTGTATGTGGATTATATGCTTATAAGTTTCTTCGGTTCCTTCCCCCCCAAAAGATTAGTTCTTAGGAAACACGTAGTGCTGTTTTATGTACTAGCCTCCTCTTCTAGACTCAAAGACCCTAAGCCAGAGGACCTGTAGGGCAATACAAAACTAGGGCATGGTACCAGCACTAAAGAATCACGGAAGTCTTCTGTGAAGGACTATCACCTAAAAGATTTTCTTCTGTAAATGGCTGTGACCTGAATGATTGAACAGAAGGGCAGAAGAGAAGAGAGACTCAAAGTGGGTCAGACCATAATCCCCAGTCTCTGAAGGCACTTCTCATATTCATGCTCTTGCTCAAGATAAAAAGAGCCAGCTCCTGTTGCCACAACACCTGGCTGAAGCTCCAGCTGCCCTTCTAAATACCTTCTCTCTCTGGGGCCAACACACTCTCCCTGCTTTCTTCCCCTTCTGTCTGGGAGATAAGTCATGCAGCAGAGCCAGGAAATTAGTAAAACCTAGCCGGCAAAGGGCAGCCTTGAATAACACTCTGACCTGCCCAGCCTGCCCATGCCATCCCACAGTGACCACGCTGCTTTGAACAATGTTTAAACATGTGCTCCAAAAGGGAAGGTTAGACAGCACCTGGCCCAGCATGGATAAATGCCCCGGCAGCTGCGCAGCATCTTGTTTGCTGCAGCATGACAGTGCTGCTTCTCACAGCCTGTAGCCTGGGAGACAGCGGGGGGAACTAGAACAGTGCTGAGCGAGAGTAATGGGCCCAGAGAGCTTACAAAAAGGAGAAAACATCCTCCCACTCTGTCCTCAGGCTCTTCTGGACACTTAGACATATCAGCACCAATGTGTGCAGGAGGAAAGAGTGGTGAGAGGAGGCTGGAACGTTTTGCCCCAGGATGATAAACAACTCTCAGTGGCTATCCTGGGGATTACCAAAAAGAAATCAGCATAAGAGAAGCTAAGGCGGTAAAAGCAGTGACAGGAAAGAGCAACTCCATCACTAACTGCTACCACTTCAGCTCTTCAAGTGCAGTTTTTCCCTCCTCCACATTTCCCCCCCGCCACACACACTTTTTATTTCACATCAGGATGCAGGTGTGATGGAAAGTGCTCCAGGAGAATTCTGCTCTGCTCCCAACAATGGTTTAATCTATTCAACAAGCCCTCCCCCTAGGCTCTCCCCTTCTAAAAATAATCAACACTTCAGCCTTTCATGGGAGTTTAGCTTTAAGACTGTGGGATCCGTGCTTTATTTCCTCCTTCAGCCAAACGTTTTTCTTTCTTCATGTGGGAGAACTCGTTCCTTCTGCCTTGCACCACCACAGGCTTTGATAGGGGACCTGATACCCAGCACACGCAAGCTCATCAAGAGCCGCCAGCTAGTCTGGGTGTGGTGGTGGTCAGCCCTGCAGACCCTCAGCATCACTCTCACTTCTCCTCCTTCATTTGAACCGCTTCAGGCACAGCCCCGCTACCCAAGGCTTGCTCCCCAGCCCCAGGTGCAGTCAAATAAGGGGGAGCGCGCAGCCCCCCAGGGGCACTGGAGGTGCCAGCTCTGGGCTCCAGCTCTGCAAGGACACTGGTCGCTGCCTGCGCTGCCCAGGGAGCCGCACTGCCCTGGCGCTAGCTGATGTGAACACACCTGGACCCCCACGATCCCAGCGAGTTCAAGGCTTCCTGGAAACTGCCAGATTCCAGATTGGAAGTTATTAATGGGAAGGTTCTGTATTGGAGCTGTACAGATAATAATTTCATATTGCTGTAATTTACAAAAATGCTAAAGAATAGCCAATAAGATTACTGGGGGACTGTTTCTCTCAGCTAATGCGGAACTGCAAAACAGTAACCGCTGTCTCCCACATATGCCATGAATTCATAAGACCCTTTCCTTGTCTAATTCTCAGTGCTCCCTCTGCCCCAGTTTTTCCCTTTAGCAATTCTTTCAAGGTAAATATGAAAAGTGTTTTTGTGCAAGTCTACAACTTCTCCATCAGCTGCTGTGTATTGCCTTTAGTGACAGAAGTGCAAAGCAGCATACATCAGGTTACACAACAAGGAAGTACAAATTCATCACATTAATGGGAGAAACTTCAATCAGATTTATCTAAGGATTATACAAACAACACAGTAAGCAGCCTTTCATTAAACATGTATGAATCCATCTTTAAAGAAACCACACTGTGTATTCCATCTACTTGTAGGTTTGTACAGGAGTTATTTTCTTCTTTTTGAGTACAGGAGCACAGAACGCAGACAGAAAACCCTGCCTGGGAACACTTTCTATTTTTGAGTAAACACCTGGCATCCTCCTCAGGAGGAACTGAAATGCTGAAAGCAGCAGCCAAGATAGATTTGAAGTTCAAGCCTACGTTCTTGCTTCCCCAAGTGCACAAAGTTCACTGCTGCCAGTCTGTCCAGTGTTAAAATATTTCTGCAGTGTTTATCTATTCTTTCTCAGCCTCCTACTTTCCTGGTATCCTTTCAGCATCCACAACTATTACAGGAAGAATACTTTCATGATTAATGATCAAATACAGATAGGGTTTAATGATAGATAAGCTGAATATGAAATCTGGAAAACTGATGTAGGCAGCAAATTTGAGATTATCAGATCAAGGTTATCATGGGCTGCTCTAGTAGTTTTCCCCCTTGATTTCTTTGCAGATTATCATCACAAATCCCACTGTTCATGCACTGACAGATAAAGAGAAAAAAACCCATTGTGATCTGTCCAGTATTAAATGTGCAGGAGTGCCAGTCTTGTGCCTTAACTACCCAGCAAAGTCTGCACTGAGGGCAATGCACCAGATGCTCCTTCATTTGACGCTGGCATCTGACTTGCTGCTTGGGTGACCAAGTAACTACTCTGCACCTGCAGGCTGGTCCAAGCCTACCTTCCCCCAGTATGAAATTTCTTTGTTGAAACACAACAGACCTAGCCCAAGCACAGCATTACAGGCATGCCTTCAAATCTGTGTTTCACTTCCAGGCTTTTTTGCCCTTCTGTGCTCCCATTAGGCTTCTAAGACCACCACAGTCTATATCATAAGGTGACTTGTATTTTCCTCCCAAGTTCTTTAAAGGGCCTTGCTTAATTATCATATTGCTTATGGAAATAGAGAGAGAGATCTAGTTTTCATACACAGCTCATTTCAAAATCCCTTAAGTAGAGAGTACATGAAAACGTACTTCAGAGACAAGACCGGGAAGAGGCAGGGAAGAGGCAGGGAACGCTTTTTCTCCACAGCTTTTCTCGGTCATGTGTTGCATAATTCACTCATGAGTTACCAATATCTGAAGAGACAAAGAGGGAGCGAGCTCTCTCTTCGCTCAGGCTAACAGCAGAAATTGAACACCTACGTGTCTTACCCAGAGGACAAACTATGCCTTGTGCTTCAATAAGCGAGTAAGAGCCTTTGAGCAGGCTGAAGCCGGATCTGCTCCTAGGGAGAAAAGTGTGTGTGCTGCGCCTGAGCTGCTGGCTAGCTGGGATTGCACAGGTCTGCACTCGAGTACGAAGACCCACAGGGGAGGAAGGGACATACATCGGGAATTACTTCAATGAAAGGAAATGGCTGGAAATTAGTAACCGTTCTTTTATTTAAAGGCACACAACGGACATGACAGTCTGCTGGGTGTGGCTAATGTGAAACTTTGCACCTGTATTGCTACAAAGCATATGGCAATACGGTGACTAGACAAAGCTGGGTCCTTTCTACGCTGAAGAAAACACCCACCTACCAAAGCCTATCAGAGCTTGGATACGGTGACGCCCACCCTTTGCAATTACAGTCAACTCATAAGTTATTTAAGTGTATGCCTAATTCCGACTTTCTGTGCAGTCCGTGCTTGATCACAGAGAAAACTTTTGGGTTTAATTCTCAGATACATATTCCTAGATCTGCGCTTGAGTAGCAGAATATAGTTAAAGGCAACAAGAGTAGGGGGACTTAACGAGCCGATGCATTTCCAGGCAAAAGTCCTGTGCTCCTGCTTGGTGTTCTTGTGCCATCTAGTGGTCCACAGAACACGGCAGTAAACGTGGAGCACTTCGCTTGCCAACTAGAAGCAGCTGCAGATAAAAAGATTATTGTAACTACAAAAGGTCAAGGGAAAGCCCGTTTCATATGACTAGACTTACTCCGAGCAGATAAACAATACAATTTAGAAAAATCTCCCCGCACTTTTTTTTTTTTTTAATGCGTTTATGTATCCAGCCCTTGGAGAGCATAGAAGTGCCAGGATAGTTACGCATTTCCATAAACCAAATAAAGAGGAGAAAGATTATTTAAAACATTATTTTTCTTACAAAAGGTATTTTAACTCTGGGCAGGGACACTGGTGTGCAGGCAACACAGCCTCCTATCGCATCAGTTGACTCCGAATAATCCATGCAGAAAAAAGTATTTCCCCTTTCAGCTGCTCACAGGACTGCTCTGCTTTCCTGGATCTAAGGGAAAGAAGGGAAACACATCTGTCCCACAAGACAGGTGCTGCACGACTGTGCATGTGAAAATACACAGCCTTCAGTCAGGAGGGTCCTTCATGCTCTAGAGGAACACAGCACAGATAACAGGCATCCGTTCGGAGGGTCTTCCTCCCTTCGTGGCTGTTCCATGATTTTCATACATCAGTCATATTTAGCCTACTCTGCCATGAGCCCCCAGTGAGACTTGAAACCACAAAGCAGGAACCCATACATACCTGACATCAGCACAGAATTAAAAGTGAATTCTGAGGCAATTTTTGATCCAGGCCTAGTTGCAAATCTTCCATGTTCAATTCCTTCAGGTGAACATGTAGTCTTCTATTACAAGGCATTTGTTCAGTGTAAGTTAGTTAGAAGTCAAGCTGCATTGCTCTGTATTCTACTTGGATAATTGGGTCTACCCAAATTTATAACACTGCAGTTTCATTTGGAGTGAGCACTGTGCTAGCTAATTACAGCATCAGTTACAAACTGTTTTCAGCTGCTAATCAAATGATCCAGAGAATATCAATTATGCACTAAAGAAATTCTCTACTAATTCTGAATAATTATGTTCTTGAACTTTGCAGTTTGTTCATCAACAATTTACTAAATGAAACTGGAAGTTAATGTTCACAGAGAGAGTTACTCACTTCAATTTGCAGGAAAGTAGGTACCTGCCAGATTTCCTGTTGGCAGTTCAAATAGAAAGCAGCTTGCAGCAGTTTGCTGTAACCTTTGCTTACTACCTCATTCATACTTCTACTTGTGTTTTGTCATCTAATTACAAACAGATAATATAACAAATTCAGCTGAAAGGAAGACACAAACTTTGGGGTAAGGATCACTTTTTATTACATACCTGAATGGAGTTCGGGTGCTTTACTGACACAGAGGAAAGATAAGCAGACAAAAATGGAGACCTTGCTAATGACCTGTGCTTGCTGCTTTCCTAGCTCTTCTGCCAACCCAATGCATTTTGCTTGTTTCTGTCAAATATTTCTGCACATGTACATCAAATGTAAAGTTACATACCCTTTAAACTGAAATAAATTACATGTGGGAAACTCTCAACTTACCCGCTTTGCTAGAGTTGATATATGCAGAAACAGCTTACACCTTGGTGCTATTAAGTATGGGAAGGCTGAGTCATTTACCTCTGTGGCCTGAACATAGCCTTGAAAAGTTGGTATTTCTACTCTATTATTAAAACCACACATGGCAGACTGCTGCATAGTGAAAGCTGCTAAGACATGAAGTGCTACCCTTTGTAATGCAGAAGGGCTGAGATCTGTGTCCAGCACCTGCACACAACCCCTGAGGATAATTCTGTAGCTCTGGTAGTCTTCACAGTAAATACTCCATCAAGTATTGTTTGATACTGCAGAACAGCAGCTCTAGAAAGAGAGAGACACAGGCTTGAAAGTTAGAATGAAAACACCTACCTGCATTGCTTACATGTCAGCTCTTGTTCCAAATCTAGTCAGTAAAAAGGCAACATGATCTTTGGGCAGGGAAAAGTCAGGCCTGTGAGCATACATGCAACATGGATGCAAGCAGATCAAGTTACTCTGGAATGCCAAGTTGAAATCCAGTTACTGAAGACAGAGTACAAATAGTCTTAGAGCTTCTGAAACCCTGAAGTAATCAAACTCATGAGGTGTGCAGTACCACTTGGCTGATATCTAATGCTACTGGAATATTTTGGGTTTCTATCAAAGAAAAGGAGCACCAGGCTCAAAGCTCAAAAAGTACCCACAGCAAAAATATAAAGTCACAGATGAGAAAGGAGGGACAGAAAAGAGGTTGAGGTAGATAATATGAGAAAATGGGTAAAAAAGAAGCAGCTATTATTTTGCCACTGTTCATTCATCACGAATGCACTTACGGTGCGCTAAGTAGCAGGGAGAAGCAGTAGATAAAGGTGATCTTTTGTAAAACATCCCTACCTTCTGGTAAGAAGCAAGATACTTTTTAAGAGTCCTTCTGCCCTTAGAGCTTTTTCCTACAGTTAATTCCATACGTTTCAAAACCAGCAATGTTTGGTGTTTGCCTAAGGTTTCATTCCTGAGAAAGGGGTGCAGCTACAGCCACTTACAAAGCACCAAGCTGTATCACACGGGGCAAGAACAAGTGTGTCGTGACACATTCTTCACCTATGCCTTATATGTATACATGCACCTTTTATACACACACATTTACACATTTTTGCACAGCCAAGTTAGTGCTCACAAGAAATCTCCCTACTACCATCCATCAACAACCTTTCATTCACGATGCTGTTGTAGCAAAGTGATAGATGTTCAAGCCACAGTGTATTTAAGGTTTGTGCATCATGTTTGTCTCTCAGATCTCATTGAGCTGCAGAAATGAGCTACCAAGCCCTGTTCAACTCATAATATACCCTTAAGCTGAAACACAGTCTGGGTTTCTACATACAGATGACCAGTTTTGCCTTGACATCCTAGCTAGCAGACAGCCTGGAAACACAATTTCTTATTTCAAGGGCAGTCTGAAGTACAGTTCAGCATGAAATAGATCCTAAATCTCTTTCAAGTGATTACACTTGCATATGCTGCTTTGGTCTCCAAAGCAGTAAAAGGAAAGAATCACCATTCTTTTCATGCTTTTTGAAAGCATGAAAAAGTGCAGTTAATCAAAACGAGTCAGTATCTCCAGTGGCTTTTAATTTCTAAATAGATAGTGTATTTATAAATATTTCAATGCTTCATTTTGAAATTAGTTTTCTTCTCTTTGCAGGACCAGCTACTACTAAAATTAATTGACAATTCATCCTAATTTAAAGCTGAGGATGCCTTTACTTTACACCATTTTGCAAAATTGTGTAAAATACATGATTATTTAATACTTAAATTTTTAAAACCATGTATAAGTGTCCAACACTCTGTTTATTGATTATACCACCTTCTTGCTTTGACCAATATTTATATTTCACTGAACTTAAAGTGAGTCTTCTCCTACTGTATGCCTCATCTCCATTTTCCAGTAAAATGGGAAATGGAGACCAAAATGAGAGAATGAGCTGCTGTCTTATATTAAGCCTGGGAAGCACTCTGAAAAATAAAAGGCCCTATACCAAATCGGAGTGGTGTCCTGCTTGGCAGCAGCTAAGTCATCACTCATTAGTAGGCTTTACACATAACCTCAGGAGTGACACATCAGCCCTGGCTAGACCTTGGGATCGCAGCAAGGCATGCGAGTCTGCTGCAGGGACAAAACTATCAGGGGCTCCTGCACATTTAATAAAACACAATTCAGTATTTACACACACACTCTGCCTCTTTTTTCTGGCTACCAATCTATAGTTCTGCCCTTCTAAAGCTAAGCTTTTAGGTTGCCATGTTAGAGAAGCAGCAGCTTGTGAAAATCAACTATGTTGCCTATAAAAATACAGAAGTCACAACAGCTTTTTAAATTACTTTGCATCACCAGGAACAGTTGCTGCATGAGACTCACACCACATCTCATTTGTGCCTGCAAGGCAAAACCAGGATGTTTTTGTTACTCCTTCAACCTGTAGCATACTCTCATAGAGATGTCCTTCACAGCAAGCTGCTAGGGTGTTGCAGCACAAACAAACCAGCAGGCTGCAACAAGGCTTTTACATAGGTCAGATTCTACTGTCCATACCATATATCCTCCCTCCAGAGATACTCCCCCTCCACCCAACCCCCCTCTCCCACAATCCTCAGGGCTATTTAACCACTTAGTGGAACAAGCTACAGCTGCACATCATCCATGCCAATCAACCCACTGCCTCTGAGGCAAGGCCACAGCTGCATGTTATCCATGCCAATCAACCCACTGCCTCCATTCCTCTACACTAGGGAACACATTTCTCTTTACCAAAGAGTGGTACCCTGGCACTGGTTCCACAGTTGGCTATGACAGCCTTCTGCAAGCTACATGAATTGTTGTATGAGTGAGCTGAGGGAAAAGTTTGAAAATGCTAAAGGCTTTGTGACATTTGGAGCATTTGCACTACAAAAACAATGACACAAAAGCTTCATTAAAATCCAGTGCCTGATCTATAAACCAGTGTCCCTACTGCATACCCAATGGAAAATAAGTAAGTCTGTTAAAGAGGATCTTCTCTTTGAAGCACATCTGTGGCTGTTGTGGGTCTCCACAGGTGTACTTGTGTCTACCCTACTCTCAATATACGTACTTTGAATTTGGTATTTGCAAGACATGTTCCTCAGGAGAACTCCACCAACACTGTCACATTCTAGGGCAAAACTGTCTGACTCTCATCTCAGCCTTTCAAGCTGAGTCACTAGTGATCTCAGTTACAAGATTTTACCCTCAGGTAAGAGACAAGAACTTACCCTCAGGCTCAGCTCCTCATAAATGACTCCAAGTACAAGTACTTTAAAAAATTCTCTTAATACCTCTTAAAAATCCTTCAAACACCTCCTCTCTCAATGCTATGTCTCAAAAATCTTGGTAACTGATGCCTTGAGATTACACTCATTACCTGTCTCACTGACCAGTATTGGTCGCCCATGTCTTACACTGTATTACCTGGGTCTTAGACTGCCTTTGTTGTCTGTGCTTCTGCCAGAACAAGTTCAATGCAGTTCCAGTCTTGTAGCTAAGGTTAACAGTGATTATACACACACACACAACCTAGAACAGGGTGAGATGTTTAACTGGTAACTTGCTGCTGTGCTGATTCAAGCTTCAAGGACTCTCTTCCATCTTAAATTTGAATGGACTTGTTGCCCAGCTTTCATGCCATTAAGTGTTGTCCTTATTTACACCCCACAAGCACAGGGGAGTTCCATCTATATTGTCAAAGACTTGGCTGAGAGGTTATAGCTTTCTTAGATGTCTGATGTAGGTAATGTAAGCCAAAGAAACAATGAAATGCCTTGAGAGTTCTGAGTCATGAATATGTCTGTTCTGCAGCAGATGACTAAGCTCAGGTGGGTGGAAATCCTCAAAAACAATACAGCAGCCAGCCTCTTCCTAATGATGTCCACAGAGGTCTGATCAGTGACAGCAACATGAAGCCAAGCCTGAGCCCTTCTAGAAAAAAACGCTTTCCTAGCACTTGTATGTGCTGGCAGAATTAAAGCTTTTGAGTTTTTATTTCTTTCAAGTGTTTTGCTGGGAGGAGTGGATTAGTGCTGTGGATTCATGTTCTGTCAGTACCTGGCATTCAGGTACAGCTGATCCTGCCTTGGAGTGTGAGCTGGATGCTTTCTCAAGATTCATTTTTCGTGAGTCCATGAGATCTATGTAGCAAATAAAGAAATAAATCAGTCAGATTCTGACTGCACATCTGCTTGCTTAAACGTCATTGAAGTGCTACAGCTTAGTCGGAGCAAAAGCACAACCTGAGGCTGTGGCTTGCATGCTTCTGTTCACCCAGGATACACAGCACCATGGTAAGAGTTCCTTACACTCAGAAGTTGCTTTGCTTTTATTGTACTAGCATAAATTCATATGGTAACAAGTGCTCAGATACAGCTGATGAACTACAGCTTAACACATCCCTGCACACCAGCTCAGACCCAGCAGCTGTTCTTGGGCACAGTTATCTCCATCAAATCCAAGATAGCAGCAGTTAGCTTTAAACTATTTGAGAAGAGGCTAAATACCAACTACCTGCTGTTTGCTTCAAGTTGAGAGCAGTGCACCTAGACAGCCATTGCAGCACAGCTAGCTTTATGGGAAACTTACACTTGATCACATAGGTGAATTCTAAGCTATAGAGGAGATGGGCATATATTCCAGTGTAACAGTCCTCAGGCCTTGCACTCTGAATCACTAAGATTTAAAGAAAAAAAATTACTTTCTAGCAGAATCAGTTGGGTTCTGGATCCCCTGGCTGGAAAGGAAGATGAAGCGTGTAAGATGCCGCTGCTCCAGCAGTGCTTCCTTGCCTCACTTCATGGCCAGCTGGATGGCTAAAAGCACAGGTGAACTGCAACAGCTTACAGCTCCATCTTCAAGGGCATACTGGAACCAATGCCAGTTTAGCCACTCATGCAGTGGGAGGAGATGGGCAGTTTGCCATGGTTCCAGGCTCCAACAACATTGGATACCTATTCTTTTAATCACCTTGGTTGTGAAGCACCCCACCATGGTGCGCCTAATTTCAAGCCCATTTGGCTGGCAAACCTCAGGCAATATGGGCCCTTGAGTGACCACAAATTAGTCCACACAGTTCAAGGAAGAAAGATCCCAGAAATGTTATTCAACGTTACCAGATTTTTTCCCTCCCAGTCTGCCCACGTTTTCATGAGGTGGCATTCAATTGTTGATTGTGAACAAGGACAGTAACTGTCCGTAAGGAGCAGTCGTGCTTTAACAAAAGGGCACAAGGGTGACTGGAGACATCCATTTCTCAAAGAAATGCATGCTCTACCAAGGTTTCCACAGTGTTCAGTGAGGGTCTGATCATCAAAAGGTGAGGTATTTTTTTCTTTTTTAAAAATAAATTGAGATGGCACACTGCATCATACAGCTAGAGGGAATGGCTTGACTTGAGGCCACCCGCAAGGTATCTTTGCTGAGACAGCCAGAGGGCAGCTGCTTTCTGGCCTAGGAGACCATACTACACAGCAGACTACGTGGGCAGTCAAAAGTTCCCCGCCCTCACAAAAGCCTGTCGCTTCACTCATGGACACTGTCCCTGCCACCACACCATCCTCGACAGAAAAGAGAAAGCCTGGCACAACCATTTGCTACTCTCGGGCTACATTTCCCCTATTCCTCCCCTAGCAGGTCCCTCCTCATGAGACTCTGTGCCCACCTGAACACCTCCCTCAGCGCCCTTCATGCAGCTTGTGAATGCTGTTGCGTGTTCCTGCTGCCCTGACAGCAAGTGGAAGCCCAGTACAGGTGCCCGTTTCTCCTGGCTGACGTGTCTCCCCTCGTTCCCCAGCACCACTGTTCTCACGGGACGATGAGCCCACCCACACACCCCTCAAAGAACAAGACATTTAGGTCATGAGCTCTGTCAGTGCTGCACGCTTCTGCCACTAGATCCGCCCTCACAGCGAACAGAAGCCACGGCATGCCGTGCTCCTGGGTGACACTGCTCACCTCTGCAGGTCCACTCTCAGGAGACTGCAAGCCCACCCAAACGTTCCCCCCAGCAGGGTGGGCAGCCGCGTAGCTCGTGAAGGCTGCCAACGCCGTCTTCTCAGCAAAGGGAGGCCCAGCACAGTCGGCTCTGGAGCAACACTCTGTCTCACCCTGGTCGCTGGCTGTTTCCTTCTTGCGAGATAACAAGCTGTCTGCGCACCCCTCAGGCACCTGGCGTTCAGCCTGTGAACGCTGCCGTGCCGCCAGCGCTCCCCTCAGACGCAGGGAGCCACACACAGGCACCTGCTGCTCCAGGGTGGTGCTCCCCCACCTCCATCCTCCCCACCTCTCAGGGACCAGCATTCCCTGTCTTACCCGTGGGGAAGGGCTGACAGCTGGTGGCTTGTGGCCGCAGGAGGGAGGTGCCTGCTGCAGCAGCAGACCCACAGCCACAGCAGCAATGCAGTGCTGTGGCCCTGACAGGGCACAGTGGGGCCCGAGCCCAGAGCCTGCACCAAAGGGGGTGGTGAGAGAACAGTCCCTGGAGCCCGCTTGCTGACCCAGCCTGCTGCCTCAGGAGACTTGCTGCTTGCCAGGGGCAGCACCAGGAATGTTGCATGGCACCTCGAGCTGCTGCCTCTTGCTACTTAACCATGTGGGCACCACTAATGCTGCCAGGGAACGTATCAATCAAGAGTGACCAGGTGGCTCAGGGAGCAGGATGAAGGGCATGGTGACCAAGGCACCGTCTCCTCTTTGGTGAGGGAGAAAGGCCTGAGCAGAAGCAGACTCCTTCAGTGGGTCAACGTTTCCCTGTGTGGCTGGTATCACAGGCAGGGCTTGGGCTTTTCTGGCTACAGGACACTCTCTGGTGAAGAAGGTCTACTGAACAGGGATGGGATGCATCTAAGAAAGGGGGTAAGAGTATGTTTGGAAACAGGGTTGCTAACCTAGTAGGGGAGACTCTAAACTAGATAAGCCTGGGGAGGGTTGCCATAACCTTGTCAGGGCAAAAGATGACACGACAGAGTGCACTCTTAGCAAGTTGGGGGATGACACCAGACTGCAGAAAGTGGTTGTAACAGTGGAGAATGGGGATGCTAATCAGAAGGACTTGAACAGGCTGCAGAAATGAGCCAATAGAAACTTCATAGATTTAATCAAAAGTAAATACAAAGTCCTGCATCTGGGATAGAGTAATCCAGTGTCACTGTACAGGCTTGGCGCCAGCTATCTGCAAGCAGATCTTCAGTACATGTAGGGTACATGGTAGACAACAAGATGAACATGAATCAGCAGTGTGCCCTTGCAGCAAAGAAAGCCAACCACATCCTGGACTGCATTACTAAAAGTGTAACGAGCCGGTCCAGCAAAGCAATCCTTCCTCTCTACTTGGCACTTGTAAGACCATGTCTGGAGTTCTGTGTCCAGTTTTGGCCTGTTCAGTACAAGAAAGAGAGTGACATGCTGGACCAAGTCCAGCTGATGCCACCAAGCTGGCCAGGGAACTGGGACACAGAGCTGTGTTTAGTCTGGGGAGGGCTTGGGGGAGACCTAATTACTCTAATTACTGCCTGCGGCTACCTAGTTGGAAAATGTAGAAAAGACAAAGGCAGATTTTTCTTGGAGATGCACAGCAATAATTCTTGAAGCAATGAACACAAGTGGAAACATGCAAAACCTCAATTAGATAGCAGGAAAATGCTTTTTTACCACGGAAGTAACAAATAACATATGGGCTGATTTGACTGGACAAGACTTTGACCAAGCTGATGTAACCAGACCTGCTTTGAACAGAGGTCTGGAGAGAATGAATGTTGGAAGTCCCTTCCAACCTCAATTATTCTGTTATTCTAGAAAACGAGTATTTAGAGCTCAGTTTTCTAAAGAGCTCAGTTCCCATCTGAGAGGTATGGTCGTTTTCTAGAAGAGGTGGGTAGACCTAGTCCAGAGTCTTTTGGAGACATGGCCATAATGTATCTTGAGGAGAGATGCCAAGTTCCAGCATCTTTTGCTAATCCTGTCAAGTTTTTAAGGTTGGTTTTAAACATAAGAAGGGGAGGAATATAAAAATCAAATCCCTACAGGTTGTGTGGGAGACATTCCTCCCAGAATGTTCTCTTCCCGAAAAAACATTGTTCACCCAAACAAAGGAAAAAGCCCTAGTTAAGTGTAAAACAATTTAAATGCTAACCCTAATTTTATATAATAATATTCTTTATGGAAAGGTAAAATTTATTCTTATTTAATTTGTATTTAAGTAAAGAAAGTACATTTATTAGAGAACAGTGGCGATTCCAAGTACGCTTGTCACAACAGAGGCACTAATGTGATTTATACGAGACAGCCATATTATCAGCAGTTGTGATACTGCTGGAGTATTTGCATTTGAATAAGCATTTGTATAGGAGAAAAAAGAAAAGGAAAAAAAAAAAAAGTGCTTATATTTTGTGTTTCCAGAATTCCTTTCCTGGATAGAATCTTTCCCATCTAGCAGGTGTGAAGGCTTGGGTTTTTTCACCTACTATGTCTATATTAGTTTCCAGATTCAACACGGGGAGGAAAACCCCACCATTATCTTTGGTATAAAGAGTTATATTGGTATATACTGATATATAATTATTATATATTATTGGTATATATAACAATAACAATAATAATTTTTATTGTGATGATTTCTTGTATATTTTTAAAGTGGTTTAGTTCTTTGTTTTTTTTTTTTAATTATGAAACCATACTAGAAATCGCCTTATATATGCAAGCTCCTGCTGTTTGAAACATAATTCATTTTGTAAAACTTCTGAGTGCTGTTGTGGAATAAACATGCCATCTATTTTGCAGACCCAGGCCAGGCAGAAGCAGCTTTGTTTCTGTAGCTGTAGGAGAGACTTGCAAAGCAACACAGGTTCAGTACTGCGTTAACTGTTCCGTGAACTCGGAATTAAAACAACGTAACAGGGCTTATGTACATTTACAGCAGGTACAAACTGCTTTGTGAAGGGGCCTGATGCAGCAGAGCAGCATCTGCACAGAAGGAAAACTTGCTACAGCAGCTTTAATATGTATTCCTGGTAACTGGGGACCTGCAGCGGATCGGCCTTGGCTTGCTTCAGCTCATCCCTCTCTTCCTGACTAGTTTTCAGACCTTGCAAGCATGTAGACACAGGACTTCTGTTTATTTTAGTATACTTACAAAAACCCATTTCAGACTAGGTCTACATGAGAAGCTCTTCCTGCCATTGCTGTACCACTGAGAATGTGAAACGGGGAACAGGTGAGCACACAGCCATGCCTGCTGAATACCTGCAAAATGGACTGCCGAAGAGGAAAACAGTTTTTCTCACCGTGCCTCAACAGAGGCATTGACACCTCAAAAAGCTGTACCTCTGCAAAATATTATGCCTTCCACTTGCTCAGGTGACAACAGGTCATGTTAAATAGGGCTGACTTCAGACAAGGTGCAACAAGTCAACCTAAGCAACCCCAAGGAAGGCTGCAGCCAGTTTGGCTGAATTTGCCTGAAGTTACATGCAGCAGAGAGCAGGGTGGAAAGTATTTCACAGAACACAGACAGCTTCAGGGTGGTTCCAGCTTGTGCTGCTCACAAAGCCGTCTGGAACCTCAACCCCACGAGGGGGCTCTGCCCGCACGGGTATCAGTAGTACCAGCCCTTCCAGTGAGCAGCTCCCACTGGTGTCCAGTCACATCTTGCCTTTGAGTAAGGAGCATCGCTTTTGTGGGAAGTGGCCTTAAAATAAACCTAAATATGCCTGATTTGGTGTGACGTGAAAGCA
Organism: Falco punctatus; assembly: GCF_963210335.1. NCBI lineage: Eukaryota > Metazoa > Chordata > Aves > Falconiformes > Falconidae > Falco > Falco punctatus. The sequence continues at coordinate 45,852,026 of NC_137584.1, read as the reverse complement.
CCTCTCATATGGCAGGGTCTCTAAAGCAGTTTAAATTTCAGGGTGTTAAACTGGTATAGTTGGAGGTATAACAGGACATCCAGAATAGTAGTTCCCTCTGGGCTGCTTCCATTGGAAGCAGCAAATATAGAGGGAATGACTGATAGCTGCCATATGATCTAACTGTGCCTGGAACATGTAGAAAGAAATGGTAACAAGGAAATTAATTGCTTGGGTGCCTTGTTCCTACTAGATCTCCCCCAGTCCAAGACACTTGCACCAGCAATAGTTTAAGAAAGCCTGGTATAGACAAGTTTTTGAAATCAATCAAATAGGGAAAATGCTACTGTATATGAGGAAAATAGCTTTCTCCTATGCAGAATTGAACAGAGTGAAGGGGAAAGGGGTATTTAAATAGCCCACGCTGATCAAGATAAAACAGCTGAGTTTGATCTCTATATCTTTTAATACAACCTCCATTAAAATTCTGAAGTGAAAGTAACTGTGTAACGGTAAACACAAAAGTATAAGGAGAATATACATTACAGTTCAAGGAAAGATTTGTCCCTACAATGCATAAGAAAAATCAAGTGATAAAGGTAATTTAAATTGTACGTGTCCCCTGGAACAACGCCTGGTCGCTTTGGTAATAGCACCTGTCAAATGCACAGTGCTGGACTGCTCAGTATTAGTAGCTTACTAGCACTAAAAGAAATACAGGTGCAAAGAGCCAGAGCAGCAGTGGTGTAGGCGGACAATACACAGGAACAGCACTGACAGCTTGAGTGGGCTGCTGCTTACAGCTCCTTCCTCGCAGCGCTGGGCTCACATGACCACCATGACGTCTTCCAGTGGCTTTCGGGTCAGCGCAGGCACAGTAGCATCTTTCTTGGGATATCCAACGGGGAGCAACAAGAGTAGCTTCTCGTTCGCTGGGCGCTGGAGCAGCACCCGGAGCTGGGGGCCGCAGTTGAGGGGTGTGGATGTCACTGTGTACAGGCCCGCATTCTGCAGCAAGACAGACAGCAGCAGAATGAGGCAGAGTTCTGTGCTCTGTGTTTGCATCTGTTGTTTCCACCAGACCTGTACAGATTCCCCTATTGACTAGCCCAGAAATGCTGCTTCATTAGACTCTGCTGCAGGCTTTAGAACATCTGATTTACTAATAGCCTCAACGGTACCATAAAAGGTGCCTGCTTTGCTTACAGAGAAGTACAGCATTTCTCCACTGCAGCAACAGCACATTCTGCCTGACATGTCTGTGTGCTGTACAGCAGGAGCCTGCCTGCAGTGCTCAGTGTAATGGGGTACCCATGGCCACAGTGAAGTTGAGAGGCAGTTGTGGGGATATCACTGGAATATCATCCCATGAGGTTCCTCTGGCTCATACGGGGAAATGTTTCAGTCCTTGCCTCCATGTGGTTGGCAGGAAGATTTCTTACAGCTTTGTGAACATTTGTTCCTGCTCAGGAGCTGTACCTCACAGGTACACAGGGGATGGGGGGTACAGGCTCTGCCTCAGAAGATGTCACAGGAGTCTGTTGTGATCTTCTACAGTGGCCAGTGTTCTGGCTTACATCAGAATCCCAAAATAAGTGGAGGTATCTCTCCTCCCATGATACAAAAACTCATAAAAAAATCTAAACAATATGACAGACAGTAAAGACCTCACATTACCCAAGATATGACCACATAGCTGAGGTGCTTCCTGAGAGTTGCATATGTGGATTTCAGTCTCTCCCTCTATGTAATGCAAGCATTTTGGGAGGCTTTGCAATATAGAAGTCAGCCAGGGAGAGATGCTTAGGCAATGGGCCTCTCACGTTAAGTAATCTCTACCATCTTCTGCAGAGAAGAGCTTATGGTAGTGGTGCTGAACATTATGAGTCCATCACACTGTGTCCTTTAGTGTTCTCAATTAATTTCTAGGAGCTGGGAAAGAGACAGCACTAAGGAGCCTGAAAGTTAAAAGATAGCCTCAGAAATCCCACGAGTGGTGGGCTGGCTCAGGAGAAAGCAGAGACTTGTCATCCCTACTGCTTCTAAGGCGCTAGTGACACAGCGCTGGTCCTGCCCCATTCCCTGTGCATTCCCTTTGCTGCCAGCTCCATGGAGGGAACATACAGAGTGCTGTGCAACTGCAGAGCAGCAGCACCCCAGCAATGTGTTTCTGTACTGCTCACTTCTTAGATTTCCCATCCTGAAGATCCTCCTGAGGAGCAGCAATGTGTGTCACAGAAGGGAAGTGTCACTCAAAACAGAATGGAGAAGAAATGGCAGTTCCTGGTAGGAAATTGGCCTAATATAAGAGGTGGCAGCTTGCTGTAATCCTGCTGACAGGCCAAGTTAACTATCAGAACAGCTTCGCTATTTAAACACTTGTGTAGCACATCAGATACAACAAGCAGAACTGAGACTGAGAAAGCACTGAGAAATTCCAACTGACAGATATCAAACACATAGAGATTTAGAAATTGGTTCACTTTCAGAAATGCCTCAGAAAGAGTGATTGAAATAAGTACAGTCTGTTCAGTGAAATATGTCCCTGAGGGTTTCTTTCAGCATTGTGTACTAAAAATTATTTGAGGTCAAGCTGTTTTATTAGGAATTACTGAAAAGAAGGGGCCAGTGTGGCACTGCACAGCCATGCTTGGGTGGCCTGCAGACCCTGTCAGCCCTGGTAGCATAAGGCAGAAACCACAGGGGCTGAAGCCTGGGCTGGAAGAAGGTTGACAACTCTGGAACTAAGCTGCATTACATTTTTCTTCTTGTTAAGCAGTACTGAGGATAGGAATCACCTTCTCGGATGTAAGGCCTGTGCAGACTAGCTTTAAACTCAGAACTAAGACATATTGCCAGGAGTTGGAGTAATCCAGAGGACTGATAATGTTAAAATCTAAATTGGGTTCCACCCTCATTTGGGCAGAATAGCTTTGGTGTAACCCAAACCCCAGTGTGTTGGTTCTGTCGATATACCTGTAAGGCAGCAAGCAGGATACCACAGGCAATAGAAACACTGATTTCATTGTAGTAGTGGGTCTTCTTTTTGCCATTTGGAAGCTGCCCATATACCTGCTTGAAAATGAGGATCAGATATGGAGCAGTGTCCAAGTACTCTTTGATCCAGTTTGTTCTGCAAAAGATAATGTTTAAGACATTTATTCTGCAATTTTTTCATTTTCCTGTAAGTCACATCTACTGTCTGCAGGGGGACACTAAAGGTACATGACAATTATAGCAGTAAAGTAAAGCTTAGAACATTCACTGCAAAGGATTAAGTATTGTCAGCTTAAACAGAAACATTTCTGAAAAAATAAGCTTGAATAGAGTGCTCAGTTTTAACAGATTTGGCTAAGCAGTTGATTCACTCATTCTGAAGAGTGGAATTGCATATAAATAGGAGGTATGTCTTGCCCTCTTACCTATGAACTGGCCTCATAAGCACTTGCCTTTGAGATTATTTAATTCCTGGAATTTTGCAGACTTGTAGCTCCACCTGGCACTAGCAACGCCAACTTTTTTGTGATAGCAGGGAAACTTGTCCAGGTTTCAGCTGGGACAGAATTAATTTTCTTCTCAGTAACTAGTACAGTGCTGTGTTTTGGATTTAGTGTTAAAATAATGTTGATAACACACTGATGTTTTTAGTTGTTGCTAAGTAATGCTTATACTAAATCAAGGACTTTTCAGTTTCTCAGGCCCTGCCAGCGAGAGGGGTGGAAGGGCACAAGAGACTGGAAGGGGACACAGCCAGGACAGCTGACCTGAACTGGCCAAAGGGATATTCTGTATCATGAGACATCATGCTCGGTATATAAATGGGGGAGATGGCCAGGACCCGCTCATCACTGCTCAGGGACTGGCTGGGCATTGCTCACTGGTTGAGCGATTGTATTGTGCATCAGTTGGGTTTTTCCCCTTGCAGATTTTATTCCTCTCTCTCCCTGTCTCTCTCCATCTGATTATTATTGCTATTATTATACTTTTCAATTCTTAAATTGCTCATTAAATCAAATCTCAACCTACGAATTTTACCTTTTTCCTGAATCTCTTCCCCACCCCTTGGTGGGGGGAATGGGCGAGCAGCTGCATCTGTACTTAGTTCCTGGCTGGGGTTAAACCACAACAAAACGGCTGGCAGAAAATTTCAAAACTTCTTGGTCTAAGGTGTAAACCTAAATATATTCTCACAGCAAAAAATGTTATTCTGCTTCTGACTATTTCAGTCAATATTTGGTTCCCAATATTTTAATATATACAATTATGAGGTAGGATTTCAATAAGAAAATGTGTGCTTTCTATTGTACTCACTCAAAATACAAAAAATACTATTTTCCAGTTGTTTACATAGCACATACATTTACATAGCATGTAAGCACCTGAAAAACACTAACATTATGAAACAAGTGGGGCAAATCAACCCTATAGAAAGCTTTGCACATATGCTTCAATTAACAAGCCAAGACTCAGTAGAAGTTTTCCCATTGTATGAAGTTAAGCAAGTCAGTCAGACTTTGGAACAATTAAATATTGCATAATTCAGCACTTGCATAGGGACCAGCCTTGGGGCTGCCTCAGTCAACAGCAAAGCTCCCAATGACTTTGGGAGCTTCATTGTTCGGCAAACAGCAGGAAAATACTGGGACAAGAGTTATGGCAACAGATGTTACATAGGAGGAAAAAAAAAAACCCAAACAACAACAAAAAAAAAAACCAAAAAATTGAGACAAATGCTTGGAAAATTTTCAAGATTGAGAGCATATAATACCTTCTACTGGAGGCAATTTTATGAACCAGCCACCAAGGCACAATTCTATACATATTTTTAAGTTTTTCTTTCCAAACATGAATCTTAGAAATATATTATAAGCAAGAGGGAGGAAGAAATAGAAAAGGATACTAGAAGAATTTAAGACAAGCTTCTTTTACAATTTCAATTTTCTAAACTGTGGTGCTTTCAGTAAGATTCCCATCATCTTGAGGATCAAGATGGAGCCATGCAACAGGAAAGAGTGTGCTGAACATCTGAGCCACTTATTTTATCCTTCTTCTTAGTAAGATTGAAGGACACAGGCATAGCGAGCTTTTCTTTTGTGTGTATCAGTCGGGTGTTGCATCTCACCTGGCCCTTAGAACAAGGCAGTCAGAATTAACATATAAATAGTAAATCCTTTTTTTAACTCCTGCTAGGTGGGAACTTCCCTTTCCTCAGAGAGGAGTTTTTTCTTCCCAGCTGTAAATTAGCAAAAGGACCACATTACAGTAATTCTGGCAACTCTCTGGCTGGGGCAGTTTCTGCCCCACCTTCCTTCTTTTTCTGTGATCAGGACCTGGGAAATATTTATAGCTGCTTTCCTACGCAGCACCAGAGAACTGGGGAGAGTTTAAGGAGCATGGACATGAAAGAATATTTTGAAAACAAGGGGTTTAAATTGTTGACATCATTATTTTCAGTTGTTTCTTTTTCCTTCCTGAAAATAAGTGGGGGGAAGGATGAAAAAAGAAAAAAGAAAAAAAAAGAAAGAAAAAAAAAAGTATCATGACTAAAACTTCTCAATATAGTCTTTCCTAGACTAAAACACAGCTCCGTTCAAAACCCTTAGCCAAAAGACTTTTTCATACCTCAGTCTTTTCAAGTCATTAACCCATCTGTCTCCCATCCGTTTTTTGTAATTGATTTCTTCTTCTTCTTCTACGATCTCACGAATCTTATGTTTTAAGTACGGCTCTTGCACCACCACAAAGGTCCAGGGCTCAGTGTGTGCTCCACTGGGTGAGGTACCTTCATACAAAAACAAGGAAAGCTGAGAACCCAGGAAGGAGGGTGGGCAGTGAGATCCATCAGCTATTCCTGATGAGCAATTAGAAAGCAATTGGATGAGATGGGAAGAAAAGGCAGAGCAATTGGATGAGATGGGAAGAAAAGCACAGAGATAAGTTCTGGCAGACAAGCCTGTTCATTTCTTTCTCTAAGACTATGAAGTCCCATTCAATGACAGAAGTTAGTCCTTTCATACAGCCATTTTACAGGAAACCAAAGTTACGGATTTGTAAGAATTCCTTTGTGGTTCCTATGATGAGACAGTATTATGGTGCGATATATGCACACGGTAACGTTATTGCACGCAACACACTGTTTGAACTTGCACCCAGCTCCGAGGCATGCTTTTAGCTGGAGGGCAAAGCTAATGGCTTTCAGGAAAACAAGGCTAAGTGACCACCCGCAGGAATCTGCCACTGACTGACAAAGACAGGAACTGCACAATGCCGACATCTGCCATATAGCATACAGGTTTGAGTCTGTTGTCCTAAAGACAGCTGGTGTATGTAGGTATGCACGTATTAAATCTGCACTTGCTCATTCAGCCCTGATCATTACACACCAACACCGTTGGAGAATATTTTAGCTGCCCAGAGGGTGAAAGCCAGAAGCTGAAGAATATATATAGTCATCTGTGCAGGTTCACAGATAAATGGGTTAAGACGACTGTTCGTCTTAACCCCTCATACAAATTTTTAAAATATTTGAAAGTGTTGAACACATATAGTATTTGCTTACTTAAGCACTTATTTCAATTTGAGAAACGCTGGATAAGCATCTTGAACTATCTTTTATATTGAAATGTGTTTATATGGTGAACCTCGCCTCTCCTCATGTCTCGGTAAGAACCGATGACATTTAGGTTTTGCTTTGTTTTCTTTTCCTCTACACAGCCCAAAGCTTTCAGGGTTGCTAAATACTTCATCTGCACTCCAGGCTTGTTCGCTTTGCTGCATTTGCCAAACCATGCTCAGTGTTTTAATGACTCCCAGCTAATTAGAGGAAGATGGAGACTCATTACAGTGCAGTAACAAAGCTGCATACAGTTTTTAAAGGGAAAACAATGCACCTCAAATGCTAAGAAACTGTATTATTAATCCTGCTAGAGGCTACTGAACTTTTGTCTAAGGCGGCTTGCGAATATTTTCTACATTAGCAGCAGCTGGTTCATAGAATGAGATACATAATGAAGGACAAAACCCACTCCTGGCTGAAGTCAGTTACTAAAGTAGAGATGAGATTAGGCCAGGACATGATGGCAAGGATTTAAAACACATACGTTCTCAGAAAAAAAAAGAAAATTCATTTTTGACATTCAGTCAAATAACTTCTATCAGGGTCCTTAGCACAACACTCCAGCTGTATGCAATAGGGGCCTGGCACTGATCTGGAAAGGACTGGCAAGTTTTTTGTCCTAAACTGAAACTTTATTCCCCTAATAAATCCCAACCACTTGTGTCAACTGAAATAATTCACATGGCTGAAACAATTTCAACAATTGATTTAGGGGGGAAAAAAAAAAACCAAAACCAGACAAAACTCTGCACATGATAAATATCATCAAAATACATGGCATTTTAAAGCATGTGAAGTACACATGGTTTAACATTTTTGACAGAAACCACTTCAATGTTTCTATTTGAAAGACGTCTCACTAAACTGTACATCAATTTTATTTTAAATAACATCTTTTAATGCTTGAAAAAGAAATGTTTCATTTTGTGCTGTTGAAATGCTCTTTTTCCATTCTGGGTGCACTGCAAATACAATGGGATTGGGAATGCTCCAAACTAGTCCCCGACATATAGTTTTTCAAGCTGAGTAATTTCCAATCAGTCAATGGGTGCTCATTTATTATGGGTGACAGGTGAATCTAGGAAAACCATAAGCCAAATGCCAATTCCCTTGGCTTTTCCATATCACTCTTACAGAGTTGAACAGCAATGCTGATCCTCTTCTTTTTTTCAGACCTTGGACCACTCAGTACCATACCTGCTGTTCTGATGACATTATCGATAACCTCCCTGGGGACAGGCTCATCACTGAGAAACCTGACAGACCGTCTCTTGTTAAGAAGCTCGTAAAACATCTGTGACCTTTTGATCATTTCAGCTTCAGAGTAGCGCTCTGCAAAGAACGGGACATGGGCAACATTTTCTTCAAGTCCTTGCCACTCTTCATCAACCACTGCAAGAAAATAAAAGTGGTTAGGGATTTTTTTGCTGCAGACCGCTATTTATACCTTTAGCATCTACCACTGCAATGCACTTTGGCCTGCACTGGCATACGCTGCACCACTGGAAAGGCAAAGTCTGACATTCCAGTTGATGCAACCCATTGATCCCTAGCTCCAGATACTGAACACCTTGTTTAAATACCAAGAGGCAGGAGGGTCCTGGCTGGCTGTAGCAAGTGTGATCCACAAAGAAGTTATGGCCTTCTCCAGTTTGCAAGCCTGCCTGTAAAAATGGGCTACAAACTGAGACAGCAGTCAAAATGTGGCCAACCTTTCAGCCCACTTTTCTCAGTAAGTAAATGTGAGCATGTGTGTTCCTTCCTGAGCAGTCTAATAAGAAAAAATTAATTAAATTACTGAAGTTAAGGAGAGGGCTTAACTACCAATATGTGTAAAATCTCCTCTGAAGAGCTGAATGTCAATTTCTTCCATACGCATGTCTCATAGCAGAAGCATTACAAGTCTAAGCTCTGTGCAAATGTGACTTTGTGGTTAAGTTCTTTGGTTTCACGACACTTTCAGCATAAAAGGAAGTGGATGACAGGCATCTATACTTAGGATAACAACATATCAAATGTAGGATATTGTGTTTCTTGTCTTTAATTTAAGAACTCAAAATGGTTCCTCATTTAACTGAAATCTGTCTCTCTGGCTGTTTTTTTTTATACCACAAAATGCATCTTACATAGTCTTTGAGATCTCTTCTTTCCTCCCTGCGTTCCTAGAATCAGCAGGGATAGCATTTTTTGCAACTATGATGTGGAAGTTAAATCCATTTAAATTCTGCATTTTGACTAGTCAATAGTCAATAGCAATCTGCAACAGAGGGCTGAGTCAGGAAAAAAAATATTCCAGTTCTTTTTCAGCCACCGTTAGGCTGTTATTCTGGAATCACAGCAATCTCCAGTGCAAATTCAAACAGCAAATATTTCTGTGTTTTAGTAGTATGTGGTTGCCTTAGAGACCAGGCTGATTTTTTGTTCATTTTACGAACACCAGTCAAATATTCACAAGTGTGCCTCAGCATGTGCAAGAGGCTGCAGTCTCTCCAGTTTCATACGTTGCATCTAATCAGAATGATTCTGGTCCTTGAACAACATACATTTCATTTTGGATACAAAGAAGTCACTCAGAAAATTTATTTTGTTTAGCATTTCATGCATGTGTTAAGCATTCTTGGTCACAGACTGCAAGGACTTTGCTCCAGGGTAATGGGAAGCAGTGACCCATTGCAAAAATTATTTTTGTGGCCAGCTTGCACACTCAAACTGAAAAAGGAATGCCTCTTCCTAGTGTTCCCTTTGTGGTTTACACTTAGTAAATTATTTACTATTCAATACGGACCTGCCAATAGCAAAGGGCCTACAGGACTTGCCCTTTGCTAGGATTCTGGTAATCTTCTCTTTCAGAAACTTTAACACCCTCTTTTTTGCTGTTCCTCCTCCACACTCAGCCAAGGGAATACCACAGGGTTAAAAGGCTATATTTACACTAGCAAGCAGTATGATGCAACAGGAGGTTGAGAGGAAGAGCTTCTGCTGGGAACCCAGTGTTCAACATCCTACATGTATAGAGTGGTAGGGTACTGGGGGAGGGGAGGCAGGGAGACAGAGATCTGCATCTTTCTCACCTCTTCCATGCTATGCAACATACCATAGGATGCCATTTTCAAGGACCAATGTGTTATGCTGGTAAAAGCTGATATGCAAAACCTTCCACAGACAGAAGTTGACGCAGTGATGACTGGCAGCCAGAGGATTTGAGAGGAAAAAGTGATGACCCAAAAATGTGTAAAACTCCAAGGGAAAAACAGGGAGTTTGGAGATGGCAACTCATCTACCCTTTCCAACTTGACTGAGGACTGTCTGACCAGTTAAGAAATTCAGGTGGTGTCCATTGATATAGACATGACAGAAAATCATGTCAGCTTTGGGCACGTAACCTCTCCAGCAAGCTCCTCTGGAAGAACTTCCAGGCTTGGAAGCTGAGTGGCCTTCTGCAACTGTCTTGATTCGTCCAATAAAATTAATTCTCCCTCTCCAAATCCATCTTGTGTATAGCAGGGCTGAAACTACAACAAAAATATTTGTTGCTAAACCAAGATTTAGCAGTTACACAGAATGATGCACATCTCACACCCTCAAGTAAGAGGAGTTTCTAAATGGAAGAAATATTTTTCTTATGATAAAAAAACCACTTCCTGAAATCAGCTAAGGTTGTGCCTTGTCTATCAGAAGGCAGAATCTGACCAGAAAACTATACTGAAAGTAGGTATTGGATTAGTGTCTTGCTGAAATCTTCAGGTCAGACTATACAATTTGTGCTTCTGTCAACGTGCTGAAGTGATCATCCCTATCTATTTCACAAGTTTACAATGTTGAGTGTCCTAGGAAATAGAAATAGATTATTTCTAGCCTAGAAACAGTCAAATAAAACTAACTCCAGGACTCAAGAGTTCTTATGTTCTCTCACTATTTACTTTCTTATTATGAGGTTTTTATCAGAGTTCAGAAAGCAGGAAATAGCATCCATTCAATGCACCATACCTTTTATTTAGCCACTGAGGGAGGAGACTTGATGGTCCAACCTTGGCTCCTAAGCAAATCCAAGCCCTGCTTGGTCATCTTTTTTTCTAGCATTATTGCAAAACTGTAAACAATCATTTTGAGTTAGAGATACTGAGACTAGTCTATAAAATACTGAAAGTCTTCACAAAGGAGTTTTGTCAAATTGGAGTAAATGCTGGGGGGAATTTGTGTTAATCTCTGTACCTGGTTTTGAAATACAAGGAGAGGAAAGTCAGGTAGGTGATAAATCATCAATACATACATACATGAGCTCTGAGGAACAGAAGGATGAAGAGCAAGATTAAATTACTTGTATGGATGAGGACAGTAGTCAGACAACTGACTCACATGATGTACTTAATCCAAAGAGGATATTGCTTGAGGCCAGTTTAGCGCAGAAGCCTAGACAGCAAACTGGACAAGCTATCAGCATACAGAACATGAAACAAAATATGACAGGGAGGGAAGAACGAAGATGCAATAACAACAGCAATACCTGCTTTGACATGTGCAGGAAGCATACCAGTAAAAAATAGGTAATAATTGATATTGTGGTAGATTGTAAAGAAATAAAAAAGTAGCATGGCTAAAAAAAGTGTTGCTTTTTGAGATACACTGTCTTCTGGGATAGTGTCAAGCCTACAAATTCCCCCAAGGTTACATCTAAACCAGGACACATCTTTAAGAGAGTCATATTGCCTCATCATTGTTATGAAGCACTGGTGGAAGCATAGTTTCCCAGGGATAGAACAAAGAGGAAATATTATGATAATACTAGAAACCAGGCTTCCCAGCTGAAGCATCTAATACCTTGATCAAGCAACCTGTTCTTTTTGTGCAGTGACTCTTTTAGCTTTGGTTTCAGTGAGACAGGACGATGTTACCAAAAAAAACAACCAAACAAAAAAACCCTCTAAACTGAGATTAGTTAATTCAATTTAATTAACTAAATGAAAGGGTAAGGAAAAGTAGGCCTATAACTGTGGCACTCAATTTTTAAGTGAAAAAACTTGGGGAAAATTTGGGACTAAGAGTAATTAAACTGGAGAATTCAGATTAAAGAATTCAGGGATCAGGAAGCACAGATATTTGACATTTCTTTAAATGAGAGGTATAAAAATAATCTTAGTTGTAACTGGTTGAATAAACATCACAATTAAATGATCTGCAGGCAACTAGGAATGGAAGAAAAGGATTAGTTAGCACAGAAACCTAGATGTTGTAAGACAGGAAGTCTAAAACTTGCAGTACTACCTAAGGTCAAGCCCAGTTAAATTTTGAGTAGTGTGTTTGCTTGTTCTGTGGTTTATTTTTTCCCCCATGTAAGTAGAAGAGAAGAAAATAAATGAAGCTACTGCATAGTCAAGATGATTCAACTTAATAATAACACGGTGAAAAAATAAATGTATTTCAAAGATTTTGAACTTGGGACAAAGGTGAGATGACTGATGAGAATGAAAGTGTGAGAATCAGTGTATCTAAGCCTAAGTTTTGCAAGCAGAACTTAAAAATCTTAATATACTCAAAATGGGAATGCCAGCTGAGGCAGGAGAAAGACCCAGAAGTGAGAGAACGGACAAACAAAACCAGAACTCTCCTGGTAATTATTTTTTTTTTTAATAAATTCATCTATTATTTATTCTTTTCCACCATGTGTCTGCCATTCATTCTTAGCAGTTAACATTACCCATATGCTAAGCTAAAATCATTATCAGCACCATCTGTTTAGTGCATGTTCTCTATATCTTTAATTGCTGTGTTTAGACATATTCCTGTTTGTACGGTCACATACTACAATGTCTTACTTACACCTCTGTGTATTCCATCATTTGATGGACAACAGACATCCTGCTAGTCAGTCTATTATCTTGTTAGCCCCATTCTCAAGATTGCCATCAATTATGTTGTACATTTACAATAGTCATCAGGCTTCCTGCTATTTAAGCAAATCTGAAACAGTTTTGGCTCAGACATCCTAGACATCACAGAGCAGAATCTTATTTTTACAGTACTATTTCTCTAACTATCAGAAATTCCTCTCTGGATACATTTTAGGATGATGTCTGTATTCTTCCCAGCAGTTCATATGGGAGGCTATAATCAGCCTAGAAATTGTAAGAAATTTTGCCTCAGTTTGTAGCAAAAGTTCTTACTGTGAGTTTATGCTATTAGGAACTCACAGTTCCTAAACTCGCATCATTTAATTTCTGTTGCCCACTTGTCTTACGTACACTGACATTTCCCTGTGTTGTTGGCTTCCAGTTGTATGTCATTAAGAAATTTTGCTTGTACACTCCTGGGTTTTAAGCAAAGACCACTAGATAAATCGGTCCTGAGACTGATCTTTGAGAAACCTCACTGGTAACCTCAGTGTAGACCAATGTGTTTGCTTTCCAAACCAGCTCTTCCAGTTTCTTCTTGAAGAAATTTCTTCCTAAGTATAGAATTCCCCTCCAGTCTTCTATTCCAGTAGTGTAAGGACATGATGCATAGGAAAACAATTAAATGTATATAAAGAAAGCTTTCAGATCTTTGGATTTTAAATGCTGAGCAACTGACTCTTTGGGTTTTTGCTTGATTAATGATAGACTGCTACATAATCAGCCACTACAGGAATCCTAGTAGTGAATCCAACCCTGAACTGAGCGTGTTCTCACTGTGAGTAGGAAACTAAGAGATGGAGTGTCTTACTAGTGGATTATAAATAGCAGTTAGCAGGCTGACCCTGGAAACCTGAAGAGTTGGTCAGGGACCTTAAGCAACAGAAGTATCAAGTGGGAGAGGTAGACCCTGGAAGAAGGAAGCCAGCATCAAAATATTGTGGCCATTGCCTCAAACTGGAATACAGTTGCAGAAGGTTCCTTAAGATCTTCAAAGGAATAGAGTGGCTGGTTTATAAAGAGTTTTGCTGGTTTACCTAGTAAAAGGAAAGCTGAGAGGTAATCTAATTGTTGTCTGTAAACCACAGGAGGATACACACAAGGGCTGGGAAAATATCCTTTAAACTAAGAAGAGGATGGAACAGAAAAAATGGGTATAGAGTAGTATTAAGTAAGTTTGGGCAGGCAGAGCAGGATTTTTAACCCATAGCAGGAAGTTCTGGAATAGCCTTCCAGTAAAGTTAAAGAAACAGGGTCAAATAAGGCCAGCTTTCACGTTCATTCAGCTGATGACAAAGGCTGGAGGTGTCTGCAGCAGCAGGGAGGTAAACACAATGATGCATCATGTTCATGTAAGTCCTGCATTCCTAAATGACACAAAGCATGAACTGTCATTGAATTGGAAAACTAAACTGCTACTGCCTCATTCTTGTCCGTAATATTATTAAAAGATATGGGAAGACTTTGAACTTGGGGAGAGAGGAAATACTTCTAAGAGGGAGAGAAGAAATACTAAGTGGGAGAGAAGAAATACTTCTAAGTGGGAGAGGTCTATTTTAAAAAGTATCACCAGGAACAGTGCATTTTCAGAAAGGATGGAACATTTGGGCCTTCATACACTGCTTTGTAGTCCTTAAGTAGAGTACATCACCAAAGTCCCTACAATTAAAAGTATAGTAATAAAATGCCTTTCCTATTAATGTCTGCAAATGATGCCCAGAGTAACAAGGATACAAATAAAATTCAACCTCATCCTACACATCACTGTAAACTGGGTCTGTATTTACCTTATCCATCAATTGTATTGATCTGAATATATGACCCAGAAAGTGACCAATATACAATAAGTTCCCTGGGCTAAAGACTGAACTTATCTTTGCAACAGTGCAGATCTGAAGCAGTGGGAGGCGAGGCACCACCACTTTGGGGATGCTCACTACTAGAAGACAGCCCTTGTGACTCATCATTCAAGACAAGGCTGAAGAAATATTTTTTTCATCTGTATCTAATTAGTAATTGCACATGGCCCAACACAAGACAAGGCCAGATACACACGCATACAGACAGTTCTTGCCAATCCACAGCACAACAATCTTACATCCTGGATCTCATAAATAGAGTAAAAAGTTACAGGACAGATGGGTATGCAAACAAATCTGAAGTACTGCCAGTTAAGGGTTTGAACAAACGGACCGAGTGAATGCTTTGCACTTAACCAAAGAACTGGGTTTCTGGTTGCTCTGAGAAACATCCTTCTCTTCAGCTACTGAAAGCATAACACAGACAAGCTTGGGAGCACTGCGCCCTCCCCCTTCCACCCTCCACTGCCAATAAGTGACTCTACTGGGTCTCTCCAAGCAGTTCAGCTAATTAAACGGAATGCTTTGCTGCTCAAAGGTATGCCCCTCTGAGGGGCAACGTCAGGTAGGTTCAGTGCTGTTCCTACAGAGCACTCCGCTCTCCTGGCAAAGTGCCTTCGCTTTGGTCATGGACATGGATCAAAAGATTTAGTCTTCAGCTACCCCTTCCTGCCAGGGGGCTTTCAAGATTCAGCTTGTTCACCTATGGCAGCCCTAGATTCTAGTTTTAGACAAGACCATCTCACCTAACTCAAATTCTCTTCAGAGGAACCTTATAAGCCGGTTCAAGACATTTAAGTAGAAATGAGCTTTTCTGATACAGTAAGATACATTAGTAAAGTAGCAGAATTTATACAACAGGTAAAATATTCTTCATGATTAAGAAGATCTCTGTTTATGTTCGTGTTCCTATTTTAACATCTAGTGAGTTGGTGAAAATTTTAACACTGACAACAAGGTGAATAAGTTTTGAACCTTAATTACAGCACTAGCAGAGTAGCAGATACTTGCCACTGTAGCCATATTCTCTTCTTACTTAGGCTGGGCTTTCCCCTGCTGAAGAAAAACCTCCCTAAGCATGATGTCATTTATTTTTTTTTTTTCTAGAGAGAAAAGACATGCTTGTTTTGCAAAGATGTTGGTTTGAATCGCACACCATTAAGGGAAAGATGATTATTTGTTGTTAAAAGCAACATAGCAAGAAAACCTAATTTAATGTTGGATGACATAGTACACTGAGAGAGGTTTTATTTTAAAATAAACACATCTCCTTTTAGCAACAGCACAAACATATCTATCCACCTGTCAATTTTCTGTAAGAAATTTTAAAGTAGTACAGTTTTGAATTTAGCATCTGAATAAAAGGGAAAACAACTAAGACAGAAAAAAATAACATTTTATATAGGGAGCTGTGGCAGTGAGGCTCCTTTTTAAGAGCTAATAGGTTTGTTTATGTAAGGGTTCTAAATTTTTAAACTGATAGAAACAGCTGTAGTCAAAGATGTCACTGATAGTTCACAGATTATCAGTTGAACTACCCACAGGAATTTTAATTTGCAGCAGTTTAACTGAACTAGTAAGCCATTTGTGACAAAGGAAATATGGGATATTTTTATACAGAATCTATTCTGCATTGAATAATGGAGGATACAACATCTGAACTAATTTTTAAAGAAATTTTCTATATTTGGGAAATAGTCAACATGGTTTAAAATTTTCTGAATATAAATAGTTTCTGGAAACTGATACACAACACTAACTTAGAGTGCTCTGAACACTGAGAAATAAAGAGAAATAATGGTTCTTAGAAACAGCTACAAGTACAGAAAAACAATATAACAAAAGTTTCAAGATTCCTAGAAGTGGACTTGTGGAATGTGTCATTATAGGACAAAAAACACATAAAAAGCCTTTGAAAACCACCTGGGGGGGGGGGGGTGGGGTGGAGAAGGCTGTATTAACTGCAAGTTTAAAAACTTCATAGGATCAGAACTCTGTAGCTTTTTGTTTCACAAGGAAATAAAGGGAGCTTATATAAGATAGGAAGCAAAAAGAAGGAAAGGCACATTTTGTGCTTAGACTTTTGTCCAAGCTGTGCATCAGAAATCACTACTGGAAAAAAAGGCATTCTGTACAGGTTCAGATATGTGGGTGAGTGAACAGATTAGCCACACCATCATTGAACCATCACCACATTTCGTTCTCTAAATATTTGATCAACATGGCTCCCAAATGATCCCAGTGTTAATCCAGCTAAAGCTCTTACAGACATTCTTAGAAATCTCAAATGGGAGGCTTTTGTGATAACTGTAATAAACCCATTTCCAACTTTTCGGGGGGTGCTGGGACCAAATATGTAGCAGTGGACGGTGAAGTGGGATGAGATGCCTGTGAAATCAGCTTGCAGACAGAAACTTTCCGCTCAGGTCTTCCCTTTGCTTACAGCAATGAGGCCTGGGAAGAGGCATGGGGTACTTCAGCAGATATCTCCATCCCTTCCCTACACTGCCCACAGAGCCCCTCATGGGTCTGAGGTCTGCTGTGCAGAGGGACAAACAGACAGGGGTCTTTGAAAATGCTGCCCTCTTTTTTTTTTTCTTTTTTTTCTTTTTTTTTTGGTACTCTGATTTGCAGCATCTAAAGAAAATACACATTTACACCAAGAGTGATGACATGAGGAGAGCCTCCTTCCACGGAGCTGACAAGCTCAGGGCACAGCAGCAGTGTGGTGTTAGACATTGCTATCACTGTGGAGAAGCCCAGAAGATCCCATCTCCTTTATTCACATCAGCAGATAGGATTCAAACAACGAAAGTGCTCAGATAGATGAGATTTTTCTTACCTTCTTCCTCTGAGTGGTGGTCAGTGCCATCTTTTAAATCTTCATCCACCCATGGGTGAGATAAAGGCTTGCTTTTAGTCTCATGTTTTTCCTTCTCTCCATTAGTCTTCTTCAGTATTGCCCCAATCAAAACACATATAATGGCTATAAAGACTGGGGTTAGGGAAGAAAAGAGTGCCATGACTATGGAAATATGTAACCTTCCTTCCAAGTTCAGTAGTTTCTCCTGAAAAAGACGGGGTGAAAAGGGAAGAGTGGAATAGCAGTAAGCAGAAAGGGGCGGACCCAAGGTTCAGTCCTTGACCCTATCCTGCTTCTATTTTTCAGCCACCACCCCCACAATCTCACCCGTCATGTGCTCCTGCTGTTAAGCAGACCCAGGTTTATATATTTTCTGGGAAGAAACTGCTTATAAACAGCAAGCAGAGGCACCAACCATATAAAAATGCATAAATGCTGTCCAGTGCAAAGGAATAAAAATGTCTTCCAAAATCCCAGACTAAGGCAAAAGATTTCTCCCGCCTTATTTTTATCATTTATCCTAGTAATCTTGCTTGTAATGATGATTATGAGAAAGAGCTATGTGGGAATGTGACTTTTAAAAACTGATGGCATCTCTTCAATGTTTAACTCACAAAATTAGTCACATTGCACGTATCCCAGAAAATCAGAATATCACCAACTGAGTATCAGTTTGCAGTGCAGCTCTTGGCTATGCAAACAGGTCAATGAAACAGGTAAGTAAAGAGACAGCATTACCTCTGTGTGAAGCATGAATGAGATGATTCACAGAACCTGGTATTCATCCTGGATGTTCTGGGGGAAGAAAAAAGAATTCAGGGAACCAAAGAAATATTTGGGGGCTGCATATCTATGCTGCAGTTAATTTAAAAACTGGTTCAGCTGTCTTACCAAAGGAAAGATTAAAAAGTGACAGGATCCTGGTCTAATCCAAGAATGGTCAATGTCTAAATACTTAACTTGTTTTCTACATCAGCCAGCTGCTTGGGAACTGAACCGGCACAGCAGCACTGAACTGATGTCTTTATCTGGGATTATTGGAACATACTGGATAATAAAATGCCAAATGGTAGTGGGTGCTGAGGGGTGGGCTGGAGAGCAGAGTACGGGGGTATGGACTGCATGCAGCAGCCAGCACCCATCAGCCCTTTTTAGTGCCAGCTAAGTACCAGCCCTGTCAAGCCTTATCTCATGCTGCACATGGCCAGGTATGAAGACTCTGCATCCATGGCAAGTTGATCTGCATTTTGGATAAACCCACCCAAGGTAAGTGGGAGCAGTTGGGGCTGTAACCATTCCAGGAGACAGTGTGTCCCAGGGCTGTGTCACATCACGCACTATGACTAGCACCTGCTAGGGGGCAATGGGGCGGTGGGGGAGAAAACATTCCTCAGGGGGTTGGTATTTGGACCAGCACTGTTTAACATCTTTGTTGGCAACATGGACAGCGGGACTGAGTGCACCCACAGCAAATCTGCCAACACCACCAAGCTGTGTGGTGTGGTCAACATGCTGGAGGGAAGGGAACCCATCCAGAGGGACCTTGACAGGCTGGAGAGGTGGGACCATGTGAAACTCATGAAGTTCTACAAGGCCAAGTGCAAGGTCCTGCACATGGGCCAGGGCAATCCCAAGCACAAATACAGGCTGAGCAGAGAAAGGATTGAGAGCAGCCCTGAGGAGGAGGACTTGGGAGTGATGGTGGACAAGAAGTTCAACATGACCTGCCAATGTGTGTTTGCAGCCCAGAAAGCTGGGTTGCCTCAAAAGAAACATGACCAGCAGGTTGAGGGAGATGATTCTGCCACTCCACTCTTGTGAGACCCCACCTGCAGTACTGCGTCCAGCTGTGGGCCCCCAACATAAGAAGGATATGAACCTGTTGGAGTGGGTCCTGAAGAGGGCCATGAAGGTGATCAGAGGTCCAGAGCACCTCCCCTATGAAGACAGGCTGAGGGGGTTGGGATTGTTCAGCCTGGAGAAGAGAAGACTCTGGGGAGAACTTGTAACAGCCTTCCAGCACCTAAAGGGGACCTACAGGAAAGCTGGGGAGGGACTTTTTATGAGGTCATGTAGTGATAGGAGAAGGGATAATGCTTAAAACTAAAAGAGGGTAGATTTAGATTAGATATTAGGAAGAAATTCATCACTATGAGGGTGGTCAGATACTGGAACGTGTTGCCCAGAGCAGCTGTGGATGCCCCATCCCTGGCAGTGCTCAAGGCCAGGCTGGATGGGGCTTTGAGCAACCTGGTCTAGTGGGAGGTGTCCCTGCCCATGGCAGGGGGTTGGAACCAGATGATCTTTAAGGTCCCTTCCAACCCAAACCATTGTGTGGTTTCATGGTTGCAGGTCCTGCCTAGGGCACCCTTATTTCTTTAACGTGGAAAACGGGGCACACAGTGGAGCGAGAAGTTGGGGTACACACAGGTTTCACCCTGACAGTTTCTCATTCCATACCCTAGCCACTGACACCTCTCACCCCACTGGTTTTGCAGCACTGGGCACATCCTTATTGGTCACGTTTGACACTGCCACTCCAAAGGCTCCTTACTGTCCCATGCTTCAGTGCATACTGCCAGTGGCCTTGAGGAAGGGTCAGTGTGTCAGGAAGCACAGACTAATGACCAGGTTGCTGCAAAGAAAGAGAAATGTGTGGCCATGCTGGCCGGCCATGCACAGTAACAGTCCAGCTGACAGTCTGGTCACGTATCCTCTTTTAGTACAAGCTCTGAGTATTAAAAGAGGCAAAACCAAGTGAATTTCTCAGCTGTGCACCTATTGCCTAGATGTGCTTAGAGACAAAATCAAACTGCCTCACAACTTGTGCCCAGGCTGGGCTTTCTCAGCTGCCCAGCTCAGATACAAAAGATCTGCTGTTCCAGCATATCCTACTCCAACACACAGACCCCGGATCCCATTAGGTCCTGGCCCTTCCAGGCAATGAATGGGGTCTGTGTAAGAAGAGTGGCCCCAGAACCAGCCAAATGACTGCCTAAGTTCATCAGAGATGAAATAAAGAGGATATGCAAAAGTTGTGCTTAGGTTTCAATCTAATCCAGTAAAGTTGGCAATAGACAGGCACCTCCCTCTGGCTAAGAGGGCAACTTGCTTCAAAACCCAAGCCATGAATCTTCTCTTCCCTGCTCTCTAGTCAAGTTGTGACCTGGGGCACCTGCCTGGGTCATTGGTCTTGGGCTGTGTGTAGAAAAAGCTGCAAAACCCATACACTGTACAGGAATAGAAAAGATAACAATTATCATGTGGGGAAAAGAGTTAAATGTATCCCCTCTCCTCCCAGCTTAGAGCAGATATTTAAACTCATTTGTCCTGCCTGCTGGCCATCCAGTCATGGAGAGAGATACTTCACTTAATCGCAATTAGAAACATTAAACATGTTCATGTGAGTAGAATAGGAACCTGCAGTTTCATTTTCAACAGCCTACCCTATGGCAAGGAAGGAAAAAGGAATGTGGCAGTGACTGTTCCTCCCACAGGGAATATATTCTTGTTAACCTTGAATATTCACATACACGTAAATTGGGATTTGGATGTTTTGCAGCTGAGAATCCAACTTGCAGAGAGACAGGTCTGTGCTGAAAGAGCAAGAGAAGCAATATAGAAGCTTGAATTCTATTGTTCAAAATAACTACCTCTATTTGCAATGCTGGGAGCTTTGTAATCTCTCACTCTTCTGGAATAATTTTGAAAGGTGATGAGATATTACTTTTCCTCTTGTAATGCGGAGAAAGAAAGAAAGCTAAATAGAAGTCCCTTTGGTATTAACTTCAGCAAAATCTATATTTGCTGTTATATATTCAAGACTGTTAGCTTGAACTTCAGCCCCACAGAAATCCCACAATACCTGATTTTATTAAAGCCTGATTTAGTTTCAATAACTCCATAGTGTAGACATTCAAAATATAAACACAGTGATGCTCTGAGGAACTGTGGGAAGGAGTGGGTGGAAGCAGCCAATTTTTGTACAGTAGATTATAATCAGTCTTTCTGCTGCTTTTTTTTTTCAATCCAAGCTTTATAGAAATGTAATTATTATTATCTTGACAAGTTCAAGCAAATTTATTACTATTAATTCTTCTGTTCTACAGTAACCCTAAAGTCTAGCTGGATATTATTTTTTTGTTTTGTTTCAAAAGTCTCAGGAGAAACATTACAAATAACCCTACTCCTAGAAATTAATGAAGCTTTCCTGACAGATGTGGAAAGAAGCTAGAAAATTTTGATAGAAATACAGTTATTAAGAACACCAAAGTACTCAAGTATGACTGCATGAACCACTCTTAAGGATACAGAACATCATACTAAAAGCTTTTGGACCAAAAGTTCTTTCTTTGATGGTTCCCATTAAGCTCTATGCTTAATTGTTATTGTTCTGAAGAAAAAAAAAATGTACTCAAGTATCAAATATAGCCCCTTATTTTTCTCAAAGTAAAAACGTGTGACAATCAAATGTCATTTATAGGCTACAATGACACGTCTAGATAGTACCATGCAGTGTGTTAGCTCTGCACTGAGCTCGTGTGACTCTTCTGCTGAGGGCTGTGGGACTGAATTATTACCTCTCCTGTTTTACCACCCTGCTGTAGATGCACTGTGTGAAAGCAAAGCCACCTTTCAGCACCCAGCCACGAGCACAAAGTCCCTCAGCACAGCCCTCATATCCTGCCTGAAGGTGTCTTACGGCGTTACTGTGAGATCATCTCACGGCTGGGCTGGGGCAAGTCTCTTGATGTGTTCTTACGTGCATACGGGGCCTAACAGAAGAGTTACACAAGAGATGTAAATTATAGGAAAACCTCCAAATGCATAAATTACCAATGAACACAGTATTTTTATAGGGCGAATGTAAGCTATATAAACACAGAGAGGCAGAAGGGAAAGGGACTGCGAACAGTTAGGCAGAACCAAAACCGTCAGCCCTCACAGCCTTCCTGCCTGTGTTTTTCTATCAGTACTTCATTGGACAACTCTTAAGACTTCTTATGGGATGCTATAGGAAACCAGTAATACCTAAACATTCAAAAAGGGATACAATACATCTGTTCAAGTTGAATTAACTATCAAAGGCACAGTATGGTAGTTAAAACACCTAATTTAGAAAGTCTCTGAGACTTGGAAAGACATATAGAAGGAGGCACCCTTTCGCGCAGCCCTTATCATTCTGTTTCTCCCTAATCATCTACCCGTGGCCATGTACAGACACAGGCTATAGCGCTAGATGGCCTCAGGTGGGTAGGACTTGGTACGAGAATTCTTACTTTAGTCAAAAGCAGATCTGTGTAAAGGAGAGCAGTAACAAAAAAAAAAAAAAAAAAAAAAAAAGAATGTTAACAAGGAATGTACGAAAAAGCAGAGTAGGATGAAGGAGATAATTGCAATAAATATAGCACTAGTCTGTGAGAGAAAACACATTTTTGGGTGCTGATTACAGCTACCATTTCACGTGTCTCTTGCTGAACATTATCAGTTACACACCTACAAGGATCACATGCATTATTTCTGCTTCTAGCCAGTGCATAAGCCACTGTCAGAATCCTCAAATGATATACCAGTATGCGGTGATGAAAGCGTCCACACAGAAAACTTGCTGTGTTCATAGTTAGAAGCAGGAAAAAGTCACCACTGAGTATTGTCTAGAGATGCAATAAAATATTCCATTGGCATCAGGGACAGAAGTGAGTTTCAGACTGGAGTTGGTGTTTACTGAAAAATACACACACAAAAAAAAAGACCATTCCAACGCCACCCATGATCAGCCCCCAACTCAGTATATTCCTGCTATGGGCAAAGCAGAAGCACACCTGAACTACTTAATCCAATTTCCCAATAAACACAGACACACAAATGTCTGAGATCAGCTGAAACCTACACATCATCAGGCACTGGCATTGCTAAAAATATCATTAGCTTGATAAGCGTCTTCATCTCTGTGATACATCTCACACATACCCTCCTGCCTCTGTCAGTGACCATCACACAGTGCTTCTGAGCAAGGTGACCCTCACTTTTCTGCTGTCTCTTGCCTCCCCTGCACTCCACACATACAACTGCCTCCTCCTCTTCCCCTGAGTCAGCTTATGATCTCTTTATGACCCCTGGAGATATCAGATATCTCACCCTGTAGCATTAGATTTGATTATCTTTTTCATTAACTTAGCTCAGATTGCCACAAATGTTATTACTGCTTATGAACTAGCCTTTTGAAATCTGACAGTACAGCGGGTAATACAATTACATCCCATAGCAACGAAAGCAAAAGACAACACCACACAGTGCAAGAGTAATTCTTCCAATTTGTCCTCAGTATACCGCCCTTCAGTTGCAAGCTCCTTGTATTTATATATTACAGGGGAAAAGAAATAAGCTAGCAACAGACAACATGATTCATTAATATCTTTCTAAATAGAATAATCCATTTATTAGGGCCTGTGGTACCAGATAAACCATTACTTGTTCTCAGCAGGGTAATAGTGGTCCTAAAAATATTTCTGATTTGAGAAAATACCTTACATTTTAACCCAGAGACTAATTTACCCCCAGATTCATACCAGAAGGAGCAATTTGCTAGTGCTGTAGCAGTGTTACCACCACGAACATGTAGGAGTGAGTTTACCCATGGCAGGAGCCTAGAAGACATTAGCAGTACTACTCGTTGAAGTAAAGCTGCATGAATACGTTTTCAGGAGCTCAGTAAAAGTTTCAGCTCCCTAAACAGAGATTGTGAAAACATCACTGAATTTACATGAAAAATCACCAAGGGTCTGCGGATAACACAGACCTTGAAAGTTATTTGTCCCAACTATGGGGGTACATAAATACATACAGACAAAGTACTGTTTTTCCATAATCACTTTTAGGCATAAACTCATAAGATGCTATGCTAAAATCTGTTTTATTCTGTGAATTACCTTTGATACAAGCCCATTGGGAAAAGTAAGAAAAAATAAAGGGCCCTTTCTGAACAGCCACGTGGTAGGTGGGAGATCACAGCCTAATAGAAGGTGTTATAACCTCTTCAGAGTAATGGTGTAAGAGGAAGGACGGGTAGCAATGACCCACTTCCAATAGCCAGCAAGTTCAGAGTAGCCTCTTCTAGGTAAAATATGACAGCAAATTAATTCTCTGCATATCAAGCCAAAGAGGCAAAGAAGGCAGGGGCAAAATGCAGAGACAGAAATTCAAAAGGCAGATTAAGTCCATATTGCCCGATGTGTGGGGCCAAAGAATGTGTATAGGTAGACCTGAACAAGTCCCATCATCAGAGCCACATAGTTACCATGATGCCAAAGGCATGAGGTACCAGCTTACCCACAACTCTGGGCATGGAAGTACTCAAGCAGCTGCCCATGCCTGATCCCCTGCAGCTGCAGCTCTCCAGCTTTCATCCCCAGGTACAGGTACACAAAGCCTACACATGCTCTGCCTGGGCTTCTGATTCCAGCACAGGCAGCATCCCAGATCTCTCTTCCCAGTCAGTTCATGGTGCAGGAGGAGCGTTTACAGTGATTTTATGGCAGTGCCCCATATGATCAGATTTTTCAAATCACAAGGTCAAGTCAGAGTTAGCAGTAGAGAAATGATAACTGGATGTCCTTTGCAGCTGATGCATCAAAAAGACAATAGCAATGCTTCTTGCAAAGAAGAAATATGGGGTGGGGGCAGGGGAGAAGGAATGGGACATGAATAAAAAAAGGTTACAAAAAATAAAGAAAAATTAAAGTCCCCTACTTTTCAGAGGTGGATTTTTTACTTCCAGTTGCTAATATACTTTTTTTATGTGTGCTCTACAGAGAGGGAAATTGTCTTTTGTTCCATGCTGTTATGACAGGACAGCTGAATGGCAGCATGCAGCATTTAAAATCAGCATTTCAAAGCTTCAGCTATTCCTGGAATAGCTATTCCTATTACTTCACTTATTTGCACCAAATCAAAACACTGCTAGTTTATTTGAAGAGTTTCTTAGCTGATTACATCTGAGCCTCTAAAAACTTCATCTAGGAAAACAGATTCTAGCTATGAATGTGAAGGCAGCCTTGAATTCCTATGTAATCATAAACAGCGATGTTCAAAGGGTTTGAGCTTTTTGTGAGGCTTTTTGGGGTTGTTTGGTTGGGTTTTTTTTAAATTCCTCTTTACATGCTTTGAATGAATTTAATCTTCCAGCCTCCTGAGGAAATCCATCACAAGGCTGAAGACCTGTCCTTACTGCCAAGGGCATCCACAGCCTCCTCCCTTCCATGAGGTGGGTTGGTGGGTCTACTCATCCCTAGTTCCAATTCCCCTCCAACTTCTCTCCTTCACAGGGGCTACCACACTGTCTATAGTGTTGCCTGGACAGTGGATTGATCACACAGGCTCCTTGCCCAGTCTAACAGCAAGCATCTCCCCTTCTTTGCTCTCCCTAAGGGGCTGTTGCAGCCCCCTGGAAATGCCTCCAAGCAAAACCTTTCCTCCCTTCTGATCAGTAGCATCAGTGGCCAAGCATTAACTGTCACCATGACTCTGGTTCAGCTGCATCAAGGGTGATGTCTTCCAGTATTTCCCTCTCCCTTGCTCCAAAGGAAGCTTGCCAAAGAAGGTGGGAAGTGAAGATTGCCATATCCATGCATACACAGAGTCCAGATATATATGCTGACCCAGCTGTCAGGTAAACCACAGAGGCATCTCCCACTGTGGGAGACATTTTCAGGGTATCTGATAACATGAAATATCTTGGTATCCAGGGACAATGGGATAGCTGGGTGGTCGAGTCAGCATGCTCCACAGGGCCCCTGAGGCTGGAAAGCCACATGCCAAGGGATGCAGGATTACAGATCTCCTTCCCATCTCAAGTGACCCTTTCAAAGAGCAATCCCAAGCACAACAAGCGCACAGAGAATTTAAAGGACCACCAATGAGAACCCAACAGATATTTTCACCCTTTTCCCTAAGGCCAGAAAGAAAAACACTTTTCCCCCCAAATCACTGATCTAAGACTTCAGGAGATGCAGACCTCTTGCCCAACTCTACTGTTACTTTTACCCTGTGTGTAAATATTTATTTCATGACCTGCCATATCAGCTAATCAGCAAATCGCTCCTCTTGGATTGCAGTCCACCACCTGACAGGTTGCCAAGGGGTGATTAACACTTACTGTCTTCCCTCCTAGAGAAAGATGCTGCAGCTTTCCCTGGCTGATCCACAAAAAGGCAGCGTTTCTCACAATGACTCTAAGTCCCAGTGCTGTTCAATCAGTTGACTTTATTCAGCTAACACTTTCTTATAGACAGTCATTCTTTGAAATGAAACTGGGTATTAGTGGACTATTTGAAAAATGCAACTATGTGGCACAACTAAACCGTTTGAAGTTTGCTACTCCACCAGCCAGTGGATTTTACATGTGGTTTCTCCAGTGGGCTTAGATCTGATTCAAGCATACAAAGCTTGGAAAGGGGCTCAGCTGAGATTTTTCCTTCGGATCTAAATTCTTTGAAAAGCTCAGACTAATTCCATAGGCAAAATCCTCTCTGCATCCCACTGTGAAACTCTTTCCTTTGTTGTCTCATTAAAACAATATAAAAGCTGAGGCCACGACAGCCATTTGAAAAGATCTGCTTTCTGACTGGAAAAAAAATATCTGTCACAAAATAGGAACATGAACCTTGACACCAGTGGAAAAGTTCACAAAGGGAAATGATGATCAGTATACGAAAGATCTGGAGGATCCCATGTTGCCCCACCACAGATATATTACAGCTCTAGCCATTGGTATGAGGAATAGGAGGCTCAGACTCCACAGAGGTTATTTTACTTAAAAAATTATGAATGGGTGTTTCTAAAAAATATAATGTGCACCATGACTGAACAAACTCAGAAATCCAGGCATTCTGCCAGCATCCTTACCCTCACCTTGTGGTGTCACCGATATAGTGACAGAACAGCCTGCTGCCCTCCCTGATGCTCCCAGTTTATCTTCCAGCAACAGATTCCTTGTTTACTGCACATTAAGTTCCGTTTGGGACAGCTCTGCATGTATGGCTGACACTCTTAAAGATCGTCAAGGTGCCACCCCAGGACCAAGTGTCTTCCCACCAGCAATCAATCTATCTTACCTTGCAATCGGTGTGCTGCAGTCCATTACAGCTAATCAATGCTGGAGCATCTTCTCTGTCCAAAAAGATAGGTAAGATCGTTTTTCAATATTGACTGCAACTGTCTGCTTTTCAGCATGATTTCACTGCAAAATTAAAAAAGAATTAGGACTTATATACTGCTTTCTCTGTGCTACGGGTTCCCCCCGCCCCTGCTAACTGTGAAGCACTCTGTCATTGTGGAACATGCTTTGCCACCAGGTACACACACAGAGAGGATCCTGCTTTAGTGGTTTGCCAGTGATTCTTTGTAGCTGAAGAACCTAATTGCTCATTTTAGTCAGGTTCCGCTCAGTAAATAAAAAAGTAGCAGAGCTTTATCTATGAAACCAGGCAGGGGCCCTGTCCTACCCTGCTGTTAATTGAGGTGATTCCTGAGTAGCTTTACCTCACACCCAGCGCCAGCTGCCTTTGAGGTCATGCTGACAGCAAAAACAGAGCTGATATGTGACCAGCACTTGGTTATTTTCCCTTCCTCAGCCAATGCCTTATTATACAAGGCTCTGAGGGACGTGGCTGTACAACTAACAATCTGTGAAAGCATATTTCCCCAGCGGTTCCTTCTAAAGCAGCACAGAAGTGTCAGATGAGGACAGAAGCTGGCGTTATGCTACTGGCAGGGCTGAATCGCAACAGGAGCTCTGCTGTTAAGCATTTGACAGTCTAAACGTATTGTACTGCACTGTCCTGTCTGGTTTCTGCCCGGCATTATTCCTGTCAGAGAAGGTTCAGGGAGCTAATCATCCAGCAAAACTGTGTGATGAGCCTCTGAACAGACACCACACTGACAGATCCAAGCAATGGTCCAGCTGTTCCAGCATCCTGGCAACAGTCACACAAAATACCTCAGATGATGCTAAATCCTCATCTCCTTCAAGACCAGGTCCTTTCATGGCTGGTTCCTGCAGATAACTGTGACATCTGAAAATATTTCAGTCTTCCCTTCAGAAGGAAAAGGCCTGAATGACCATGACTCTTCCATCAATGAGCTTCTTGTGCTAGTAGGTGGCATAAGAAAAGGTTTCTTTTCCACACTGGTCATTATATTTGTATCAAACCCTCCTGGGGATACACTGACAACATGCTGACAACAGCAGTCATAGCCCAGAGGAAGGCAGTAAGTTCAGACCTCCCAGAGACAAGTTTCTCTTCCCCAATGTCATCCTCTGGGAGCCACTTAGCAGAAAGCAGCTCCACTCATTTACAATCTGCTTGCTTACTTGCTCCATCCCCTTGTGCTCTCCTGCTTCTCCATTTTCCTCTTGCTTCAATCCCCCACCTCCCCTCTCCTTTCATTCTTTGCTGTCCAATTCCATAACAGGTTTTCCTTTTCAGCCTCCACCACACATCCCAATACTCTTTAAAAGCACAAATACTGCCTACCCTTCCAATTAGGATGTAGGGGTCAGTGAAATCATAACCTGACCTATCTGGGTGCTGGCAGAGGAGCTCACCTTCAGCAGTCACCACCCATACCACGGATGGCCCCCAGGAAGCACCGCAGGTTCCCCAGAGCTGGTTTGCCAGAGCTGCACCGCCTGGCAAGACCCTCCTCTGAGCAAAAGAAGGAAGAAAGCAATAATGTAATGCCTCTCCTGTCATCAGTTCCCCATTAAACCCATACCATAACTTGATTAGGTAAATTAATAGTGACATTTGGGATGAGATGAGGCAAACTTCAGGGAAATTCTAGCGTCGCTGTTAATTCGGGGACCTCTATTGGTTTCAGGAGGGATTATTCTAACATTATTCTGACATTCTGCCAATAAATCTGACAAGAAACATGTCACACTCTCCTTTTCCCAGCCCCCTGGTTTACAATTATATTGGTCTTATTATTTCCACAGTATTATTGCTTAGTGCATTGCACTACCTTCAGCCACAGCAAGATTAAAGGTAGTAAGAATGTAAACTTTACATTGCATTGCTCTTGTCAGTTCAAGTTAGCTACACAATGTCATTATGTTTTTATAAAATACAGGAAAAAAAGTTCTTTTATTATTCCTTTTAACTAATTTCATTCCTTTTCTAGGCAGAAGATAGTAAAATCAATGTCTGTTCTCATAATATTTTATGATCTTGAACATCAAATATTCCCTGACTCAATCAGGATTCATTGACTCCTTATTAACAGTTTGCAGGGCATGGGTTCTTCAAGCAGACGTTTATAATAAGGCTTTGACTGTGAAATCATGCTAGATAGCCAGGAAGTCATTTAAGTTACATGCAAGATCTGGTTTGCAGGAACTAAGAAACATGAATACATTTATTTTCTTCAATGCACTGATGTGGAATACCAGCTAAAGTCCCCATAGCGTAACTTTAAAATATGATTCATCACTTTCATATATTCCCTTTTATTATGTGGTTCTGTTTCAGGTAGACGGAAAGACAGACAATCTCTCTGATCATCCTTTGACACAAGACATGAGGAAATTCAGGGTCTGTAAATTTTCAGAGAATATTTTTAGGAAATACAAGTCTCTAATATAAGTGGAACATTCCCATTAGCAATCTAAATGGTTTCTATACATAGTAATAGGGACATCTTCATTTACAGTTATATGCACAGTTGCACGTACAGTTATACAGCCTATCATGAAAAGCCCTGAAAAACCTTGCTGGATACTTTAAAAACAAAAACCAACTCTGTACAGAAGCCCATACAACCATTGTTGAAATGTGACACTAATATAAGATATTTTATGGACATTTTATGTTCTTCTACTTAGAAAGTTTAAGAAGAAAATTAATTTATCTCACTTATGAGAGCATGACCAGCTCCAGTGGTGATTAGCAACGTAAAGCAAATGAGATTAGGATCCCTGCATACAATGTGCTTCTCAGAATATGTGTTTCAGAAATAATTGCTCTCTTGAAAGAGTTAAGAGCCTCTGTCCCTTTCTAAATGCAGCACAGTAAAAACACTGCTCTCTCTCTTGCTGCAAGTATGGTTCAGTAATTGTAAAATCATTTTAAATTCTAATTCAAAGTAATTTGATTTTGAGGAAATGGCAGTAATTATGCATGCAAATGCCTCTGTTAGGTGCGGCTGGACTAATGCACAATCCACAGAGCAGGGGAGAGCACACACTTCAACGTGCCTCAGAGAGTCTGTGATATCTTTCATAATACTGAGTAAAACAATTATTTTTTTTCTGCAGATCACCACCTGCTGAAAGTAATTTCCATGTGGAAAAAAGTTTAGAGGTGTGGTTCAACATAAGGAATAACTGTACTCAAACCAATTGGAAGTACTGTTCACAGACCTGCAGCCAACATGCACTTCTGTGACAGCCCAGACCTGCTGGTATGTGTTTCACAAGCCTGGCCCTTTCTGACATCCCAGTTTCACCTCCAGATCATGAAAAAAAATCCTTCTGATCACCAACATGTCTGAAGGTATGGGTTTACAGTCTGAAGTAGGGCCCAAAAGTTCTGACTTGACAAGGGGTCAAGTCAGACAAAAATCTCCCTGTGTGAAAAGTCCTCTGTAAGGTGATGTTCTGACAAGGGAAACGGGTGCCTGTTCCATGAGGAGAGGCTGACCCTGCTGTGCTCAGCCAGGGCTTTCCAACTCCCTCCCCAAAAGACATTCCTTGCGTGTCAGCTCTCACTCAGTCATACAAGGTTAGCAACACTTCACTGCTGCTGCATGTACATTCTCCCGCCTATTTTTGGCACTACTACGGCACCAATTCCACTATTAAATAAGGTCATCGCTGTTTGCAGTCTATTTATCCAACCTTAACTCTGTGAGCTAGGAAAATCCATTATGCCCACAGCACATGCAGGGGAGAGGGGAGGAGAGAGACTAAGCTGCAGCACAGTAGGGATGGAACACCTCCCATCCCATGTGAGCACTCAGCCTATGTTCCCTGTCTATGCTTTAAGACAAAAGATGCTGCACAATATGGCTGTAAAGCCCTTCGCTCTGAGCACAGTTTTTCACTTGAGCTCAGTGCGGTGTGTCCGCACAAACTGGCCAGAGAAGGTGCCAGGACACCATCAGGGTGCTGAGCTCCTGGAGACTATCCCTTCAGCTTCAAGGTGCATTGCAACATTCAGCCACGGTTATAGGTGCAAGTGACACCAATTTTTAGAAAGATATGCCTGTCCTTTGAGCCAGGACAATCGGGGAGGTTGTAATAAAGAATAAATTCAGTGGGCCTCTGAAGTACAGTCTGCTTGGGATGATCACACCAGGAGAGTTAGCATGGCTTTTATACAGAGAAGGTCTGCCTTGGTCTCCCTGGAGATCTGCAAAGGGATCAACAAACCTGTGCTAAGGGTGATCTGGCTGACACAGACTGCCTTGAATTTCAGAAATATCTTCCAAAGGGTTAGGAGAAACCAAGCATCCATGGAAGGAATTGGCACAGTTGGGAAACACAGTAGCAGCATTTTCTCAGTGAAGAGTAAGCAACAGTTCAAGAAAGGTCTGTGCTGGGACTTGTGCTGTTCTGTGTATTTACATGCAATTTAGAAAAGGGTGAAGTGGGAAAGCTCAGCAAGAATACAAAGTTATTCAGGGTAGCAATGACTACCACCAGCCATGAAGAACTGCAGACTAATCGTGACTGAGCAAGAAAATCCCTCACAAGGCCAGAAGAACTGGAAGATATTCAGAGAAGGCAGGAGAGAAGATCAGACAGAGAAAGCTGCTGTACAAGGAACAAACCAGTGAGGTGGGACACAGCATTCTGTTAACAAGGTGACTTCTGGTTACTTGAAAAAAGCCTGCAACACCATGACCAGGTGTATGGAGGGTGGGCAAAGACTGTTTGCCCGCTTCCCTAACAGTACCAGCACTAGGGGGCATCAACTGAAGCTTATAGGAGCAAAGTTCAAAACAGCAATAAAAAAAAGGCAGCAGGAATGCCTTGACAAAGTACACTGCAGATTGTATGTTTCTGTGGCTTCAAAGGAAGGCTGGACATATTCTTACAGAGGGAACTGCCCAGGGACCACATCTAGCCATGAAGTCTCAGAGCTCAAAAAGTTGAAGGTTTGGAGATCATCAAGTATCACACATGCTTGTCTTGCTCAGACTCTTCTGCAGGTCTTCACCTATAGACAGTGTTTGAAAGAGCGCTCCGGGCTCGTTGAACCTTGGGTCAGATACCACATAACCAATGTTATCTTCTAAACCCACTAAAATCTCTCCTACAATGAACTTTCAACATCTTTATGGATTAACTGACCTCTGGAATTCTGCGTTAAATCTGCCATTTTCCTTAGCTCCTTCCCCAAACGTTTTATAATTCTGAATTGCACATTTTTTAAATGTTCATAGCTCTCTTCATAGCAGCAGCAAGCTTGGCTGCACTTCCCAGGTTCAGAAATAAGAACGCAAACACAAAAAAGAACAAACACAATTTCAACTTAACTCACAACTTCTAGGCTACTCTCCTGACGCTTTTAAGGTTTGGCAGCAGCAATAAAGGTCTGTGCACAGTTCAATTTAAACAAAAAAAAGTCCTTAGAACCAGAAAATCCTGGCACTGTGACACACTGTCTCAAGGATGCAAAAATGCTCTGAGAAAGCTGTGTGGCACACATAGGGACAAGGAAGATCTCTAAGATGTCCAAGAGATGATTTGTGGGCCCTATTTCAGTCATTCTCCTTGGCTAAAGGTTGAAAAGAGGAAGAAATGCTGTAGAAATGTGACACTATTTTACACAAGAAGTGTTTTGAGACTGGGGGGGGGGGGGGGGGGGGGGGGGGCAGGGAAATAAGTGGTCCCGCCATGATATAGTGCTGAGCAAGGGCTGCTTGTAGTTAATGATTTTTTTTCCCACTGAATTTCTGCCTGGATTCTCCAGCAAATCAGTATGCCAGGCAGGGGAGAAACCGTACTGCAGCAAGAAAAGAAGAAAAGGAAAAGGTGGCTGTCATTTTCTATTTCACATTTTTGATGCAAAAGGAGAGATACCATAGAGGTTACTCCTTAAAGCTGAACTCACTTGGTGGGTTTGGTTCTCTTCTCACAACCTTCACAGGGAAGATAAACAAAACAGCACCAGGCAGAGCTTCTGCAGGAGCGGCTGTAATTGGAAGACATCTTCCTGCTAAGCAGCAGCATCCCACCTTCTTCCCCTGGAAAAAGAAATAAAAAGGAGGGGAGAAAAAAACAACAAAAGAAAAGCAATTTAACAAAATTCTGACACAGTTACAGGTCATGATTGCGGGACCATGTGAGGTGGCCCTTGTAACTGGATGATGACCCTGGCAGCAGCCACAGGGCCAGCACTGCACAGGCACAGTGTCCAAGGAGCATTGCACTGAGATGCAGGAGAGCCACAGTGCCCAGGCTTTCCCAGGTGCCCCTGCACAGTCCTGGTCATGCCCTCCCAGCCCTGCCTGCTCTGCTCTAAGAGCCTGCTTTCATCCTCACGTGCTTTATTAGTGGAGCGAGGGAGTGGAAGGGGGCTGAGGGGGACTGAAGTATTACTTCACATTCTGGAGTGTGGAATAACACATTCAAATTGTCCACATAAATGCACAGAGATTCATTCCCCAGCTCGCTTTACACAGGATTGACAAATTCTCGCATTCCCAACAAGATTAAGAAAGCTGGGCTCCTGCTAGTTGATGTCCTTCAGCCCTAGCAACCTCTTGGTCTCAATGCACCACCTCCAGCCTGTGGTCCCCACACCGCAGCGACCCCCTGGAGCCTCCCCACACCCTCCTGGCAGTCTCCACATCCCCCCACTTCATCCTGCTCCCCTCTGGCAGCTCAACCCAGGGCAGCACGTGCTGTGAGGGGTTTGAGCCCTACACCCCGTGGGGGGAAGCTGCTGTGCTCCTGCAGAGCCTCTTCGTTCCTCCCCTCTGACTGACCACCTTCAGAAAACTTGAAACAACTCCATGTCTTTTGAAACACCATGTCTCCATCAGATTTGCTCAAGTGACCAGCGGGCTCAAAAGTTATGCCTGGCAGAGGAGGTATAGGCAGTCTAGAAAGACAGTGTAGCTGTGCAAGCTTCATTTCGTGTGGGAAGTTTGGGTAATGTTCCCACCCATTAGGTCTAGCAATCTCATTCAGCTAATCATCCAATATTCAGCACTCTAAATTTTTTAAGGGTATTATTCCACAAACTTGAATATCTTCTGCTTCCCTAGTGCTTGAATATACTCTGACTGCTGAGTTCAGACAAGGTTAGATTCTGGTGAGCAAGAGGAAATACAATAATTCTCCCTGTTTTCCCATTTATTTCCCTTTTAGAAATCCCGGTAAGAATAGAATTCTCTCAAGGAGGCCTCCAGAAATACTTGAGGTTCTTTGTTATGAACTGAAAGGACGTACAGAAAAAAAGACAGACATTTTTCATTTAGAAAAATGACACTTACAGAAAGAAACATGCAAATCTGTAAGCAATCAAGCCACATGCCCTGAAGGCCATAATTACACTGCACCTAATTTCAGCCGAAGGCCACTTCACAGAGATGTCTGATTTACTCTAATGACTACTGCTTAACTTGAGCTCTATTAGTAGAAGTCCCATGTAATTGGGGACACGTTTTTCAGGAGCCAATGGACTGTATAACATTTAGCCACGTATTAAGTAAGTGAGGAAGTTTAATCTCTTTTTGATTGACAGAGGAAGCAAAGAGCCACAAAATAGCACCGGTAAAATGCAGTGAATTTCACATTTACTCTTGGTTTCTTTTAAACTCCTTTATGTTATTTTCATGACCTTTAGGCTTACTCTATAAGACTAAGCCTAAAGTATAGGAGGTCAGACTAGACGGTCACATCAAACCCTTTTGAAATTGAAGTCTGCATAATCTCAGAAGACACTACCCTTAACTGCACCCAGGCAGTGGTGGGAAGGATTTGCATGCATATGCACCTCAGACAACAGGCTGAATGCCTACCCTCCATTGTCAAAGTGTGAGCACCTGCCGCC
Organism: Falco punctatus; assembly: GCF_963210335.1. Lineage (NCBI taxonomy): Eukaryota > Metazoa > Chordata > Aves > Falconiformes > Falconidae > Falco > Falco punctatus. The sequence continues at coordinate 45,816,756 of NC_137584.1, read as the reverse complement.
TTCACCAGAAACCAGGGGTTCATTTTGAAAAGCTCAAAGGCCAGGTCAGTCGGTGCCTGTGTCCCACAAAACCCCAATGGCAGCTAAGCAGATAACTGCCTCTTAAACCTTGAAAGTCCCCTCTATATCCTAAAGAAACTGATTTGGTAAACTTTGGTAGATCAACAACAAAAGCAGGGAAAAACCTCTAAGCGTAGGGGGTAAGAAGAGTCAAACCAGGCTGAGGTACAGCCACATTACCTAACCACTGCAACAGACAGTGCAACCAGTAGCCAAGGAAAAAACCCAACTGGGACCTTCTTCCAGATTCAGCACAAGAAGTCAGAACATCACTGTCCATTAAAAGCACAGCTTGCTTCAACCCAGTTTTGAAAACCGAGAGAAAACACCTTGTGTTTCTCTCCTTCACAGAAACCTTTTCCAGGCTAGCCTCCAGTCACCTAGAGTGCATCCATGTCCACATCCCTCTCTCCTGAACTTGCTCCTGCTTGGTGCTGCAGCCATCTCCAGGGAGCAAGGCCCACAGCTGTTCCTGCTGGCTGCAGCCAAGCTGTGGAGCCAGTGCCAACCCCTGCAGCACAGCCTGCCGCGGACAGGTAGGCAGTACCACCGACTCTGCATGGAAATAGAGAACACAACAAGCAGTATCAAAGAGAGAAAATTTACCCTGAAATAGAGAAGACTTTATGCATAATTTTAGGAGAGTTCTTGTCTGTGCTATCGCAGTAAACATGAGTGTTATAGGAATGCCAAGACCTACAAGTGTAGAGGAAAAAAGTGTCCAGAAGGCAAAATTATCTGTAGTACTAGACACTTGGAGTTACTCTGAATTAATGAGTTCTGCAGTTCTCAACCACTATTTAAAAAAAAAAAAAAAAAAAAAAGAGAGTGAAAAAAAGCGAGGAGGCAAAAATAAAGGCAGGGAGGGAGGTGAAAGCTTGGCAAAGTAACCATTAATATGCTGTACATTGCCTCTGGAAAAGGCAGTGTGAATGCAGCGTATGTAATGAGTTAGTCTAGACTGGGACCCGACTTCATGCTTTATACAAGCATACAAGACAGGTTTGCTCCTGCCCGGACATCTGTAGAAGTGCCTCCCTTAAGTTCCATTTGCATACTCCTGAGTAATCACACCCATATGAGGGGCTTTGTTGGGATGAACAAGGAAATGAGGTGACATTGATGCTGCTGAAAGATCATATGTACACTGAAGGAACATGTCTTTTTATGTTTCAACTCTATACAGCTAGAGGATGTGAAAAACAGTCCACAGGAGATGTTCACATTGCACTGGAGTTAAGGTGTGAATAGCTGATAAATGACGTAACCGTTAAGGTAAGCAAAATTTAACTAGTTGCCAACATCAGAGTTCAGCCAGGACACACAAAAGGAAGGAAACGCTGGCCTGATTCAAAATACGTTTCCTTAGATATCTGCAATAATTATGAACATTGAAGCAAATCTCCACAAAATGGATATAATCATGGCCTTTAAGGCTCAACCATATACCTGCTAAACATCAATACTAAATTCAATGTTGAGAAGTACCAGCTCCATTCCCAGGGTACAAGTTGGCATGATGAGAAGCAAGGTCAGCAAACAGCACAGGTTCTCTGGAACAGATCTTTTGAGATGCTTATGCAAAACATCATCAGATGTAGTCAGAGCATACAGGCAGGTGGGAGGTGGGGTGAAGTGGAGTTTTAATGAACAAGGTGTAAAAACCTGTTGGTTTCATCAAAGTTGGGGGAAAGGAAAAGAGAGTTTCCCCCTTCTAGGGGTTTAAAGCATCCCTGCTCTGATAAATACTGAATTTGAAATGCTCCAAATAATATCAGAAAGCAAAGACTGGTACCTGAATCTCCTTCATTCCTAATTGGATAAATACATTCTTGCGTCCAAAACCTGGAATTTTGGAATAGAAACCATATACAATTAGGACAATTACAAATTTTCAAACACAGCCTAAACATTTGGTTTCCAATTTGATATGGAATGAAAATGGTTTCAAAGTTGCCTTGAAACTAATTGCTACTGCCCAGCCAGCCCTAGTAGTACCAAGGAGCAGCAAACTATCTCACAGGAACCCATGGAAAATTTGGCAGGAAAAGATGGGTGCTGTGGAGATGTCCATGAGTTTTTGCTGTAAGTAAATTTTTCAGGTGTGGCAGATATAGGAAGGAACGAGTTAGAGCTTTGCTAGTTTTTTGACGTTTCTTGTCTCAGCTGATGTTTTATTTCATATTGGAATCACTCTTTTATTGCCTGATTTTAAGATTTGTTATCTTTTCTAATGATTTTTTTCAGCCTTGTTTCAGCTTTCCCTCTTCCTCTACCAAGTGTGTGCACACAGCTGCATATCTACCAGCCTTGCTTTCTTCCAGTACTTCTCTGCAGCATCTCTCTTCTACTTTCAATCCGGTTTTGTTTCTCTCTATCTCTTCTTCCCAACTTCTTTTCTGCTTTGTTCCAGCCCTCCTCCCTCGACTGATCATTTTACTCTTCACTGGCTATATTTTTTCTCTCGTAGTCTAAGATTTTAGTTCCTTTTCATTTTAATTTCCTAACCTTTCCTGCCTTAACATTTCCATCATCCACCCCCAGTATCACACACAGAGCAACCCAGGAACAGCTTTTGCAGCTGATGGGCTCCTTCATGATAAAATTTACAAGGTTTGGGCTGACTCTATTTACAATGTGTCTTTCAGAAGCAAGGAAGAGGATTTTTTTTTTCCTTAAAAAAATAAAAATGGAATACCTTGTTCCTTCATTCTCCTTAGCCTTATCATCCATCAAAGCAATCAGCCCTTTATAAAATGAGCCATGGGGGGAGTCTGTTGGCAGGGAATCTGCTCTGGCTGGGAAGCTGCCAAAGGCAGCAAAAGCACTGTCAAACATTACGGGGGAGAGAGAGAGGAGGAAGCCATGCCCAGTGTCTCAGAAATGGGTTAGTATTACAAAAGGGAAAAAAGGCACAGAGATGTGTTAGAAAGAGTTAGTGTCTCTAATGCAAAGCCATCACATTTTAGAAAAAGAGTGATTTAGAAATGATTGCTTTTCTCAGCAGTTCCCAGTCCAGAGCTAACACTGCTCCTCTCCCCTCCTTCCAGCCTCAAACACAACCAGCAGCTGCTTTTCAAATCCCTGTAGTGTTGACAGAGCAAGAACTCGGCATCAACCAAATTCTCTTCACTTGGAAAACGCCCTTCCGTCAATAAGTATTTGCAAAAACAGATGTAAAGAGTCTCCCGGAGATAACTAAATTATAGTATTTAATTCCCTCTAATTTCTTTTATGTAAAATTCCACTTGAGTGTCTATCCAATATGCCACACGCTGACATGCAGGGAGAAAGTGAGTAAAGCAAGTTAGAGAGGTGACATTTGTATGCAAGTACTACAAATCATTCGAAGCCATTTAGTTACATATGCTTCTGGCCTCCAAGTGTACATCTGTTCCCATGGCTACTTTTTCCATTCGTGCTTCTCCTTTCTTTTCAGTAGTTTGCTCTGTCCATTCATAGTATCTTGGCTTCATTAGGCTATAAATAATTTGGCATCCACTGCCCAGCACCTGGCAAACTGGGACTTCAGCACTGACAGAAGTCTGGGGTGCTATAACTCTATGGATAACTGTTGAAATAGTACATTTACTAATGAAAAAGTTGTATTTAAAAAAAAAAAAAAACCAAAAAAAAACCAAAAAAAAACCAACCACATGAAAATAGAACAGCATTTAACCCCATGCCCTTTCTTTTTCCTCTCCCTTTATCAATGCAAAGAAAGAGGCTTGAGTGAAACACATTTTTAGTCTGTACCCTGAGAGTTGTCTGTGCTCTTTATCCCAGTGTCAAATCAGTGTGAAGTTCTTATCAGTCAAAAGGGTCTACTCATTACCACTAGCAGTAGCAGCTGGGAGACACTTTGCCTGAGAGGAAGGGATTGCATGAGATGAAAGTGAGTGTCCCCCCTTTCTGGAAAGAAAACTCATAGTAAATTTGGGGGTTTCAGCTTCTCAGGAAGCTGGTTTGAAAAGCCCAGCATCCACAGAGTGCACTCAGGGTACTGTGAGGATGATCTGGCTTTAAATAGGAGCAACATAAAGGATGATTGGGAAGGCAATAGGATTTGAGCTCACTTTCCACCAATAAGCTGAAGAAAGCTCCACACATGTGCAGAGCAAAACAGAAGAAACGTCTAGGTCTTTTGCCTCCTCCTGCAGTTCACAGAGACAGCATCACCATGTCACTCAGGTCCAGAGCCTTGAAACAGAGCACTAACTAGAGTAGCACCTCAGGTAGGGACCTCTGGGTCGGCTGATGACTAATTAACAGGATGCTCCTGGTACGTGTAGAGATGATCTGTCAGTAAATCTCCATTCATGTGTCACATTCCTGTGGTGGTGCTAAATATTTTCCCTTTCAAATCTGAAGGACAGAAGCCAAGACTCAGTTAAGCCACCTCTGTCAGGTCTTGCCATGGATGTGGAGCCTCCAGCCAAAGACAACCATGAGCTGCAGAAGCTGAATACTGAGCAGATGTCCACAGGGCACTTGAATCCCAGACCTGAGTGTTCCATTCAACTGGTTGTGCTCTTTATTATGGCACAGTAATGTATTACTGGGCATACGGTATTTCTTTCTATGCCTTAGTTATTCCCAAATGATCCTTAATTTCCTGAAAATTGCCACACTTCATATTGGTTGCCCTCTTCAGACAAATGCTTCTCCAGCATGGGGTCTGTTCACCAGGTTTAATAACTGGCTTTAAATTTTTCAATGGTAAGTCCCTAGCTGCTTAAGTCAGGAATATGGTTTCTGCCCTTTTATAAAATATGCTGAATCTTTTTAAACCTCTCCTAACATAAGTTTCTGAACAAATAACTCATGACACCATCTAAAAACCTTTCCTTTCCACCAAGACTAACATTTGTGTTGATTTGTATAATATTTAGAGTATTTTTTCCTTCAAATTGAGTTTGTATTTAAAACAGATCATTGTGTTTCTGCATATTTAATGACAGTGAGTCACATAACCTATTTCATCTGAAGGTTTTTTTGTTATTCTCATGCGACTTTGCTGTTGTTATTTTTGACTACCAAACAAATCTATTTTGGTGAGGAAAGAAACTCTGAATCTTCTGGACCTCAAAAATATTTTAAGAAAAGTTAGTGTTCATCCAGGTATACATGAATAATTCATAATGCAGCCTCATTTTTAGCACCATAAAGTCAGCCTATTAATTTGTAAATCCATTTTTGCATTATTCATTTTCTTCTAATTGCAGAAATTCTTAAATAAAGTACGGAAATACTGCAGTACTAGGAATTGTTAGAAGTTAGAAACAAATATTTTTCATTTAGAACTAAACAAAGAACAGAAGCTCATTTTCCAATCTGTGATATTTGACCTCAGGGCTAAACACAGATTGACCTTTTTAGCCCAATTTTTTGTGGAAACACAGCTAGTGCAATCATACTCTTTGTGTGAGTGTGTATGTGCTAGGGGTTTCTCAAACCCACAGGCCAAGTTCAATCAAATTTAACAAAAGAAAAAAATACCCTTAAGCGGACTCAGTAATTTTCAGCTATTCCAAGTGGCTTGAAAATAGATAGCCACAACAAATAGCCACAAAGAGAGCAATTTTCTTGCTCTAGCTGAATATGTATTCCATTAGAAATTAGGAAAGCCCTATTGAAGGGAGCTAAAAAATGCCCCACTTACAAGAAAAGCTCATTCACCACTACTGACTACATCAGAAAGGAACACATATATTGGCAGGCATCAACTCTGACATATATTCACAAACATCTGGGTTTCTTCTACTATACAACCATATTCTCTGGAATAAAGCAAGCTATTACATGTAAAAGTAATGCCAATGACAGAGACTTACCCTAGTGATGCTCACCCTCTGAGTTCAGTTGCAAGTATTTCTGTCTAAAATGCAGAGACCAGTCAGGCAGTCCATATCATTCCTCCAGTATCCTGACCCACTAAAGCTGGAAGTCGCAGGCAACTGCTGCTGAAGGGATCAGGCAGGCCAATGACTCCTGATAGGTCACTCTTGTTGGCCTGTGGGCCATCTACTTTAAGCCCAGATAACATCAATTTATTGTGGCAGTAAAAAAAAACACAAACAACAACAACAAAAAAAAAAACCCACTGGAAAAAAAAAGCCCCAACAAAAAAAAAAAGACCCCACAACCCAATGAAGTATGGCTTTGCAACGAAAGCAGTGCTCCTGCTATAAAATGTTTTGTGAAGATCCTTGTCTCACACAGCACTACCTCAGGATTACACTGCGTAGAGATTTTCTGCCCCCTGCAGAAACATTTCACCAAGAAGCCCTATGGAAAACCTGCAAGCAGAATGCTGGGAAGCCTTGAGGAACTCTAAGTGTTGCTTTCAAGAAGGTGGAGAGATACCAGTTTGACTGTTACAATTGCTCATGACTTATTTAGCAGCACCTCAGAGAAGTCAAGATGTGAGTTCTAATTCACACAGGGCTGTAGCTGTATTCAGCTATTTTGGCAGCCAGCCAGGGTTACCAGAAAGGATTGATATACGTGTACTCACATGCCAGCTGTGAAAACTTGTTGAAGGCACTGGGGTAAGTATCAACTGCGTTTTATATCTGACAAAAAAAATAACAGTAATTTTAACAAACACTGAAAGCTATACCTCAGGTCTGCAACTTTGTCCCTACTGGCATCCACAGCAAGATTACCATGAACCTGAACAGGATCTTACTTTGGGCCAGTCACAGGTAATTCTCCATACACGCTGCACAGTGGGGTCAGACTCAGTACAGCCCCTGTCTGTGAAATCAGGCCAGATTTCTCTTAAGACTAAAATATTCATTATTTGTATGGATTTTGCATATCATGCTAGCAGTTAACATTTTAGATTTTCTCTCAGTCATTTCATGAAGAATAGCATATAATAAAAATGTACAATAAGAGTGCCTGGAAATATAAATGATCCATACAGGTGTATATCTAATAAGAAGTAGTATATTACTTGGAATCTGGCCCTGTAGGTCTCTGTTTTAAAAAAATATTCAGGTTGGAAGAACTCGGGGAGGTAACGGGGCTGTTACTGGCACTGTGTTGCTGCAATGGTAGAAGCACAAGGCCATGACTTGCCTTTTATTCCCTTCAGGGAGGGTGGAACCAAGAAGTAGCACTAAGTGCTTGTAGTCCTGGGTTAAACACCCCTCCCCTGCAGCCTGATCTCTTCCAGTTAAAAATATCCCTGGTTTCCCTACAAGCTAACATTAAGCTTATGCTTTAAGAAAGCATTTGGAAGAAGTCAAATGCAGTTGCAGCATTAGGATTTTGAGGGTTAGGCACCACATCTTTTAAAGAGAACTTAAAACTGATTCTCTACCTCACTCTGCACAGCTCCCACCAAGGGGCATTAAGCCTCGAGAGGCATGTCTGAGGTGTTCCTAAAGTGGTGAAAACCCAGCTTCAGCTACTACAAGGCAGTATGAGGGCCACAGATGTAGACAACTGTAAATAAAACTTTTCAGGATATGCTTCAAATGCAGAGCATACCATCCACTCTGTCCTGCTGCTTTCTCCTCACTGACGTCAGTAGGAGTAACGAACTCTGAGACCAGTGTGAAGAACACTGTCCACCAAAACGACTTGGAGGGCATCCAGGACATACCGTGTATGCACACGTGAGGAAAAACTGGGTCACTACTTCTCCTTCCTCCCTTTTTTCTTCTGCAGGCACTCTGCAGCATGAGGTAAAATCCCGCAACTAGATCAGCAGGATAACAGCATTACAAAACCCATCAATAGATCAAGTGCTCAGGGACATAGAGGCCTAAAACACATTGTGAGAGCCTTTTCTTAGCCAGCAGCCCCCCATTCATCTTATCTGCAGTTCAGTGAAGCAAAGTATTAAATCAGAATTAATTCCTACCACACAAAATGTGAAAGACTGTACATTTAGAAATCTTAGCAGAGCCTTGTATCAATAACAGGATAGTTTCTCTGCATTAGATTCAATTGCAAAAAAACAACAGAACACACAAACAGCTCTCATAGTTCTTTTGGAAGAGCCCTTCAAACCAGCTACACTTGGGCAAAGCTGCGGTCATAAAAGTGCTCTTGGTTCAGAGGATGCTCCACCATCACCCACACCGGGAAACCCCCCACAAAGAGCATCTTTTTTCCTCCTACTATAGAAGGGGCAAACGAAATATTTCTTCAAGATCTTAGTGCTTTGGAATGACTTTCTTTGGATGTGAAAATCCTCTGTGCTGAACTGCAGTTGGAAACATTTGCTGAAGGATCAGGGAAGGGGAACTGCCTACGTATAATACAGGAGTAATTTGGGTTAGCTATCACAAAAGTCCGATTTCTTTTTATTAGTAGAAGATGAGATACAGAGTCTGGGTTACACTTACTCTGCATGAACAGAGCAGGCTTTTGTGCCTGAAGGTCTGAATGTCTCCGCAGTCTCCAAAATGCTGAGAGGCCCAAGGTGGACCCCATGATATAGCTGAAGTGGCCACCTCATCCTGCAGCACCGAACACAGCCTCAGCAGTGATGCTGCAGCCTCAGCTGCTGGGCCCCCTGAAAAAGCAGAGTGAGAGCAGGCTTTTCCACCTGGAAACCCTGCCCTTCTCCTGCCCTTCAAGGTAGTCCTTGTTCCCCACAGCCTGGCCTGTGGGGCCTCATCTGCACTAGTCTCAAACTGAGTAACAGCATTTTGCATGGCTTCCAATTTTTCCTTCTGCGTTAGTTTGAGGAGGAGAAAGTACTCCATGTTGGCTTAACCATCTCCATGTGATGCAAGTGACAGAAGGATACAGGATACGGGTGAGGGATTCAAGGAGATATAAAACCCTTCCTAAAACCTAAATGCCAACTTTGGAAGGTCATCATTTGGAAGGAAGAAATCCTATATAGAACTGAAACAGGGCTGAGCAGGTAAAGCTTACATACATTTTCTGCTTGGCTGGAAAAGAACAAAGCTCCAAATCACATTTTTTGATAGAGGCATTGTACCAGGGTAAAAAAGCTTTTTTTTTTTTGCACAAATTTCTTCACTCCACTCTTCTTTATGTGTATTTTTCTGTTGTTGGTGGTTTGTTTTTTTTTTGGGGGGGGGTGGACGGGACAGGGGGGATGGGGACAGGACAGACACACACACATTTAGCTATGTAAGTAGCATTTGCTGAATTCAGACCAGAAACCCAATCTAAAACATCCCAAGGGCAAGCTGAAGGTTGTATCAGAATACTTCAAAACACTTCCCTTTTACTCCCCTCCCCAACTCTCTCTGCATGCACCAAACCTGTACCATATTCAAAATCAGTGCCTGAACGTGAACAAACTTGGCACTGAAGATTAAGGGTGTTATGCAACCTTGCTTCATGGCAAGGAGGCAAGCTGCAGAGCTGCATCCACTCCTCTTCAGCACATCACACAGGGTGGCCCAGTTGGAGGCTACCTGGAAGCCACAGTCCTTAGGAGAGTTACTGGCAGTCCAACCAAATACCAAAATTTTGGTGCTAGGCTGTTCTGAAAACTCATGCTAGTAATTTAATCTGCCTTCTAGAGTCAAATCACCACCCAGGAAGAAAACCTTATGCACTGACCAAAAGTAGAAAATTCACACTTGAAATTTCTTTCAATCATCTGCAACTTCTACTTAATAAAACCTCCAGTCATTTCAGATTTCTGAATGGCTGCCTGGTGCAGTTCAGTGAGTGTCCTCCACATAAAAGCAGTTGACACCACACTGGGGGCACGCACTGCGAATCTGTCCCTTGCCTCAGGTCGAAACAAGCCATTGGTTAAAGTCTGAACATGCTTGGGAGGGCAAAGGAGGCGCCTAATAGCAGGCTGTTTTCTGTTCATGGTGGGAGAAACTTTCTTAAAACACTGTGATGTTTGAAGAGGTTCAGTTGACCAAATCTCTTTGAAACTTAGTAGGATTTGCTAGTTACCCTAAAAATGCCAGTCACAGCTAATTAAGTGATATATATGCAATTTTACAAGTATGCGAATCTGAGGTAAAAATATTAGTTCATATAGAAACCCTTCTACTCTATGGCACACACTATGTAGAAACAAAAGTACTGGAACACTTTTTTTATGATAGCAGTCAGATATACTGAAGGCAAGAACAACACTCCACGTACTTAACATTTACAAGCTGTTCACACCACAATTCTCACTTCCATAGCCATCCTTCAGGAATGTAGATATTCAGTGTATAACATGAACATAACATTTGAAATTACTTCATATTATATTTGGGGAAAGCACTGATTTTTCTCCCATTAGCAGTTCCCATAGTAACTCATGTTAGAGTGAAGGAGGGAGAAATCCAATGCCACAGGAACCTAAGGCTTTCACATACATGGGCAAAGAAGATAAAGAGGAGGCAAAGACAGAAAGGTTTCCTTCAGAGCTGTTGGAGAGGCTGCATCGCTCTCTGCCAGTGAATAGAAGTTTGTCAGGAGAGTTTAGCAGGGGAAAAAGCCTGGTCACGTAGTTGCGTAGGCAGTCCAGCAGCCAGCACAAGATTGCTCCCTGAGCAGACTTGGCAGAGCTTTGCCTGAAGGAGCCTCCCATGCCTTTCCCACTGCCTGGGGTGCAGCACCCTATTCCAGTTAGGTTTGTGTGACTCTTGGCTCCTGCTTTAACTCTAGCCTTGAAATGCAATAGATGACCTTATGCAAGGATCATTTTAAAACAGAGTGGTAATGGTTGCTTTAGAATGTAACACACTTGTGTAATGCACTGCTACTATTAGCCATATTGAGAAATCCAGCGTTGTTGATGGCCTTCACTGCAGAACCTAGTTATTCCTACCAGAAAGCTAATCTCCATCTCAGGTCCTTGAGGCAGGCAAGAAGAGAGACAGAAGTGCAGAAGCAGAAGATTTGACTGGGATGGAACTGAAGGAGTTAGTGAATCCCAGGGTACACGTCCATGAAAAAAATGCATGCTTACTTTTGAACAGCTATATTTTTCAAGTACCTGCAGAAAGCACCAGCCATGTCCAGGAAGCTTCATGCAAGTCTTGCTTTCTTTCCACTTAAGCCTCATGCTCTCACACAGAGCATCTGATATAAATTGGTTGTTAAAAAGAAAACAAAAACCTAACAGCCAAGCAAACTAAATAGCGGAGCATCTCCGAGTGCCCTTTCAGAGACCTGTGGCACGGCAGTTGTGGAGCTCACCCTGTGGCTCCAGTCAATGGTCGTTCCACATGTCAAAACAGAAAATGCTAATAGGACCCCATAAATAAGGCATCTGAGCGGGGCTCTGCCACAGGCATTTTCTTGCCTTGCAGCACTGACTTCAAGAAATGCAAGAAGTTAGAAAAGGTTATCACAGCCACTTCTATCCAAAACAATTCCCTGTTTTTTTAAGAGCAGCCAGCTACCGTAATTAAGCAGACAGCCTATTACTAGCATTGCAAACATTTAAGTTATCTAATCATACTATTGTCTATCAAACATTCTGCACTAGGTTCAGCTTGAAGCCCAGCAAACAGATGGTCTTGCAGAATTTGGAATAACTCACACTTATTGTGAAGGGAATTACAGACTCAATTATTTAGCAGTCATCAACTCAATATGCATTACTTCAGTGCAGATATTTAAGTCTGAAGTACTGTTGTGATCAAGAAAAATGCACTGAAAGATCAACAACACAGTTGCAAAATGCAGCATCAAATTTAATACAGAAACAAGATACAGGAACTTAAGCAGGAGAAGCTAAAGGTCACTAACAAGGTGATACAAGCTCTGTAACATTTCTTGTGGATTAAGCTGGCAGAAGTTGCCACAGAGGTTTGAGCACACCTCACCCATTCATCTGTCTGAACGTGATGAAATATATACAGAAAGCATACTGTGCCTTTATTTGGCTGTGTTCCCTCTTCTGAAAGGAAAGCCTCCAGACTTCTGTGCACCTCAGGGTCACTGTACGGGGAGTTCTGAATGCGCATCAGTCCTCATACAAAGTCACCGGCTGTCCCTGTTTCCTGCACACCCACCTGCACGTGCACACACACGCCCCCTCCCCATCACTCTTGGATCCCAGCAGTGGCTCGCTGCTGGCCCCAGAGCTCTGCCTCACAGAACAGGCTGAGCCCCATACCCCGCACCAGCCCGCTTCTCTCCTGAGACTGAAATCTGAACTCTAACATCTGGTTCCTTTCTAACACAGTTAGAAACGAGCCTTGCATAGGAGCAGATCTGGTTAAATCGCCCAGAAGGGCATCAGTAGCCAGAGGGATTATGCCTGGAATCGCAATGGATCACCCAGAAGAGAGCGTTGCAAATGGCCAGTCCAGTGGTTTTATGAATGCAATCCGCAGAGTCCCCAACTTCTTTGCTTTTTCTAAAGCATGCTGTAAATCACTGCCATCTAGTTCAATGCACATACTGAAAGAAAAGGTTCATTTCTTTCTTACAGTACTGCCTGAACAGCACAAGACTCCCAAGGGCTAAAAGAAGACATAATGCATTCATGCACAGAAGTATTGTAATGGGTGCTAATCAAAGCAAAACCACAGAATGGGGGCACTTGCTTGCCTGAAATAATTGATTGAACATCTTGTTGTATCACTTGAATAACCTGGGGTATTTCCCCTCTCAAAAAAAAAAAAAAAAAAAAAAAAAAAAAAAAAAAAAAAAGCAGGGGGGAAACAGGAGGCTTCAGTGCTAAAAAACCCACAGAATGGCTTCTCAAGTCAATTTAAATCATAATAATGAATGTTAGAGGGGAAAATGCTTTGACATGCCTCTTGTACGGTAAATTTAAAATGCTGTCAATAAAAGAAGACCCATTCATTGAGAAATAGGGTTGTGTGGAGGGAAATATGTTAAAATGAAGCTGTTCAAACTGGGGGGAGGCCTTGGCTATTTTTAGGATGTAAGGAAATAAACTCCCTGCTGCAAAGAACTAAGCAACTCAGAATAATCTTCATTTCCCCAAGCTCAGTTGTTTTGATGCCAGCTGTGATCTCTGTAAGAATTTCAACCTCAGAATCCACATCAAATGTTTCTTCGCTATCCCAAGTTGCTGTAGTTTAATTTCTGCTGCCTCTGACTATCATCCCCTCCCTAGTCAGAAACTGTCAGAAGAGCCAACTCACAGAAATGAGGTGCTTAAAATCACCCTTTCTCCACAAGAAATTGTACCAATTTCGCCTCTGTGCTTCTGTCTTTTCAGTGCAATCAACATGCTCACCCCATGCTGACCCTACACCACGGTTCCCCATTCCCACCAGCAGCAACCTGGGTGCTCATCTTTGCTCTATGACCTATCTTCTGCACACTCTGGGGTGCAAGGATACAAGCCCTTTCCTTTGATAGCTGTTAGTTTGCCTTTGGATAAGGAATACAGTTGAATCATAGAATCATTTAGGTTGGAAAAGACATTTAAGATCATGATGTCCAACCGTAAACCTAACACTGCCAAGTCCACCACTAAACCATGTCCCCAACATGCATGCTAAGTATTCAGTTCCTGTCTGCAAAAGGAATTTCCATTAAAACAAACAAAACTGCTGAATGAAACTGTGAGCTAGCCTCTCTGTTCTCTCCATAACTTTTCTATATGTCCTTCTAACTCACAGCAGGGCCAGCACTCACTAACTCACCATGGGCCAGCAAAGGCTTGGTTCTGTTCTACTGAAGTATTAGTCAGGTTCAAATAACAGTAAATTCTCAAGAATCAAAAGCATTGGATAATGTACTCAGAGAAAATACTGCAAGTATGATTTCTTTTTATGTGTAGTGACTGGTACATACAGTGCCAGCAGTAAACAAAAGAACCACGAAAAGAAAACCCTTCAGAATCAGCTACTACTAATGATCTGGTGGTTTTGGTGTCGAGGACTCCTGTACCTATCTGTGACTACACACTGCTGTTAATACATTAGGTTCTGGAGAAGTGTAAAAATTTTGATGTTAATAATAATTTTCTATTGCTTTGCCAGCAAAGTTCTACAAGCATAACATTTGTGTTTTCTCCAAAGGAGCACGTGGCCTGAATTTGAATGCAGAATATATTTCTTCCATTGAAGACATTCGCAAGTGGACTGTTGATGATGTATACAACTTCATCGTTAGCCTCCCAGGTTGTTCAGATTATGCCCACGTGATTATAAACATTCATCACATTTTCAGGTCTTTAGGACCACTTAGATCTAAAGGTCATCAAACAAATGTAAATGCTAGAGGTTAACTGCTTTAATTTAAGGAAACTAAAGGTCACCACCCATCAAGGTCTATTATCCATCTTTCATACTTCAATTTACAGCAGAATCTTAATAGGTAAGCACCAATTCCTCCTTTATTGCTAAAATCATTGATCAAAACTAGCAATAAGGAAGGCATCCCTGTTAATCCTCTCTCCAAGACGACAGCATCTGCTAAGCTGGTTCATACTCCCTGATGAACATTACCACTGCAGCGTGAAGACTAAACAGATGCAACCGTACATCTACACCAGAGCCCTTTCTCCATTGAAAGCCTCTCTGCTGAATATTTGTCAGCCTGCCTTCTGCACAGCTGTGCAACAAATGGACCAAGAAAAGACTAAAACCCTTTTTGAGCCCATGTGCACCTTTACGAAAAGCTGTCTTACCAGGACAATGGTGACAAGTATGACCAGCCACCCCAAACCAAAGGGCAAAGCCTTTCTGCAATGGCCCCAGAAGGATTTACCCATCATCCGGCAACTTTCTAGTGAACTTCAGGACAGAGGCAAGATTTTTCATGGTCTTCAGCAGTTCAAAAATTGCTTCTGGCTATATTATGTCCAGCTGTCTGCTTGTCCTACCCTGGAGCTTCTGTCCCTGTGCCTGACACTGCAGAAAGCACAAGGTGACTGAAACCTCACTCACTCTCACAAGCAAGCTATGCCAAATCGCATAGGGATATCCTGCTCACTTCCAGAGGTGAGAAACCCCAATAGAAGGGGAAAGCTAACATTTTAGGACTATAATCTCTTGATGTGCCCTTCAGCAAACTTATTTTGTCTTCTATAGCCCTCATCAGCACAGAGGTGCAGCTGCAGTGAGCCATCCCCAGGGATGCCAAGGTGACCACTGATGCTGGCATCTCAGATCTTCTCACCTGAGCCCTGCAACACCCACAGAAGTCATCCAGGCATGTAGCTGCAGTGGCTGAGGTGAGGATGTGGTTTTGCTGCCTGTTGCAGGCTATTGCAGGGTACCAACTGCCCCTGCTTTCTGCTCATGGGCAATCCCACTCACGTTTCATCCCTTAATTGGAAAAGCCGAACCCAAGTGGTAAGACATCATCCCATGGCTTTTTGATAGTCTACTTTAAACAGGTGGTTCTAACACAAGTTCCCCATGTCTCACAGCTGAAAACTTCTTTCACAAGCAGAGCCAAATGGCTGAACAGATTTGGAAGCAATTTTTCCAGGCAAAACTTTCAGGTTATGGTGACAGAAAGTGCTACAGATGCTTCACCACACTATGTCACAACAGGAATACTTGGGGAAAGCTCAGTACTTACCCACAGAAGACAGAAACATGTTGACTCAATGTTCTGTCTGTTCCTAGCAAGAGGAATGGAAAGAGCAGGTCAGCACATGCCAGTTAACACGGGGAAAATATTATCTTGGGAGTAAAATAATGCACACAAGACTATACAGCAGCCTTTTATCCATCTAACTGCTCTATTATATCTATAATATATCTAATTATATATAAAATAATAAAATACATATATAATTTATATATAATATATATCTAATAACATCTATTCTGCTCAGACACAAATATGGCAAACACCCAAGTTAGTTTCAGTTACCATAAAGATCTCTCCAACTTGACTAAGTAATTACATGGGGTTCCTCCATTACTTAGTCCAGGCAACGCCACGAGAAGCAGTACGCTTACAGAGAGGTAACAGGACTGTGCAAGCACGGGAAACAAAAAATGCCTTGCTAATAAACTTACTGGCTTTGGAGAACATAATACAACAGGACTAGGTAGAAGAGATGAAGAGTAAAAACCGCAAAGGGCAGAACCCTAAAAAAAGCCAAGGAGTGCTCAGAAGAGAAACACTGAAAAGTATTCCTAATTCCTTCACTATTTGCTGAGGTTTTCATCAAACCAATTGTGCTCCTTAGTGATTATGGCATCAAGTATCAGATTGTTTTTGCAGACTAGGAATAAAAGTGTCATGCAAACAATTTCTAAGATTTTGAATGGGGTAAAACAGATGAGCAGCAAAGTATCAGTGGCACTATTCAAAGAAAGTGTCACATCAAAGAGAACACAAATAGAGCACAGAAGAAAGGAAAACAGTTCAGAAAAGGTTCTGAATTTAAAAATACTAAGTAAGAACAACATAGGATAGGAAGAAGATGGAGTCTCAGAATAATTCTGTCCACCAGCAGAATCACCTTGTACTTTTCCAGGACAGATTTGGCTAACCTGTCCTAAACACTTCCAGTAATGAAGCATTACTAACATTTCCAGTCTGGAATCTATTCCAGTCCTTTGTTACACTTATCTTAGAAAGGTTTTCCTAATGTCTAGTTTGAATTATCTCTGCTGCACTTTCAGTAGGTCAAAATCACTACCTTTTGCCCTAGCTACCAGAACCATGGAAATACTGTATTCTTCTCCTCCTTGCAAGAACCTGTCACATATTCAAAAGCTGCCCCTTTGTTCCCCCTCCATCCCCCTGCTTTGGATTAAGCAATCTCAATTCTTTCATCCCAGTAGGTGATGTTTTCTAGCCCTCTAATCACTCTCGCAGTTTCTTCATGTTCACACTCCCAGGCAGTCCTCATTTTTCTTTAGGCTTACTGCCCCAAAAGAGGTACAAAGCTCTAGCCCTGGCCTGGCCCATTCAGAAGAAGCAGCAGATATCTGGCTGATTCCTGGTGTTTCACCTTCCTCCCCCCACCAGCTACAAGGTTGGCCTTCTTCATGTCGAGCTGCTGATCCTGTTCAGCCTGTACTTCTCTGTGAGCCCCAGGTCTTCTTCTGGCAGGCTGCTACCTTGGCACTCGACTCGCTTCTCATCCCTGCATCTTCTGCCGCATGTGTTGACTGACTGCCTCAGGGCAAATATTGACTGCTTCCACTTATTAACTATCTCTGGGTAGTACCTTGCACTTGTTCTTATTGAACTGTCTCCTTTTATTTCCCAGCAATTTCTTCAATTTATCAAAATGTTCTTGGATTCCAAAGGGAAGAAAACCCAATATATACTACCCAAATCCCCACTTGATCTGTCCTTTCACTTTAATTACAAATCTTTGACACTACCTGAGAAAATGGGTACTCTTAAGTTTTGATCCTACACTACAACAATTTAATTTTGACCATTTTTTCACAGCTTACATTTAAGAACACGTGAAATAGTGTCAAATGCCAGCTCCTGCTGGTTCTTTCCTACCTGTAAGACGTTACCATTTTCTAAAAATAATTTAGACTGGTTTAATACACTTTGTTCTCGACAAATGCATAACGGGTACTACTTACTTTGTTATCTCAAGAGTGCCTATGAAATACTGCATAACTACTTGTTTCAGAATTTTTCAGACAAGTGATTGGTTAAAAATAATTCTCCTGCTTCCCCTATTTTTAATTATCAGTATCACACCTGTCATTTTCTAGTTGTCCAGGATCTTGACTGCCTGTCTCCTCTTCTTCTCTTCCAGAAGACCACGGACTGTGTCATTTCATGATCACCATCATACAAATTGCTCTCCAACATAAACTTCTCAATTCTTCCTACTAGTGAAAAAATAAATATTTAAGGACTTTCCCTACTAGTTGCTTTCATCATCCTGTATCAAAAATCTCCACCAGCACACTCAAAACTGGATAAACTACTGTGTCCTATCATCTTCTGTTTTCCATAAATGTCTGGGCTATTAAAGCTCATGTTAACAGCACATCGTGCTCTGAAGGATTCTGTGGATTCATTTTTGCTGGGACATGTCTGTTCATCCTTAGGAGCAAGCAATTTACGTTTGTTGATTTGTCAGTCTGGGGTAAATAGCTGTAAGTTCTCAAGGATCAGATCTAGTTTTTCCTTTGTCCAGTATCCAGACAAATTGAGGAAAAGACTGCCATGTCATATCACCAGACCACAGTAGCTCTTCACTTCGCACAGTGCCCTGAAACATAGAATTTATTCTGCTTGCAGAGATTCACAAGAGTTTACATCTTGTGTATGAGAGCATAAGAAACGCCCTGTTGGGTTACAGCAATGGTCCGTCTAGGTTGGTATGTTGAACCTGGAAGACCCAAGCTACAGGGTGTCAGCTAGAGCTTCTTCATCCATGTTCTCTGACACATGTATAAAACCTGAGCAGAAGAGCAAAGCAAGATCATGCTGCAGTGATGGAGACTTTCCAAACCAGCTGTGTTTATCTACACTTTCGGTGACCGTGGTTCTTTCTTACACTAACAGGCCAAGGGTCCAGACTAGATACCATCTAGTCTCAGGGACTTAACTTACCTGCTTGGTCAAACCTGATTTGGCTCCCGTGACCTTCCTGTTGTGAAGAAAGTGTTGGGTATAAGAATCCCCCCACCAGCAAAGACCAGCACAAATGCACTGAGTGCACAGATGCACTGAGAGCATCTTTCACCTTTGACCAGCAAGTGGTTCCACCAATTCTCTGTCTGGCTTCCAAGTCCTGATGCATTTGAAGAACTTGTCATGAGCAGCTCAAGCATCCCTTGCAAGCCTCTCCAAGTTTCAAGCATTTTTTATTTGCCCTCCTAATTGCCTAGTTACCTCTAATAATTTGGCCAGGTTTCCCATTTTTTTAATATTGATCCTCTCCTTGTGATAGCTTTGACTTTGCTATTAAACCTTGAAGTGGTTTTACTGGATTTATGTTTTCTTTTTAATTGCAATGCAAAATTTACCTAAACTAATACAGTAATTTCTTCTTTGAGAAGACTCCAGCTTTCTCACTTACTTGACTGTTTTCAAGGTTGTTTTCATTTTCTTTTTTTATATAAATTGCCTTTTATTTTCACAGAGTTTCTTTTCTTGAAATTGAATATTCATTTTCTGAATTCATTTAGCTTGCTTTTGCTGAAATCTAATCACGTTGGGACAGCTACCTCTTCAAGTAGGTTTCATGCACCACTTGGGACCAAACACAGATCAGCATCTTCTCTTGCAGGTTGGTCTAGGAAGCAGTCACACAGCATGTCAAAATTTTTTACCTCTGCTTCACCCTGAAAAGACATCAATCCAGTCTATAGAGGCATGTTACAACCACCCACTTTACTGTCTCTCTTACAGCTGCAGCTCCTCTCATCTCACATAACGTTTCCTGGCCACGTTATGATCAGTCCCTGTCCCAGGCATGGCATCGTCAGTATAATCCTACCACAACAACTTGTTGCTAGGGGTTCCACTGCACACCTCTTTTCCTTGGAACATTTTTATGCCATTACACTTCATATTACCCTTCAAGTACAGCATCACTCCCCCATCAATGTGTCCCGCTTTCTCTTCCTGCAAGGTTGGTAACGTGGCAACATCATATCCCATTGATTATCCTTCCTCCCACCATGTCCCTGGAACTACTGCTCCATCAGAGTTGCCATTTGAGCCCAGGAATTCTCGTTCTCCTATCTTAGTTTTAAACAGCAAGCACAGCTGTAAAAGCACGGGTATGTTTTGCCCTACCTTCATCACTGAGCATTGCCAGTCAAGGGTGACCACAGACAATCTCATTTTCCTTGTTCATTATGACTGGGCTGTTTATTTCCCTCCCAGCCTTTTCAGAGGTGCACAGCCTGGTGTCATTGTAAGTAACCATGGTATAGCCTTGAAGCCTGCACAGGTCCCTCTTGTCCCAGAAGCTTCCTCATTTCCCAAAATGCATTAATCCTACATTTCTGCCCCATCACCTCCTCTGTGCAGGCTCTTTGCCTACCTCCTAAGCTGTATTTATGGCCCTGGAAATATTTTAGACAGTGCTGCTGCAGAGGTCTGGGATACCAGTCTTTCACCCCTCAACATAAAGACAGCCCCCAGAATATTCCTTCAGTGGTGCCAATAGGAACAATAGCCATTAGCTTCTGTCAGCCACCCCAAGTGAGCAACTCAAGCCTCCTACGAGGTCCCCTACCTTTGTGCATAGCAGGCAGGTCACAACAGGCTTCACTCAGGCATCACAGATGCAGTTGTCATTCTGCCTAATATTAGAATCTCCTTTCCCATCACCCATTTCTTCCTAGCTTTCAAGGCCTCCTGGGTTGGAGGAGCACCCACGGTACAGGAGCATGATGTGACACCAGCCAGAGGACTGATCTCCTCTACAGGGTTAGACATTAACTTTGAAGCAGCCCATTTCTCCCAGCTGCTGCAGCCCAGACTTGGGAGAAGCAAGCTGCTCTCTCAGGGCCATGGCCTCCCCACACAGACAAAAACTGCCCCAGGAGATGGTCATCCAGGGTGTAGCCGTTGCGTTCTCATGGAAAGCCAACACTCTCTTTTTCTGACCTTCTTCCTGCACCTTGAGCGGGAAGGTCTCTTTGGTTTTGAATGCTTATAGAAATTTGGCTTCTCTCCTTTGATTAATGCACTCTCCCTGTACCTTACTATGCCCCGTGTAAGGCAGGTAGCAACAGGCAAAATAGACCCAACCGGGTATGAGGGGCTACGCTAACCTGAGCAACTCAAATCCGAGTCCTCACCAGCATCAACTGCCTTACTCACTGCACTCCCTAGCTGCTTGGTTACTGTTTTTCACCCTCTCCAGGCCCAGGTGCTGCCTCCCTTTTTGACACCCAAGGGACCACTTTCCAGATCTGCTCACACCCCCAAGCAGCAGCCAAGCAGCACAGCCCCACTGGCTCAGTGCCCACCCATGAACCCACCCCAAACTGCACAGCCACCCCGAAGGACACCCACTGATCACAAGGGAGAAATTCAACAAGCTTTCTTGCTTTCCAGGACCCAACCCCCTTTTCTTCTTCCTCCTCTTTTCCCTAGCAAAACTGCCTCACAGACAGCCCTGTTTGCTCTCCTTTGTTCATTAGCCAGGGAGGGAAGGACAGCAAGACTTCTTGCGTATGGAAATTGCAAGGCAAGCATCTCAATAAAAGTTTAAGTTTTATCTATCCATGTGGTCCTTGTTTCGACACCTGTGCAGTTGGATACACCAGGATAGCTTGGGTCCAGTTCTCCTGTCTAAATATAGGAGCCTCAGGCCCCCTAAGATACCGGAGTCTACCCCACCGAGCTCCACCTGCCCCTCGGTAGGGAATGGGCCACGGGTGGGCTTTGTGTCACACCTGCTGATGCTGCAAGACCTGTCAGAAACCCTAAGGCAGGACTAGACAGCCATCGTTTAGACAACTGAACTTGGCTCCTTAGGAATGCACAATTTGCCCTGGAACAGCAGAGAAAGGATCCCAAACTGGAAACACAGAGATGCTTTGGCACAGCTAGTTATAGCATACAATAGATGCTGCTTTCTGTGAGGAAATTAAGGAAAAACAAGGAAGAATTAGAGATGCTTTTTTTCTGAGCAGAGATATTCAAGTCAGTCAGTTTGATTCTGGACTCAGCTGCTAAAAAAATTAAAAGGTCCTACAATGAAAAGAAAAGTAGCAGTCAAAAAGCAGCCAGAAGTTCTGGGCTTGACACTTTCTGTTGGGCTGCCCCCAAGACACACCTTCTGGCAGGAATCAGCTTTTCTAAGCAGGGCAGTAAAGAGGGATAAAAAGTCTCCAAACTCCAGGTAAATCCTAGAATGTTCCAAGGTTTGATATCAGAGTTTTGATGATCCCATCCCAGAAAGTTTTATAGCTCTGAGATCAAGAATGTTATATGCTACACATTTTGTTATTAGCCACAAATTCTTTGTCATGAGGTTTGTAGTCACTTTTGCATTGTGTGTTGTTTTAAGCATTAAATAAGGGGTCTCAAACAGCATATCAGAAATAACTATTTCTAACCACATAATTAAGTGTCCTTCAAAGCCCTAACTTTCAGTATACTGATTGAGAGCTTTGTAGGATAATTTCTGTGCTTTTGGAGGCATTCAACATGTGCACAAAAGCACCAAAAGGCAGCAATCTTGCTGAAGAACATGTAATCTAATTTGCTTTGCTATTTCACACAGCTACAGTTTCTGCATGTCCCTTACAAATACAATATAAATTTGAAAATGCGTCATTTTTCCCCCTACAAAAATGCTTTTCTGCATGACCAAGGACATTGTCTAGTGCCACAGCACATTGTGCCACACTCTCGCATATTGTGTAATTCCTTTTCCATTAAACCATTGCACATGTTTTTTCTTTGGAGTTGAGCTCCAAGGCCAGTGAGAGCAGTGGACAGGTCCTGCTGGGTTTTCTCCCAGAATTTCATGGAGCATTCACTTTATGTTTCAGTGGTTTGAGTCATCATTCACTGATGTTTTTTTGTGGGTGCCTTTACACAGAAACATGTACTTATTGCTTGCAAAATAGCCCCTTTGTGGGATATTCAGAGCTACACATTGCAAAATGTAGGACAATTAAACATAAAAGTTTTCCTTCAAATGATGTAGCACCACAAAGTACAGGGCAATCTATACTTAAATTAGGATTAATAAAAATTAACTTAAATATGGACTAAATACATAAGTACTTCTGATTTGGATATGACCGAACTCAGAGGTTCTCCAGGGACAAAATATAAATTGCACAGCCAACCCTGGAAAGTTGATGGGGCTATGAAGCAATGACTCACCGCACATTTTACTGACTCAAATTATATTCTTAGTTCTCAAGCGTATTATAATTATACAGTAATGCACAAGAAGGCCAAGTCCTCTTTGGGACTATTTTGCAGTGTCCGTTTTTTGCCTTCTGTGAAATGATTCCTGATCAACATCAATTAAATAAGAATCCAGCCAAGGATGGGCCCTGTATTGTATGAGAACAAATGTAGCAGAGAATAGTTTCAGCAAATGAACTCTAGCCTCGACAGGAGGCTGCAGCAGTAGCTACCCAATTCAAAAAACACATATTCAGGCAATGAGCAGAGCTATTGGAGAAGGCTAGCAAATATCATTCTTGCCCTAAGCCAACACCCAAAGAAGTCATTGGATATTTTTTCATCAGTCCTTCATTTCACAAACATATTTTTCATTAGCAAAGACAAAGAAATTGCAGGTACTGCAAAAAACACCCCAAAACCCAAACTAGTGCTAGTGGTTCAACATTGGTCTTCCCTTCGCATCTCTGCTGAACCTGGCCAGGAAGATCTCTTGTTTGTTGACCTCCATGCTGAGGGAAGTTAACCCTAGTGCCTTGGGAAAATTGCAGTTTGAGTCATTAACATTCAGCCCACACAAATCCTCACTGCCGTTATGCTTGAGCATTGTACTCCCTTCACCGCATCCCATAAACTGCTGCACAAGGTTGCAACACAGCATTCAGCACTGGCCACATCCCTCTCAAAAAATGGTTTCAATAGCAGATGAAACTATTATTTAATATAAAATCTTCTGCATGAAAAATATATCTTTGGCTTTTCCAGAGTAAAGATGCATGGGATAGCAGTAATAAAATGCAAAGCTGACTGGTCAGAACTCAAAGGGGTGAGACTGGGTTTTACTTTTTGTTTACACAAACAAAAATAAGCCTATTTTAGCACCTAGGGACACTTTTTTATTATTTTTAAACACTGAATAACCTTGTTTCCAATCTAAAAACTAAATAAATCATACTTTCAAGGCAAAGAGATTATTATTTTTTTAATCAAAAGTACAAAGGAAAAAAAAAGAGGGTTGTGAGGGTTTTTTCCCTCCAAGTTACATGAAATGTGGTAACCAGGAGCTGCACAATGTGAGATTAGAAAACCATATGAAGTGGTGCAAATATGTATATAAAACTTCATCTTGCACAGCTCCACAAGGGATAAAAGTGCTACTTCTGTGAAAGATATTATTAGAATTTGTAATGCTCTTGCCATGGAAATAGCTGTCACGTCACCCACCAGGATTATGGCCAAGTGGACAAACAAGAAAAGCAGGTAATACATAAAAGCAGTAGACATGGAAGGATTTTTCAGAATTAGACAGCAATGACAAGAGAAATGAAAGTGACATGTAAGGTCTAATTGGAATTCCTTTAGTCACTTGGAAAGGATATGAAAAATCCTTTCTCAAAAGCACTCTTATCCACATGTTCTTCAGGAATTAAGAGTACAGCACAATTTAGTCAGCACATAAGCATATTAATTTTTCATTCTGTGAGCAGGTGGCAGAAAGTTTGCAAATATTAACACCAGCTCATGAGCTCTTGTTTAAGCCACAGCAGAGAGCAAAGCTGGTGAGTACCAGGCAGTGGGCTGTGCCCCATACCCAGCTCCTTGGGAGACCGTCCTACCACAGCCCTCACCCACGGGTCATCCACAGCCATGACATTGCCATACAAGCTCACTGGCCTGCTAATGCTCAGGATCATAAGACCAGGGTTCACCAGCAAGAAGCTGCAGGAACACAACTGGGAAGCTGAGCTGGAGAACTAGGAAGGGACACACAATTAACAGGGTACCTGGATTTCATTTGTGCTTCTTCATCCTATTCAACAAACCATGCAGAAAGCAGCCAAAAGGAGTATTGAATATATAACCTTGCATCTACTCTCTTTGAACACCCACTCAATCCACACACACACTGTCCCTCACTCCCAAGACAAACCCACCCCTGGAAGCAGTGGCCACCACAACAGCAATGGAGACTGATAATAAATGGCCCACAGTGGGGAAATTCACTCCTATTCACCTACAGCCCACATACTGATTAGCTTCTTTGGGAGACAGCAAGGCTGAGAAGTTATGTCTATTGGGGAAGAT
Source organism: Falco punctatus (assembly GCF_963210335.1). Taxonomy (NCBI): domain Eukaryota; kingdom Metazoa; phylum Chordata; class Aves; order Falconiformes; family Falconidae; genus Falco; species Falco punctatus. The sequence goes on along the minus strand of NC_137584.1, from coordinate 45,791,892 downwards.
ACTATCAAGGCAACCAGAGAAAACACTCAAGACAAGGTCCTCCTTCCACCCAAGGGCTGGGCAAGGACTAGCTCTCATGGACAGGAAAAGCTGCGGATTTTCCTTGGCCACATACAGTACATGGCGGGGGTCAGTCTTACCCAATTGCTTCTCCAGCAGAACAGGCTCAAGTGACAGAAATGCTCTGCTTGTAGCACGTATTTGTCATCGACACTCCCAGCTCAGGCAGGCAGCTTAATTGTCCTTTTATCCCAATGTCTTGCATGAACTGCCAACATCACAGCCTCAGTGAAAAGCAAGTAATGTGAATGGATATGAGGAAAAAAAATATTTTACCTTGCAAGTTCCATTACTTCTTCACAACCTTGACCAAGACACAGTGGCCCACATAGTGATCATTGCACTGGGACTAGCCTACGGTTCAGTGCTGAAAGAGAAACTGCACAAAGCATTCTCTCACCAAACCACAAACAGGCCTTGACCAACCTGACCTGATGTTGAGGTCAACCCTGCTTTTGGCAAGTGGTTAGATTAAATGACCTCCAAGTATTCCTTCCAATACAGCTATTCAATGCTATTCTTCCAATAACTCCTTGTTGCATCTGACCATTTCTAGCTGTCCCACATGGGCTGCACATCCATCACAAAACCTTGCTGAAGATTCTTACTCTTTTCTATGCTAATCCCGAGCTATAATCACACCTCAAGGTCAGTTCTCATCTGTATTGCCCTTACTGCAATTAACAGGAATCCTGACAGTCTTTGGGGTAAGTTGAACTAGAGCAGGGACTGTTGAGTTCCCTACCACAGCAGTTAGTGGAGGGCTCACACTGTGCCTTCACACAGTGCAAAATTGGCCTCTTTTGGCAGAAGAACAAGTTCTTCTGCATATCAAAGGGAAATTGACAGGACATACTGGTGTCATGAATGAGTGGGGGAAGAAACCCCTCCTTTATTAGCCCTTTTCATTCTCACTCTGAAACAAGGGAATGACAAAAAGGCTGTGTGCATTCGTCATCCAGCCTCCAAAAAAAACAACGGTTGGAAACCAGTCTAGTAAAGGTCAGAACAGAAAGTGCTGTTTTACCAAAACTAATATTTGCTGTAAAAGTATTATATTTGCTGCCTACGTAACACTGAAATGAGGGCCATGCAGTTTGATTTGTCATGAAATGAGTGTTCAACACAGATGTGCTTTGAAAAGTCAGGAACATTTACAGCTAGTTAAGACATTTCAAAATATCAATTTAAGATGTAACTGTAAAAATACTTAGTATAATTTTTTAACCAGTTTGATGGTTTACATGAGAAATTCGTATGCTCCACTAAGATGGCAAGTGGTAACAGGCCTAGGGTCTGGCCCTTGAACCACTCTCTCCAGGAGACAAGATCAAATCATCTGCACCAGACCAACAGCCACCTGGCCCAGGAACCCCTCTCCAAGCAGTCACCATAAGCAAATATCTAGGGAAAAATAAGAATGAGAGAAGCTTGTTTGATTCTTCTCCTTAAGACTATCTCACCTTTCCCCTACTTCCAGCTCAGACTTGTCCTGAATCAGATAGGAGGGTTTATCTTTTTGCAGTA